>NC_086444.1:789070827-789403882 GCF_028390025.1 Pseudophryne corroboree | reverse complement strand
CGGCTGTCAGTCCGACGGCGGAGGAGGAGCGGAGAAGAGCTCCTGAAGACGCCGTGGAAGTCCTGGATGGGCGGCGGCTATGCAAAAGAGCTTAGCAGCCGCCGCCCACCAGGTGAAGATGCTGGAAGTCCTGGGAAGGCGGCGGCCATGCAAAAGAGCTTAAAGGCCGCCGCCTCCCAGGTGAAGACGTCGTGGAAGTCCTGGATGGGCGGCGGCTATGCAAAAGAGCTTAGCAGCCGCCGCCCACCAGGTGAAGACGCCGGCGCAAGACCCCAGAAGCCCTGGGGAGGTGGCGCCCCCCCAGGTGAAGACGCCGGAAGCCCTGGGAAGGCGGCGGCCATGCAAAAGAGCTTAAAGGCCGCCGCCCCCAGGTGAAGACCCAGTTTAATAAAGGATTTTTAAAAGAATGTATTGTGTTTTTTTTTTTATATTTTCTTTACAGGTGGACTACAGGTGCCAGCGGGCCCTTTATGTCCGGGCATGGTGGCACTTGTGGTTCTCCAAGTGCCAACATGCTGGGGCAGGCTTGAATCTGAATCCGAACCCGCCAGAACTTCATGTTTTTTTTCACGGGTCCGAGCGACTCGGATCTTCCCGCCTTGCTCGGTTAACCCGAGCGCGCCCGAACGTCATCATGACGCTGTCGGATTCTCGCGAGGCTCGGATTCTATCGCGAGACTCGGATTCTATATAAGGAGCCGCGCGTCGCCGCCATTTTCACACGTGCATTGAGATTGATAGGGAGAGGACGTGGCTGGCGTCCTCTCCGTTTAGACACTTGATTTACTAATTTTGGGGAGCATTAGGAGTACTCAGTAGTGTACAGTGCAGAGTTTTGCTGATAGTGACCAGTGACCAGTGACCACCACTTTTATTTATAATCCGTTCTCTGCCTGAAAAAAGCGATACACAGCACACAGTGACTCAGTCACATACATACCATATCTGTGTGCACTGCTCAGGCTCAGGCCAGTGTGCTGCATCATCTATATATATTATATATCTGTCTGACTGCTCAGCTCACACAGCTTATAATTGTGGGGGAGACTGGGGAGCACTACTGCAGTGCCAGTTATAGGTTATAGCAGGAGCCAGGAGTACATAATATTATATTAAAATTAAACAGTGCACACTTTTGCTGCAGGAGTGCCACTGCCAGTGTGACTAGTGACCAGTGACCTGACCACCAGTATATAATATTAGTAGTATACTATCTCTTTATCAACCAGTCTATATTAGCAGCAGACACAGTACAGTGCGGTAGTTCACGGCTGTGGCTACCTCTGTGTCGGCACTCGGCAGCCCGTCCATAATTGTATATACCAGTGACCTAACCGTGGTTTTTTTTTCTTTCTTTATACATACATACTAGTTACGAGTATACTATCTCTTTATCAACCAGTCTATATATTAGCAGCAGACACAGTACAGTGCGGTAGTTCACGGCTGTGGCTACCTCTGTGTCGGCACTCGGCAGCCCGTCCATAATTGTATATACCACCTAACCGTGGTTTTTTTTTCTTTCTTTATACATACATACTAGTTACGAGTATACTATCTCTTTATCAACCAGTCTATATATTAGCAGCAGACACAGTACAGTGCGGTAGTTCACGGCTGTGGCTACCTCTGTGTCGGCACTCGGCAGCCCGTCCATAATTGTATATACCACCTAACCGTGGTTTTTTTTTCTTTCTTTATACATACATACTAGTTACGAGTATACTATCTCTTTATCAACCAGTCTATATATTAGCAGCAGACACAGTACAGTGCGGTAGTTCACGGCTGTGGCTACCTCTGTGTCGGCACTCGGCAGTCCGTCCATAATTGTATATACCACCTAACCGTGGTTTTTTTTTTCTTTCTTTATACATACATACTAGTTACGAGTATACTATCTCTTTATCAACCAGTCTATATATTAGCAGCAGACACAGTACAGTGCGGTAGTTCACGGCTGTGGCTACCTCTGTGTCGGCACTCGGCAGCCCGTCCATAATTGTATACTAGTATCCAATCCATCCATCTCCATTGTTTACCTGAGGTGCCTTTTAGTTGTGCCTATTAAAATATGGAGAACAAAAATGTTGAGGTTCCAAAATTAGGGAAAGATCAAGATCCACTTCCACCTCGTGCTGAAGCTGCTGCCACTAGTCATGGCCGAGACGATGAAATGCCAGCAACGTCGTCTGCCAAGGCCGATGCCCAATGTCATAGTACAGAGCATGTCAAATCCAAAACACCAAATATCAGTAAAAAGCCTCTTTTTTTCTTTGCGTCATGTGCTGTTTGGGGAGGGTTTTTTGGAAGGGACATCCTGCGTGACACTGCAGTGCCACTCCTAGATGGGCCCGGTGTTTGTGTCGGCCACTAGGGTCGCTAATCTTACTCACACAGCTACCTCATTGCGCCTCTTTTTTTCTTTGCGTCATGTGCTGTTTGGGGAGGGTTTTTTGGAAGGGACATCCTGCGTGACACTGCAGTGCCACTCCTAGATGGGCCCGGTGTTTGTGTCGGCCACTAGGGTCGCTTATCTTACTCACACAGCGACCTCGGTGCAAATTTTAGGACTAAAAATAATATTGTGAGGTGTGAGGTATTCAGAATAGACTGAAAATGAGTGTAAATTATGGTTTTTGAGGTTAATAATACTTTGGGATCAAAATGACCCCCAAATTCTATGATTTAAGCTGTTTTTTAGTGTTTTTGGAAAAAAACACCCGAATCCAAAACACACCCGAATCCGACAAAAATAATTCGGTGAGGTTTTGCCAAAACGCGTTCGAACCCAAAACACGGCCGCGGAACCGAACCCAAAACCAAAACACAAAACCCGAAAAATTTCAGGCGCTCATCTCTACTATGTATCTGTGTTTTCTCCTATCATTGTCCGTGAGTGTATGTTTTATCCTATCAGTGCTGTGTGTGTTTTCTCCTATCCATGTCAGACCCTCCAACATGACCCGCCCCACTAGGTACAAAATGCTCTGTTCCTGGACTTTCCTCTTAATTTATGATTTCCATCACCTGTGTTGAACTAGTTAAATGATAAGAAAGCTGTTTCTTCACAGGTGATGGCAATCATAAATTAAGAGGGAATTCCAGAAACAGAGCATTTTGTACCTAGTGGGGCGGGTCATGTTGGAGGGTATGCCATGCCCATGTGTGTGTTTTCTCCTATCAGTGCCGTGTGTGTGTTTTCTCATATCTGTGCCGTGTGTGTTTTCTCCTATCTGTGCCCGTGTGTGTTTTTTCTCATATCTGTGCCGTGTGTGTTTTCTCCTATCTGTGCCCGTGTGTGTGTTTTCTCATATCTGTGCCGTGTGTGTTTTCTCCTATCTGTGCCCGTGTGTGTGTTTTCTCATATCTGTGCCGTGTGTGTTTTCTCCTATCTGTGCCCGTGTGTGTGTTTTCTCCCATTAGTGCCTATGTGTGTGTTTTCTCCTATCATTGTCCATGTGCGTGCGTGTTTTCTCCCATTAGTGCCGTGTGTGTTTTCTCCTATCTGTGCCCGTGTGTGTTTTTTCTCATATCTGTGCCGTGTGTGTTTTCTCCTATCTGTGCCCGTGTGTGTGTTTTCTCATATCTGTGCCGTGTGTGTTTTCTCCTATCTGTGCCCGTGTGTATGTTTTCTCATATCTGTGCCGTGTGTGTTTTCTCCTATCTGTGCCCGTGTGTGTGTTTTCTCCCATTAGTGCCTATGTGTGTGTTTTCTCCTATCATTGTCCATGTGCGTGCGTGTTTTCTCCCATTAGTGCCGTGTGTGTTTTCTCCTATCTGTGCCCGTGTGTGTTTTTTCTCATATCTGTGCCGTGTGTGTTTTCTCCTATCTGTGCCCGTGTGTGTGTTTTCTCATATCTGTGCCGTGTGTGTTTTCTCCTATCTGTGCCCGTGTGTGTGTTTTCTCATATCTGTGCCGTGTGTTTTCTCCTATCTGTGCCCGTGTGTGTGTTTTCTCCCATTAGTGCCTATGTGTGTGTTTTCTCCTATCATTGTCCATGTGCGTGTGTGTTTTCTCCCATTAGTGCCTATGTGTGTGTTTTCTCCTATCATTGTCCATGTGCGTGCGTGTTTTCTCCCATTAGTGCCGTGTGTGTTCTCTTCTATCATTGTCCATGTGCGTGTGTGTGTTTTCTCCTATCAGTGCTGTGTGTGTATTTTCTCCTATCAGTGTCGTGTGTGTATTTTCTCCTATCAGTGCTGTGTGTGTGTTTTCTCCTATCAGTGACGTGTGTGTGCTTTCTCCTATCGGTTCCCATGTGTGTGTGTTTTCTCCTTTCATTGTCCATGCCCATGTGTGTGTTTTCTCCTATCCGTGCCCATGTGTGTGTTTTTTCCTATCAGTGCCTATGTGTGTGTTTTCTCCTATCATTGTCTGTGTGTGTGTTTTCTCCTATCAGTGCCTTGTGTGTGTTTTCTCCTATCAGTGCCGTGTGTGTGTTTTCTCCTATCATTGTCCATGTGTGTGTGTGTTTTCTCCTATCAGTGCCGTGTGTGTGTTTTCTCCTATCAGTGCCGTGTGTGTGTTTTCTCCTATCATTGTCCATGTGTGTGTGTGTTTTCTCCTATCAGTGCCGTGTGTGTGTGTGTTTTCTCCTAAGGGTGCCCATGTGTGTGTGTTTTCTCCTAAGGGTGCCCATGTGTGTGTGTTTTCTCCTATTGGTGCCCGTGTTTCAGCTTTTCATGCAAAGCTTATAAATTTAATTGTTTTAAAATGATAAAAGGTGAAACAAAATCCCAGATAAGCCATGGCGAACCCTCCAGTCAGTGTCCCATGACCGCTGCAGCTAGCCACTTTTAGGATCACAGTATAGTTATTTGTATGATTGTATTAATCATTTATTGCACTTTACATGCCTGGTGCATGTTTTTAAACGGCAAGCACTTTATATTTAGTCACCAAGAGATTTTTCAATAAGGTTACAGTGTGACAATCCCCTTTTTTTAATTAAAAATGGAGCCTTTTTTGCACGTCACATTTAGATGTACGTTTTAAGGTTTTAAATATAATATATGGTTTTCTAATACTACACTATTGCCTTATTCAAAGATGGACGCAGCCGCTGTGTTCGCATGCAGTGGCCACGTCCATAGGGGGTCATTCCGACCCGATCGCACGCCGCACTTCCTCGCAGTGGTGCGATCGGGTCGGAACTGTGCATGCACCTCTGTCGCCGGGCAACGACGCTGGAAACGAAGAAATAGGTTGCAGCGGCGACCGCAAGAAGATTGACAAAAGGAAAGTATTCCGGGGGAGTCACCTGTCCGTTGGTGGCCATTTTCGGGGAGCGGTAAGGGAGCGGTAGGGAAAACGCAGGCGTGTCCCGGAGAACGGAGGGTGGATGTCTGACGTCAAAGCCGTGACCATCATCGCTGGATCCGTCGCACAGGGTAAGTATGTCCAGGGCTGGTCTTGTTTTATGTGAAACTTTTTTAGCATTGCAGGGCTGCACAAGCGATCGCAGCCCTGCTACGCTAAACTACACTCCCCCATAGGCAGAGATTAGTTGATCGCACCAGCAGCAAAAAGTTGCTTGGTGCGATCAACTCGGAATGACCCCCATAGTGCGCATGTGCAACATGTCACCATGCAATCACATTCCATAAGGATGCGATCGTACAGTGATTGACAGCTGCGGGTGTTGGGTGTCGGCGCATTTAGTGGGCATGGTCCAGACAACGCAGGCGTGTCCAGACCATTTTTTGGTGTAAGGGGCATTACAGTGTGGGGCATAATATGGTGGGATTTCTTCTTTCCCGTGTTGGCTAATGTCTGGGGGTCAGTCAGGCCCGGCGCTACCCGCTCAACAAAGAGATGCAGACAGAGCCGGCCCTAACCAATATGATGCCCTAGGCAAGATTTTGGCTGGTGCCCCCCCTAGCGCCACTCTGACCCTGCACCACTTTCCCAGCACAATCACCCCTCACTCATAGCAGTCCTCATTTTGGTGCTCCTACCCCCTATATATTAAATAGGAACAGTGCGCACATTCGGTGCACAGCTCAAAAAGGGGCTTGTTCTTGCTGGGAAGGGGCATGGCCACACAATAGTACCCCCAATTCAAATTACGCTACACAGTAGTGCAACTTTATTCACATTTTATCATGTGATAGTGTCCCTTATTCAGGTTACATCTCAGAGTAGTACCATTTTGCCTTATATACTTTATTCCTCACAGTAGTGCCCCTTATTCACATTACATCACACCGAATTGCTCCTTATTTACATTACACCACACCATATTGCTCTTTATTCACATTAGACCACACAGTAGTGCCCTTTCTACACATAATACCACACAGTAATGCCCCTTACACATATGACATACATTATTAATGTCCTTATAAACATAATGCACCTTACACATTATGCCAACCTTTATTAATGCTCTTATACACATAATGCCCCTTACACATATGCCGAACACTACTGCACAACCAAGCCACCTGCACACAGCACTCAAAGGCTGTTAACACTGTGACCTCTGCCTCTGCTTGGATACAGATGTGTCCTCATACATCTTGCCTCAATACACCATGCAGCAGTGGATGCCTGGAGTGAGTCAACTGGCAGCTCTGCTAACGTCGGGCGCCTTTTTTGACAAACATGCATCTTATTTGCATTACTATATGGCTACAATGCACAAGCAGCTTCTGCTGATTAAAATGATATGCTGTGTGCCTATATTCGGTGTGCGACTGTGGCTGTATCTGCATATGAAATGCTATGTTACAGTGTTTTCAAGAATACACTGTAATATAGCATTTCGTAATGCAGATACAGCCACAGTCACACACAGAATATAGGTATGCCGCATATCATTTTAATTAGCATAAGCTGCTTGTGCCCCTAGGCATACCAAATGCCCTAGGCATCTGCCTAATTTGCCTATGCCTAGGGCCGGCTCTGGATGCAGAGCAGGTATGCACCAGACTGGAGAGGCACTCTCCCTGCTCTGCATCTCTGTGCTAAGGTCCCCTGCTGCTGCTGCACCTGGCACACTGCAGCGGCGCCAGCAGCACGAAGCCTCCTCTCGCTCCCCCACCCTCAACACAGCGTCAGGCATTGAAAAGAGGCCTGAGCTACACGGACTGAGGGGGCGGTGCTACACAGGACCAGAAGACTGCTGTAGAGGAGGAGATGCTGCTCTAGATCCAGCCAGCCATACTGTGTTGGGCATGCCGCCATTGTGACGAAAAACGGGTGCTTGGTTCGCAATCATGGGCATTCCCATGCAGCCACTGCCCTTTTCCCAAGGCCACATCCCATGGGCATGTCCCTACTTGGACATGGATAAAAGACCTGATTCAGTAAGTATTTCAAATTATGCTAAGTAGCGGAATTTGCAATACTTTGGATCGCATGCTGGGTGCTGCCCATCGCAGGGCAAGGCCCACCATTCGCACTGACACATCCCAGTTTCTAAGCCGCTCCTCTGCAACACTCCGTGTCTACCCTGGAAATGGGGCATTGCCCGCCCCCCACCCGCCCTGCACATGCGCCCGCATCTTCTGAACAGTTTTTGTGGTTGGATCGCGTGATGCAATCCAACCTGAATCAGGCCCAAAGTTGGGAGGTATGAATGCTCCAAGGTGGCTTTTTCCAAAATCCCTGTGATTTGTGCTTAGGGGTATATTCAATTGAAGTCGAAAGCTGCCGTCTGTCGAATATACGGCAGTTTTCGACTTTTTTAGATCGGAAGGGGTTCCGACCTATTCAATATAACCCCAAATTATTCAACAAGTCGAGAAATTCGAAAAGCACGTGGATCGACGGAATAGCTGCCGATTCACATGCTTGTGAACCGACAGGTTTTGGCCCCCTTTTTGACCATCTCAATTCGACTTTAAAAAAAGACTCGGAGAGCCGTGGGTAGCCAGATGGGGAGAGCAGCGCCAGAGGATGTCACAGCTGCCGCTCACAGCAGCGTCCACCCGGCTAAGACCTCGCTTGCTGGAGCCGGGTGGACGCTGCCGTGAGCGGCGGCTGTGATGCAGGGATGGGGAGAGGAGGGATGGGGAGAGGCAGAGAGATGGGGGGAGACGGGGGAGAGCCGCGGGCAGACGGGGGAGAGCAGCGCTATATAGCCGCTGCTGTAGCGCTGCTCTCCCCGTCTGCCCGCAGCTCTCCCCTGTCTCCGCTCCTGCATCTCAATTCAACTTTTTTAAAGGTCAAATTGAGATGACATTGAATAGCCCAGGTCAGATCCATTCCGACAAATGAATGTCGGAATGGATCCGACTTCAATTGAATATACCCCTTAATTTACAATGGTGTGGGCAAAATTGGGTCTCCTGACTTGCCCAAGTGGAAAATTGCATCATCCACATTCTCAATTCTTCACCTTACAGAGGCTCTCACTTGTCTTTGAAAATATCAGTGACACTGTAAGTAAGAAAAAGGTATATTTGAACAGGACCATGGCCCTCATTCCGAGTTGTTAGCTCGCTAGCCGCTTTTCGCAGCAGTGCACACGCTAAGCCGCCGCCCAGTGGCGTAACTAGAAGTTTTTCTCCCCCAAGGCAAAAAATTCTTCGGCGCCCCCCCCCCCCCCCCCCCCCCCCCCCCCACCCCCCCACCCCAATCCCCCATCCCCCATAATTGGCACTATGAAAGGGACAAACATGCGCGCGCCGAAGGCGCGCACCGCCAAAAAGGGTGTGTGGCTTCGTTGGAATGGGCGTGGCTTTGCATAAAGGGGCGTGGTATTGCAGGAAAAGACTTCCTTATACCCCAGTTTTGCAACCTGCACGCCCAGACGTTAGCCACCACTGGAATGAAAAATAATCCTGATTCATGCCCCTTACATTATTTGTCATTTTTCCTCCTTATAGTAATGCCTAGTATACATTATGCCACATACTGCAATGGCCCTTAGACATTATTCCACGCACAATAATGCACATGACACAATATGCACACACCATAATGCCCCCGACACATTATGCCACACACCGTAATGCCTGTGACACATTATGCCACACACCGTAATGCCTGTGACACATTATGCCACACACCGTAATGCCTGTGACACATGACGACAGGAATCGCAATGCCCATTATACATTATGCTACACACTGCAATGCCCCTGATAGATTATAGCACATACAATGCCTGTGACACATTATGACACACACTGCAATGACCCTGAGACATTATACCACATACAATGCCCGTGATATAGTATACAACACACAGTAATGCCCGACACATTATGACACATACCGCAATGTCCGTGATACATTATGCCACACACTGCAATGACCCTGAGACATTATACCACATATCACAATGCCCGTGATATAGTATACCATACACCATAATACCTGTGACACATACCGCAATGCCCGTTATACATTATGCCACACTGCAATGCCCCTGAGACATTATACCACATACCACAATGCACGTGATATAGTATGCCACACACCGTAATGCCTGTGACACATTATGACACACACCGCAATGTCCGTGATACATTATGCCACACACCGTAATGCCCATTACACATTAAGTCCTACAGTAAGGCTTCTAATTACTTTTAAATGACCTGCTCGTTGCCAGGGGTTTCATGCACTGGGTGTCATGCTCGTTGCCAGGGGTTTCATGCTCTTGGTTCCATGCACGGTGCCAGGGGTTTTCATGCTCAGGGTGTCATGCTCGTTGCCAGGTGTTTCATGCACTGGGTGTCATGCTCATTGCCAGGAGTTTCATGCACTGGGTGTCATGCTCGTTGCTAGGGGGTAGTGCTTGTTGCTAGGGCTGTGCTCCCAGTGCCACATATGTCCCCAGTGCCACATATTCCCCCACAGTGCCAGGTACTCACATGCCCCCAGTGCCACATATGCCCCCAGTGCCAGATATTCCCCCACAGTGCCAGGTGCTCACGTGCCCCCAGTGCCAAATATAGCCCCCCCCCCCATGTGCCAGGTACACATGCAGTGCCATATATCCCCCTCAGTACCCCCCCCAGTGCCATATATGCCCCCTCAGTGCCATATATGCCCCCACACTTCCCCCCAGTGCCATATATACCCCCTCAGTGCCCCCCAGTGCCATATATGCCCCCTCAGTGCCCCGTGCCATACATGCCCCCTCAGTGCCATATATGCTTCCTCAGTGCCCCCTGTGCCATACATGCCCCCTCAGTGCCATATATGCCCCCTCAGTGCCCCCTGTGCCATACATGCCCCCTCAGTGCCATATATGCCCCCTGTGCCATACATGCCCCCTCAGTGCCATATATGCCCCCTGTGCCATACATGCCCCCTCAGTGCCATACATGCCCCCTCAGTGTCCCCTGTGCCATATATGCCCCCTCAGTGTCCCCCCCCCCCCTCGCTGCTGTGAAGGAGGAACAAGGAGGGCACAGCGCGCGCCTCTCTCATGTCCCTCCTGCATCTCCGTCTCTCTGGTCTAATAAAGGAAGTGCCGGTTCGTGAGCCAATCAGAGCTCACGAACGGCACTTCCATTATTAGACCAGACGGACGGAGACGCAGGATGGACACTGGAGAGGCGCGCGCGGCGCGCTGTGCCCTCCGTGTCCCGTTACAGCAGGGAGGGAGAGGAGACAGCAGACTGACATTCGGACGCTCGTCCGCATGTCAATCTGCTCTAAATCAGTGGCGGCGCCCCCGCAGCCCCTCGCCCCCAAGCCACCGCGAGGGCTGCGGGGGCAGTAGTTACGCCACTGCCGCCGCCCTCTGGGAGTGAATCCTAGCTTAGCAGAATTGCGAACGAAGTATTCGCAATATAGCGAAAAGATTTTTCTTTACAGTTTCTGAGTAGCTCGAGACTTACTCTGCCACTGCGATCAGTTCAGTGCTTGTCATTCCTGGTTTGACGTCACAAACACACCCAGCGTTCGCGAAGCCACTCCCCCGTTTCTCCAGCCACTACCGCGTTTTTCCCAGAAACGGCAGCGTTTTTTCACACACTCCCATAAAACGGCCAGTTTCCGCCCAGAAACACCCACTTCCTGTCAAACACACTACGATTAGCAGAACGAAGAAAAAACCTTGTAATGCCGTAAGTAAAATACCAAACTTCTTAGAAAATTTACTTGGCGCAGTCGCAGTGCGAACATTGCGCATGCGCAGTTAGCGGAAAATCGCACCGATGCGAAGGAAAATAACGAGCAAACAACTCGGAATGAGGGCCCATATTCTAAAACACAGTCATGATTGCACCTGCATCAGAGCATCAATTACTGTTCACATTGTTATGCAATGAGGGCCTCTAGTGGCTAGAGAGGGTTTATTGGGAATGTTTTTATTGTAGTAGAAAATTTACTATGGATGATTTATCAGTAATTTTGATGTCAAAATATATTAAAACACTATATAAAAAAGAGTCAAGAGACCTATATCATGTAATATACAAAAAGTAAGAGTTATTTCTGAGGATGCAACCCAGCAACAAAATGCAGTTTTGTGATACTCAGAAAGTGTGCTCATACATAATATTAAGCAAATGTGTCCATTGAAGTACAAAGCAAATACCAGATGTGCCCACATACATCTTTGCTATATCCCTCCATGTATGGCTTGGTTTTGCATGCCATAGACTCAGAGATTTAGCCATGCCTTGTAATTTTTCTTAACTTGCTTCTTTAATTTGTTACTTTATACGTATTCTATTATGGCAAACAAAAAATTTGAAATCCATCCACTCGCTACTCGTGAAAAACAGCTTAGCCGTGTTTTACATGTTGTGCCAAATTTAGCAAAATAGCAAAGATGTAAGTGGACACATCTGTATATTAGTGGATCAAGAAGCTAGCATCTGTGAGGGTGGAGAAAAAATGAGCAAGGCTGAGGATGATATCCAATTAGCCCCGGTTTTGTACCGGGGCTAATTGTCCCACCGGGGGCTATCTAATTAGCCCCGATAAGGCGATGCGTGCCGCGGCTTATCAGGGATTTTGTTTCACCTGCCTCCGGCAGGCAAAGCAGAATCCTTGGAAACAGACCCATTTTCGTTCGAAGACTGGGCTGTTTCACCCGAAAACACACAGGTTTCACTGAACCTGTGTGTTTTCGGGTGAAAGGGTTTTTTTTTACACGCGATTTAACAGGATAGCCTGTAAAAAAAATCGGTGAAACATCGGAAAAAAGTCAGATAAACGTCCGAAAACACCTGTTCTTTGGACCCGATGTTTTAACAGGGATAATTGGATATCCCCCTGAATGAGAAGACTGGAGTGGTGAGATCTTTACTGTTTATTAGTGGCACTACTGTGGCCATTATGTGTATAAGCGGCACTACTACTGTGGGCATTATGTGTATAAGTGGCTGTACTACTGTGGGCACTACTACTAGGGGCATCATGTGTATAAGTGGCACTACTACTGGGGGCATTATGTGTATAATCAGCACTACTACTGGGGACAGTATGTGTATAAGTGGCACTATTGTGAGCATTATGTGTATTAGTGGCTCTACTACTGTGGGCATTAGGTGTATAAGTGGCACTATTACTGTGGGCAATATGTGTATAAGTGGCACTACTATTGGGGGCATTATGTGTATAAGCAGGAACACTACTGGGGACATTATGTGTATAAGTGGCACTACTACTGGGGGCATTATTTGTATAAGTGGCTCTACTAGGGTAGGCATTATGTACAGTATAAGTGGCACTACTACTAGGGGCATTATGTGTATAAGTGGCACTACTAATAGGGGCATTATGTGTATAAGTGGAACTACTACTGGGGGCATTATGTGTATAAGTGGCACTACTACTGGGGGCATTATGTGTATGTGATCCACTCAGGATCCCGGAAGTCAGGATCCTGGCAGTCGAAATATGACACTGGAATCCCGACACTACTCGGAATGCCAGCACTGGTATTTTGACTGCTGGAATCGTGAACGATGGTTTGATGGGCCGCTGGAGAGGAAAGCTGTGGGGGGAGGGTTAGGGTTAGGCTACGGGGATGGGAGGGTTAAGTATAGGCTGTGGGAAGGAGAGTCAGGGTTATGCACCACTGGGGAGGGTTAGGGTTAGGCTGCGTGGGGTGAGGGTCAGGTTCAGGCTGTGGATAAGGAGGGTTAGTGTCAAGGGGGTTGAGGATTATGGCGTTTTTTTTTACCACCTTGGTGTCGGGATCCTGAGCTTCAGGATGCCACGGTTGGTATTTTGACTGCCAGCATCCCAAGCGCCAGGATCCTGATACCATCCCATGTGTATAAGTTGCACTACTACCTTGGGCACTATGTGTATAAGTTGCACTACTGCTGAGGGCATTATGTATACTGTAAGTGGCTCTACCAGTGGTGGCATTATATGTATAAGCTGCACTACTACTGTGGGCAGTATTTGTATAAGTGGCACTACTGTGGGAATTTTGTTTATAAGTGGCTCTACTACTGTGGGCATTATGTTTAAGCGGCACTACTTCTAAGGGCATTATGTGTATAAGCGGCAGTACTACTGTGTGCATTATGGTCCTAATTCAGTAAGGATTGCAAATTCTGCTAATTAGCAGAATTTGCAATTCCTTTTCCTAGCATGCTGGAGGCCGCCCATCACAGGGCAAGGCCACCCAGCAGCTGAAATCCCCCCCCCCCCCCCCGCCTTGATGAAACAGAAATTGCGATCGCCTCAAAATTTCTGCTTCATCGTAGAAATTAGGGAATCCTCCTGCCAGTGCAGCTTCGCTGTGCTTACAGGAGGCCAGCCGCATCCCTCTCAATCACAGCGGCTGCGTGTGATTGAGAAGGATGCGTCACGCAGCTGCCATGATCATGCCCCTGACACGCATCCATTTGTTGCCTCCACCCCTTGTTTGCTCTGCACCGCCTCAGCAATGCTCCATCTCCTCCCTGGAAATGGAGCATTGCCCCCCCCCCCCCCCCCCCCCCCGTGCCCTGTGACCACCTCTGCCTTATTAACAATCAGAGGCGATTGCATGTTCTGCAGGCGCTGCGCATGGGCCCGCATCTTTTTCCCAATAATTCCAGTTGGATCGCACACTATGATCCAACCTGAATTAGGCCCTGTGTGTATAAGCAGCACTACTACTACGGGCAATATGTGTATGAGTGGCACTATTGGGGCATTATGTGTATCATTAGCACTACTATTTGGGCATTATGTCTATAAGCAGCTTTACCACTGTAGGCATTATGTGTATAAGCAGCACTACCACTGTGGGCAATGGACTTTATTCAGTAAGGTTTGTAAAATTTGCGATTCGCCATTTATCGAATGACTGTGGTTGCACAGCGTACGCATTTCGCATGCATCAGCAAAAATAGTAACAAAATTTGCATACAGATCGTGATCGCAATGCAGCCGCTGTTTGACTGACAGAAAGTCTGCGTTTCTGGGTGAAACCTGCAGTTTTCTGGATGTGTCTGAAAAAACACAGTCGTGCCTAGACGTTTTTAAGGAAGGCCTCTGACATCAGCGAAGACCACTTCCAGTCTCTTGTGTTGCAAGAATTGTGGATGACCTTGCCTGGCGCAGATAGGAAAAATATTTGATGTTCCAGTAATGGCGTATGGTTTTGCGATTAGCCCACAATTTCTGCATTGGCTGTTTTTTTCTCTATTTCGGGGCGGCAAATATTTAATCGCAGCAACTGCTTTCTTTCTTTTTTTTAAACGTTTTTATTGTCATACTATACAAACAGATTGCATAAATAGTCAAATATCAAAAGAGAGATACAGACCGCAGTCAATCAATGCAATGGTAAATGAACAAAAAGTAAAACACAGAAGTATTAAACATGTAGTCATAAGGTAACAGTGGTGTGCAGTGAGGTCAGTGGCTGGTGAGGCACTACCGCCGCAGAGCCAATGCCCGCTACTGCCTCTGAGCCGATGCCCGCTGCCACCGCCAATGGCTTACAAACTTGCCCACCATCAACTGACCCAGCCCTCCGCCACTAATTTGCATCTCAGTCCGATGCCGCCAATGCCCGCTGCCTGCCTGCTCATCATACTTGTGATATATTGTACATTTTTAAAGAAAAAAAATTAAAATTAGTGTTTGGGAGTGGGAAGAGGACATGAATGCAATTTTGTCATCCAGGACTTCCATTAACTTAATGGAGAAGGGTCTGAATGGGTTAAAAAATGCGTGAGGTCCCCCCTCCTAAGTATAACCAGCCTCGGGCTCTTTGAGCCCTTCCTGGTTGTTTAAATACTGGAAAAAAATTGGACAGGGGTTCCCCGTGTTTAGACAACCAGCACCGGGCTCTTAGTCCGGTCCTGGTTCCAAAAATACGGGGGACAAAAGATGTAGGGGTCCCCCGTATTTTTAAAACCAGCACTGGGCTCCACTAGCCAGGGACCAGGGACATAATGCCACAGCCGGGGGACACATTTATGTAGGTCCCTGCGGCCGTGGCATTACCCCCTCAACTAGTCACCTCTGGCTGGGGTTTCCTGGAGGAGTAAGGACCCCTTAAATCAAGGGGTCCCCCCCTCCAGGCACCCAGGCAGGCACCCAAGGGCCAGGGGTGAAGCCCAAGGCTGTCCCCAGCACCCCTGGTGGTGGGTGCCGGGCTGATAGCCATGTGTGTAAAAAATAATATTGCTGGAACCTCAAGTACCAGCATGCGGGGAAATAACGGGCCCGCTGGTACCTGTAGTTCTACAACAACAACAAAATACCCAAATAAACATAACTCACACACCGTGAAAGTAAAAATTTATTAAAACACACTTACACATACTTACCTACATCCCACGCCGAGAATCACGTCCACTTGTCCAGTGGAATCCAATAGGGGTACCTGTAAAAATGAAAGACAGATTATTTACCTACATCCCACGCCTATCACGTCCACTTGTCCAGTAGAACCCAATAGGGTAGGGGTACCTGTAAAAATGAACATTATACTTACAAATCCACAGGAGAGGGCAGAGACAGAGAGAGAGAGAGAGAGAGAGGGGGGGGGGGGAAACCCCACTAACCTGCTGCTGCCTGTGAGCGGGAGGACGGAAGCCGGAGCAAGAGGACACCGCTGCTGCCTGTGACGTGAGCGGGAGGTCTGAGCCAGCGGGGGAGGACGGGGGGGGGGGGGGAGCCGCATGCACCGCTGCTGGCTGTGAGGTGAGCAGGAGCATGAAGCCGGCGGGGGAGGACGGGGGGAGAGCCGCACACACTGCAGGCTGACCGCTGCTCCCTGCTACCTCCAACGCCACTCACCGCCGGGACCCGCCGCCTCCCGCGCCGCGTGTGGGTGATTGGACAGCGGATCCAGCCCTGGATCCGCTGTCCAACCACAGGTGCCCGCTGACATGGAGGTGGTGTCCCTGTCAGCGAGGCACTTACTTTGCTCATCTTTTTTAATGGGCTTTTACAGCCCAGTGCTTGGCCCCGCCCCCCGCTCTGTCCCCGTTCCCATTATCCACGGGAGGCACTGCTATCAGTGCCTCCTGAAGTAATTTACACCAGGAAAATTATTAGAATTCAATAAAGAAGATACTTATGACAAAGAATATGTCATAAGTATGTTTTTTTTTATTATTTTAATAATTAATCACAGGGGAGGCACTGCCTCCCCTGCCTCAGCTGACTGCACATCCCTGTAAGGTAAAGGATATTCAGTATCTGCAGTCTGTTCAGCCTATAAAAGAAAAAACAATACAATCCGGAAATAGTATAAAAATATGATAAAATACAATTTTTTTTCATTTTATAACAGAATAAAGAAAGAAGAAAAGAGCAGAAAAAGAAAATAAAGGAGAGGAGAATAAGCAGAGAGGAACATAAGGAGGAAAGAATGGGGGGGAGAGGAGGATAATCTAGGTAAAGTGACATTGTATCTGTGGCCATCAATATCAGTGCAATATTTTCTACAAGATCTATAGTACAAAATAGTATAGTGCCTAGAAAACACAAATAAGAAAACGGGGAAGAAAAAGAGAGTACCCCAGGGCATCCCGGACATCTAGGAGAAAACATAGGATATTTTGCGTCTTATTGACCAAGAGGTGTTGTCAAAAACTTGCATAATGTGTACATTCAAATCTTGTGGTAAGAATTCTAAATAAAGGTTCCATTTGTTATAATATTTCATGACTCCCTTTTCAATATCATACATTGCTGTCCTACGGTCACAATAAAGTATATTAAGCAATTCAGCTCTCAGTAATGAAATTGAGGGGACACACTTTGATATCCAAAAAGATAATATAAGTTTTATATTTTTATATATAAGTTTTTTGGCTAACGTTACTAATACTGTCAAAAAAAGAAGATAGTATTGTAAGGACCCAGCTCAAAAAATCAGCCAGTAACAAAAATTTCACACGAGAACAGTAGTCTAGAGCTAGTCAATTGTTGGCGAAAATTATGTTTTTTATACCAAAACTAGGTGATTCATCGCGCCCTCTGGGCGGTTTTCACACCTTCGTAAGGGGCTACGCCCCTTTGACCATTGTAATGCCCTTGTGGCGTGCAATATTTGTACTATATGGCGTATTACCTCCAATCATAATTGTGTGAGTGGTTAAATATTGCACGGACAAAGGGGGTCATTCCGAGTTATTCGCTCATTGCCGATTTTCGCAACGGAGCAATTAAGGCAAAAATGCGCATGCGCATGGTTCGCAGTGCGCATGCGGTTAGTATTTTACCACTTAGTAGATGTACTCACGCCCGAATGAAGATTTTTCATCGTTGAAGTGATCGTAGTGTGATTGACAGGAAGTGGGTGTTTCTGGGCGGAAACTGGCCGTTTTCTGGGAGTGTGCGAAAAAACGCAGGCATGCCAGGGAAAAACGTGGGAGTGTCTGGAGAAACGGGGAGTGGCTGGCCGGACGCTGGGCGTGTGTGTGATGTCAAACCAGGAACAAAACGGCCTGAGCTGATCGCTATTTGTGAGTAGGTCTGGAGCTACTCAGAAACTGCTAAGAAATTTATTTTCGCTATTCTGCGAATCTTTCGTTCGCAATTCTGCTAACCTAAGATACACTCCCAGAGGGCGGCGGCTTAGCGTGCGCAATGCTGCTAAAAGCAGCTAGCGAGCGAACAACTCGGAATCACCCCCAAAGGGCGTGTGATGGTTAAGGGGTCGTAGCCTCTTGCAACGGCGTGAACAACGCACACAGGGCCTGATGAATCACCTAGTAGGTGGTGTGGTTGGGGGAGTGGCGGGTGCGGGGAAGACGCGGATGGGAGAGGGGGTCCGGGGATGTCGTGGGTTGGGGAGGGGTTGGTGTAATGGTAACGAGGGTCCGGAGCCACCGTGGATGTAGGAGAAGCAGTTGAGGGGGTGCCACAGGTGGGGGAGGGGTAAGTGCGGTGGTGCCGCGGGTGGGGCAGGGGCGGGTGCGGGGGTGCTGCTTGTGGGGGAAGGGGTCCGGAGCAACCGCAGGTGGTGGAGGAGGGTGCCGCGGATGGGGCCTGGAGTTATTGCAAGGGGGGAGGGGTGGGTAATGCTTCTCCTGCTTCTCCTCCCTTTGGCAGTGGCTCTCCCGGAGACTCGCACAGCAGCCAAGCAGCCAGTCACTATTGTTAGCGCCAGTGTCCCAATGCATCGCATTACAGGGAAGAAGATGCACTCAATAAACTACAGCTCCCTACAGGTCTTAGTGCTGGAATGCTTTGGCGCTAAGGGCTGCTGGGAGCTGTAGTTTATTTAGTGCGTCTGCTTCCCTGTAATGCGGCGCGTTGGGACACCGGCACTAACAATAGTCACTGGCTGGCAGAACTGACTGACTTACTGAATCAATGTAAAAGGCAAGAGTGCTGTGCAGTCAGTGACACTGCACACCCACTGCACTGCACAGCACTGTCACCTTTTACATTGATTCAGCGTCCAGACATTATCCTCCGCGATATCACCCACTCTATCCATTACTTTAACCATCTCGGGGCTTCCAGGCCGGCAGCCCAGGTGCTGTGTAGCGGAGTCAGGGCCTCTGGGGATCTGGCGGCGGCTGTGGCGGGGAGGCACTTCTGTGACATCACACTCAGAGAGTATGCGGTGCAGGGAGGGCTATGAAGGCCTTCTGCTGCGCCGCTTTCATACACATCTATGCCGGTGGCCACAGTAGCTTTTGTTCCACTTGCGCCGTGGCTAGGGAGTGGGGATTTTTGATGCTGGAGGGGAAAGGCAGACTGGAAGCAGGACATAGGACACTGCAGTAAAAGGATTTTTTCCCCCTATCTACAGTGCAGAGACTTGCTGCAGATGCAGTGGCATACCCTCCAGCTGTACCTTTTTGGCAGGTACAGTATCTTTTTTTTATGATCTGTACCGATTTTTGGCTTCCATTGAAAGTATAGGAAAAGGGGCGTGGCCACACCACTTTACCCGTGGCCACGCCCCCTTATTGAATTTGTGTAGATTGTTGGAGGGTATGTTGCTGCAGATGCAGTGGGCCTATTTTGGGGTGTGGACCTGGGGCTGCAGCTTCATCAGCCCCATTGTTAATCCTGCTCTGGGAACAGCAGCCAAAGGGCAGAGCCTCCCATTGGATGTAACTGGTGTGGGAGGGCGTTTTTCGCCCAATCAGATTTGGACTGGGTGTGATAGACCTGCTGCTAACCCAATGAGAGCTCCTAGCCATGCCCAGCATTAGCCACACAGTCACAGAGTGACAGATCTGGGCTATCATATAGGAGATCTTTTCACTTTTGTGCAATGCCAAACGTTATGTATAAAATTAGCCGCAGAAGCAGAGTTCTTCGGGCAAGCACTGTGTAAATCTGAAGCATATGGCTCCTTTGTGCCTGAGAAATATGTGCTCTATTAAGAAATTTAAAATATATTTCTTGCAATTGAGCCGAACCTAACTATTTCTAAACATAGGAGAATTGTTTGACAATATGGGCAGAAGTAATAAACTCCGGGAAATCACGAGACCATGCCCCCCAGGTTTTCTGCCATGACACAGCAAAAATAGGATCTATCAAATCATTATAAAGATACCTTATTTTAAACTTGTGAAGTTAGGGTGAAAAGGGAGGATAAAGCTGTTGGACTGGACCAGTCCATAAAAGAGACATAGGAGCCAGAAACCTTCTTGCTTTCAATAAAATGCCTCACTTATAAAAATAAGAAAAAATGAGAGTTGGGAACGCCATACAAATCTTTAATTTGCTGAAAGGAATACAGTCCGCCCACCGGGTCAAGACATTCCGAATCATGACTATACTTTTGTATTTCCAGGAAAGCAGATGCAGTGTCATTAGAGACGGTGGGAAATGCGGGTTACCTCAGAGAGGCAGATATTTAGTCAAGAAGGGGTTTGTTCCCAGACATTTATGGAAGACCCTGACATTTATGGAAGACAGACCATGCTCTATAGCAGGGGTGGGGAACCTTTTTTCTACCAAGGGCCATTTGAATATTTATAAAATCCTTCAGGGGCCATACAAAAATTTCAACTAACAAATTAGCCTGCCTCCAGTAGTTATGCCCCAGTAGATATTCCTCCAGTAGTTATGCCCCAGTACATATGCCTCCAGCCAGCAGTTATGGCCCCAGTCAGTAGTTATGCCCCCTGTAGTTATGCCCCCAGTAGATATGCCACCAGTATGTTTTCCCCCCTGTAGATATGCCCCCTAGTAGCCCTGCTTGGAGGGAGTGACAATGCTGGTGGGCTGTGTAGCATACAGGACACTCTGCACCAGAGCTGTAACTAGACATCTTGGTGCTCTTCGGCAGAAAGTGAATTGGTGCTCCTCCTCCCATAGACTAAATCACGGACAGTGTGTGCCGCAGGCGCGCAGCAAAAATTTAGGGGCATGGCTTAGTGGGGAAGGGGCATGGCCACATAATAGTTCCAATTCGCATTACACCACACAGTATGAGCCGAAATTCACATTGCGCCACACAGTATGAGCTGAAATTCACATTACCCAACACAGTATGAGCCACATTCACATTGCGCCACACAGTATGAGCCACATTCACATTACGCCACACAGTATGAGCCGAAATTCACATTACACCACACAGTATGAGCCGAAATTCACATTACACCACACAGTATGAGCCGAAATTCACATTACACCACACAGTATGACCCGAAATTCACATTACACCACACAGTATGAGCCACATTCACATTACATCACACAGTCATTTCAGCGTGGCTCAGTCTTGGTGCTGCAGTGTTGTTCCTCCTAGCCGTGATCGCACCGCCTCCCCCTCAACATTCATCCAGTCCTCTGAGGATGAGAGGAACAAAGCTGTACCAACACACTCCTCCCGCACAAAAAAATACATCTCTTGCACACTAACGTTAACATCAAACCAATATCCCCCTGCACACCAACATACTCTACCAAACACTGTAGTATGATCCCCTGCACACCATCATGCATCCTGTAGTGTACATCAACATTATCTTCCTGCACATTAAAATGTCCCCTCTGCACAGCAATATGATCCCCCTTGCACACCAACAGGCTTAGTCCCCCAACAGCAGGTTAGTCCCCACATCTTTTATTTATTTACCTTTTTTCTTTCAGCATTGACATCCAAACATGGCAGTGTCTAACGCCGCGGAATTTCTCCTTCTCTGTACTCCTGCTCTCCTCCCACAGGCCGGCTCCCATAGTTCTCCCGCTCTGTTCTCCGATCTCCATCCCTCTCACTTCGTTGTCTCAGCCACTCTCCCCCCAATTCTCCTGCGCAGGACTCAGAGGAAGAGCGGGAAGGGATAAGTAGGGTGACAGCCTCCCATTGTCCCTCCTCCTCTATGCATCCCCTCGCAGCGCCACCGCCAAACCCCCCCCCCCTCCCCACGCACGCTGTGCGGTTGCCAGGTTACCCAGCGTCCTCCTCCGTTAAATGCCGTCTCTCCCTCCTCACTCCTCTCCTGCGGTACTGTGAGCGGGCTGGGCGGGCGGGGTAAAGTGTCTTTGCGGGCTGTATACGGCCTGCGGACCGGACGTTCCTCACCCCTGCTCTATAGGTATCTTTAAACAAAACATTATGTTTGACCCCCTCAGGTAATTTGTGTCTCAGCATATGTAACAAAGCTGCTGGAGAATAAGGTACAAGCAACGTTTCTTCCAATGACAGATTAGTGAAATATCATTGGTTTAGACACCAATCCGATATATATTGGAATGCAGCAGCACAGGAGAAGGTGTATATATCATGAAGACTAAGCCCACCTTTTTCTTTGCATAGAAGCATCCTGGCCCTGGCTATTCTTGTTTTTTTATTATTCCAGATAAACTTCTGAAAGACACTATTACATTTATCCTGGTCTGATTTAGACAAAAAGAAAGGTAACATCTGCAGCACGAAAAACAATTTGGGGAACAACACACTTTTCTCTAATGTCCTAGTGGATGCTGGGCACTCCGAAAGGACCATGGGGAATAGCGGCTCCGCAGGAGACTGGGCACAACTAAAAGAAAGCTTTTAGACTACCTGGTGTGCACTGGCTCCTCCCACTATGACCCTCCTCCAAGCCTCAGTTAGATTTCTGTGCCCGGCCGAGCTGGATGCACACTAGGGGCTCTCCTGAGCTCCTAGAAAGAAAGTTTATTTTAGGTTTTTTATTTTACAGTGAGACCTGCTGGCAACAGGCTCACTGCATCGAGGGACTAAGGGGAGAAGAAGCGAACCTACCTGCTTGCAGCTAGCTTGGGCTTCTTAGGCTACTGGACACCATTAGCTCCAGAGGGATCGACCGCATGGAACTGGCCTTGGTGTTCGTTCCCGGAGCCGCGCCGCCGTCCCCCTTACAGAGCCAGAAGCAAGAAGAGGTCCGGAAAATCGGCGGCAGAAGACATCAGTCTTCACCAAGGTAGCGCACAGCACTGCAGCTGTGCGCCATTGCTCCTCATGCACACTTCACACTCCGGTCACTGAGGGTGCAGGGCGCTGGGGGGGGGCGCCCTGAGCAGCAATAAAAACACCTTGGCTGGCAAATATATCACAATATATAGCCCCAGAGGCTATATATGTAATAAATACCCCTGCCAGAATCCATAAAAAAGCGGGAGAAAAGTCCGCGAAAAAGGGTCGGAGCTATCTCCCTCAGCACACTGGCGCCATTTTCTCTTCACAGTGCAGCTGGAAGACAGCTCCCCAGGCTCTCCCCTGTAGTTTGCAGGCTCAAAGGGTTAAAAAGAGAGGGGGGGCACTAAATTTAGGCGCAATATTGTATATACAAGCAGCTATTGGGAAAAATTCACTCAATATAGTGTTAATCCCTAAATTATATAGCGCTCTGGTGTGTGCTGGCATACTCTCTCTCTGTCTCCCCAAAGGGCTGTGTGGGGTCCTGTCCTCAGTCAGAGCATTCCCTGTGTGTGTGCGGTGTGTCGGTACGGCTGTGTCGACACGTTTGATGAGGAGGCTTATGTGATGGCAGAGCAGATGCCGATAAATGTGATGTCGCCCCCTGTGGGGCCGACACCAGAGTGGATGGATAGGTGGAAGGTATAAACCGACAGTGTCAACTCCTTACATAAAAGGCTGGATGACGTAACAGCTATGGGACAGCCGGCTTCTCAGCCCGCACCTGCCCAGGCGTCTCAAAGGCCATCAGGGGCTCAAAAACGCCCGCTCCCTCAGATGGCAGACACAGATGTCGACACGGAGTCTGACTCCAGTGTCGACGAGGTTGAGACATATACACAATCCACTAGGAACATCCGTTACATGATCCCGGCAATAAAAAATGTGTTACACATTTCTGACATTAACCCAAGTACCACTAAAAAAGGGTTTTATGTTTGGGGAGAAAAAGCAGGCAGTGTTTTGTTCCCCCATCAAATGAGTGAATGAAGTGTGAAAAAGCGTGGGTTCCCCCGATAAGAAACTGGTAATTTCTAAAAAGTTACTGATGGCGTACCCTTTCCCGCCAGAGGATAAGTTACGCTGGGAGATATCCCCTAGGGTGGATAAGGCGCTCACACGTTTGTCAAAAAAGGTGGCACTGCCGTCTTAGGATACGGCCACTTTGAAGGTACCTGCTGATAAAAAGCAGGAGGCTATCCTGAAGTCTGTATTTACACACTACTACTAGTACTAGTACTAGACTGAGACCTGCAGATAGTGCTGCTGCAGCGTGGTCTGTAACCCTGTCAAACAGGGATACTATTTTGCGAACATAAGACGTCGTCTTATATATGAGGGATGCACAGAGGGATATTTTGCCGGCTGGCATCCAGAATTAATACAATGTCCATTCTGTCAGGAGGGTATTAGAGACCCGACACTGGACAGGTGATGCTGACTTTAAAAGGCACATAGAGCCTTATAAGGGTGAGGAATTGTTTGGGGATGGTCTCTGGGACCTCGTATCCACAGCAACAGCTGGGAAGAAAATTTTTTTACCTCAGGTTTCCTCACAGCCTAAGAAAGCACTGTAGTATCAGGTACAGTCCTTTCGGCTTCAGAAAAGCAAGCGGGTAAAAGGCGCTTCCTTTCTGCACAGAGACGAGGGAAAAAGCTGCACCAGTCAGCCAGTTCCCAGAATCAAAATTCTTCCCCCGCTTCCTCTGAGTCCACCGCATGACGCGGGGGCTCCACAGGCGTAGTCAGGTACGGTGGGGGGCCGCCTCAAAAATTTCAGCGATCAGTGGGCTCGCTCACCGGTGGATCCCTGGATCCTTCAAGTAGTATCTCAGGGGTACAAGCTGGAATTCGAGGCGTCTCCCCCCCGCCATTTCCTCAAATCTGCCTTGCCGACAACTCCCTCAGGCAGGGAGGCTGTGCTAGAGGCAATTCACAAGCTGTATTCCCAGCAGGTGACAGTCAAGGTGCCCCTACTTCAACAAGGACGGGGTTACTATTCCACACTGTTTGTGGTACCGAAACCGGACGGTTCGGTGAGACCCATTTTAAATTTGAAATCCTTGAACACATACATAAAAAAATTCAAGTTCAAGATGGAATCGCTCAGGGCGGTTATTGCAAGCCTGGAGGAGGGGGATTACATGGTATCCCTGGACATCAAGGATGCTTACCTACATGTCCCCATTTACCATCCTCACCAGGAGTACCTCAGATTTGTGGTACAGGATTGCCATTACCAATTCCAAACACTGCCGTTTGGACTGTCCACGGCACCGAGGGTCTTTACCAAGGTAATGGCAGAAATGATGATACTCCTTCGAAAAAAGGGAGTTTTAATTATCCCGTACTTGGACGATCTCCTTATAAAGGCGAGGTCCAAGGAGCAGTTGTTGGTCGGAGTAGCACTATCTCAGGAAGTGCTACAACAGCACGGATGGATTCTATACATTCCAAAGTCACAGCTGGTTCCTACCACACGCCTACTGTTCCTGGGGATGGTTCTGGACACAGAACAGAAAAAAGTGTTTCTCCCGCAGGAGAAAGCCAAGGAGCTGTCATCTCTAGTCAGAGACCTCCTGAAACCAAAACAGGTATCAGTGCATCACTGCACATGAGTCCTGGGAAAAATGGTAGCTTCTTACGAAGCAAAATTCCATTCGGCAGGTTCCATGCAAGAACCTTTCAGTGGGACCTCTTGGACAAGTGGTCGGGATCGCATCTTCAGATGCATCGGCTGATAAACCTGTCTCCAAGGACCAGGGTATCTCTACTGTGGTGGCTGCAGAGTGCTCATCTTCAAGAGGGCCGCAGATTCGGCATACAGGACTGGGTCCTGGTAACCACGGATGCCAGCCTTCGAGGCTGGGGGGCAGTCACACAGGGAAGAAATTTCCAAGGACTTTGGTCAAGTCAGGAGTCGTCCCTACACATAAATATTCTGGAACTGAGGGCCATTTACAATGCCCTAAGTCTGGCAAGGCCTCTGCTTCAAAACCAGCCGGTACTGATCCAATCAGACAACATCACGGCAGTCGCCCATGTAAACCGACAGGGCGGCACAAGAAGCAGGATGGCGATGGCAGAAGCCACAAGGATTCTCCGATGGGCGGAAAATCACGTCTTAGCACTGTCAGCAGTGTTCATTCCGGGAGTGGACAACTGGGAAGCAGACTTCCTCAGCAGACACGACCTACACCCGGGAGAGTGGGGACTTCATCCAGAAGTCTGCCAACTGTTGGTAAACCGTTGGGAAAGGCCACAGGTGGACATGATGGCGTCCCGCCTAAACAAAAAACTAGATATTGCGCCAGGTCAAGGGACCCTGAGGCAATAGCTGTGGACGCTCTAGTGACACCGTGGGTGTACCAGTCGGTTTATGTATTCCCTCCTCTGCCTCTCATACCAAAGGTACTGAGAATAATAAGAAAACGAGGAGTAAGAACGATACTCGTGGTTCCGGATGGGCCAAGAAGAGCTTGGTACCCAGAACTTCAAGAAATGATATCAGAGGACCCATGGCCTCTACCGCTCAGACAGGATCTGCTACAGCAGGGGCCCTGTCTGTTCCAAGACTTACCGCGGCTGCGTTTGACGGCATGGCGGTTGAATTCCGGATCCTAAAGGAAAAGGGCATTCCGGAGGAAGTCATTCCTACGCTGATAAAAGCCAGGAAAGAAGTAACCGCAAACCATTATCACCGTATTTGGCGAAAATATGTTGCGTGGTGTGAGGCCAGGAAGGCCCCAACAGAGGAATTTCAGCTGGGTCGTTTTCTGCACTTCCTACAGTCAGGAGTGACTATGGGCCTAAACTTGGGTTTCATTAAGGTCCAGATTTCGGCTCTGTCGATTTTCTTCCAGAAAGAACTGGCTTCACTGCCTGGAGTTCAGACATTTGTAAAGGGAGTGCTACATATTCAGCCCTCTTTTGTGCCTCCTGTGGCACCTTGGGATCTCAACGTGGTGTTGAGTTTCCTAAAATCACATTGGTTTGAGCCACTTAAAACTGTGGATTTGAAATATCTCACGTGGAAAGTGGTCATGTTATCGGCCTTGGCTTCGGCCAGGCGTGTGTCAGAATGGGCGGCTTTGTCAGGTAAAAGCCCTTATCTGATTTTCCATATGGATAGGGCAGAATTGAGGACTCGTCCCCAGTTTCTCCCTAAGGTGGTATCAGCTTTTCACTTGAACCAACCTATTGTAGTGCCTGCGGCTACTAGGGACTTGGAAGATTCCAAGTTACTGGACGTAGTCAGGGCCTTAAAAAATTATATTTCCAGGACGGCTGGAGTCAGGAAAACTGACTCGCTTTTTATCCTGTAGGCACCCAACAAAATAGGTGCTCCTGCTTCTAAGCAGACTATTGCTCGCTGAATTTGTAGCACAATTCAGCTGGAGCATTCTGCAGCTGGATTGCCGCATCCTAAATCAGTAAAAGCCCATTCCACGAGGAAAGTGGGCTCATCTTGGGCGGCTGCCCGAGGGGTCTCGGCTTTACAACTTTGCCGAGCTGCAACTTGGTCAGGGGCAAACACGTTTGCTAAATTCTACAAATTTGATACCCTGGCTGAGGAGGACCTTGAGTTCTCTCATTCGGTGCTGCAGAGTCATTCGCACTCTCCTGCCCGTTTGGGAGCTTTGGTATAATCCCCATGGTCCTTTCGGAGTTCCCAGCATCCACTAGGACGTTAGAGAAAATAAGATTTTACTCACCGGTAAACCTATTTCTCGTAGTCCGTAGTGGATGCTGGGCGCCCGTCCCAAGTGCGGACTCTCTGCAATACTTGTATATAGTTATTGCTTACTAAAGGGTTATTGTTATGAGCCATCTGTTGAGAGGCTCAGTTATGTTTCATACTGTTAACTGGATATGGTATCACGAGTTATACGGTGTGATTGGTGTGGCTGGTATGAGTCTTACCCGGGATTCAAAATCCTTCCTTATTGTGTCAGCTCTTCCGGGCACAGTATCCTAACTGAGGCTTGGAGGAGGGTCATAGTGGGAAGAGCCAGTGCACACCAGGTAGTCTAAAAGCTTTCTTTTAGTTGTGCCCAGTCTCCTGCGGAGCCGCTATTCCCCATGGTCCTTTCGGAGTGCCCAGCATCCACTACGGACTACGAGAAATAGATTTACCGGTGAGTAAAATCTTATTTTAACAACAGCCATCCTGCCCATGAGTGAGAGGAGTAATGACATCCAATTTTTTGCAGTCTAGGTAATTTTAGCTATTATGGGGTGAAAATAAGCCAAATAGAGATTTTGTACATTGGGAGTAATGAAAATACCTAAATATTTCAGATGTGAGGTCACTAAATGAAACATGGAAAGTGCTGGGCAATGTGGTAATAAGTCAGGTCTAGTCAATGGAAGTACTTCTGATTTAACAGCATTTATTTTATAGCCGGCAAAGGAGCTAAATGTAAAAATTTACAATAAAATAGCCAGAATCAAGACAGAAGGTTGAGACACAAATAGTAACATGTCATCTGCAAAAAGCGATAACTTAAGGTCCTCCTTACCCACCTTAATACCTGTAAATAAGGGGTTAGCCCGCAGAGCTATAGCTAGGGGTTCTGGGGCAAGTGCGAACAAGAGGGGAGAAAGGGGGCACCCTTGCCTGGTGCCTCTGCGGACCAATATGGGATCGGAAATACAATTATTCGCCAACACCTTCAAAACGGAGGCTGAATTCAATAATTGGATCAGAGAGATGATTTGGAGTGGAAAACCAAAATTGCAGAGAGTCTCATAAAGGTGATCCCAAACCACTAAATCAAACACTTTCTCAGCGTCAAGCGAAAGCAGCACATGAAGTTCCTTTATATGAATATCATCTAGATTTTGGAGAACAGATAAAACTTTCTGGATATTGGTGACAGCATTGCAGCCGCAAACAAAACCGGTTTGGTCTTGGTGTACCAGTGATGGGACCACCCTCTTGAATCTCTCCACTATAATCTTGGTAAAAAACCTGTAGTCCACGTTTAATAACGATATAGGATGGTAGGAGCAAGGAAGACTAAGATTACTCCCCGGTTTCGGCAAAACCTTAATAATTGCATCGTTGAAATAGGGTGGAAGCTGACTACCCGAAAGAAAAGAATGAAAAAGATTAGTCAAGGGTTTAGATAATGAAGATTAAAGAAGCTTATAGAATTCCTCAGCAAATCCATCTGGATCCGGGGCCTTGCCTAATTTAAGATTTTTGATAACTGAAAGTACCTCGTCTTCCAAGTTAGGTCGGGTCAGGGAAGCTATTTGTGCATCTGTTAATCTGAGAAGAGAAACTTTACCCCAAAACATAGATTTATTGTCATCAATCAGATCCTGAGAATACAAATCAGCGTAGAATGAATGTAAAACTTTAATAATGGATGGACCTGTTGTGTGTGTCACCCCCATGGGGTCTTTCAGAGATAAAATAGTAGAGCTAGTTCTCTTACTCCGTAAGAGATTTGAGAGCAATCTACTATTCTTATTTCCGAATTTATGGAACAAAAACGTATTAGACCTGACTTTAGTATCTCCCACTCAGTGGCGGATCTTGCCACGGGCAAGCAGGACTTTTGCCCGGGGCGCCGCCTTCCGGAGGGCGCTGGCGCCATCCGGAGGGCGCCGCACCGTGGCAAGATCCGCCACTGCTGCCCGCTGTGTCCCTGTCCGCCTCCGCTGCCGTCCCCGTCCCGATCCCCGTCCCCGTCCGCCTCCTGAAGGGAACTAGACGCTATGCGTCTAGTTTCCCTTCCTGGAGAGTAACTTTGCTGAGCGGTGCGCGATGACGTCATCGCGCACCGCACAGCAAAGGTCCTCTCTACGAAGGGAACTAGACTCATAGCGTCTAGTTTCCCTTCGTGGAGAGGACCTTTTGCTGTGCGGTGCGCGATGACGTCATCGCGCACCGCTCAGCATTCAAGCGGCGCTTTTAATGTACAGGGGGCATAATTGACCACGCCCCCTGTATTAGGCCACGCCCCAATTCCTGCCCGGGGCGCTCTGCGCCCTTGAACCGGCCCTGCTCCCACTTGTTGCATTAGGGAGTCAAAAGCTAGTTTAGATTCTTCATACTGCAGTTTATGCGCGGGGGATGGATCTTGTCTAAGGGTGTGGTAAGCCTGTGTTAAAGCTGTTTGAGAATCGAGAAGGATCGATTGTCTATGCTGTTTATGATGTGATGCTTACGATAAGATTTGGCCACAGAGAACCGCTTTGGCTGTTTGCCAATACAATGCGGGGTCTGAAATATGTGCAGAATTTGCAAATACATAATCATTCCAGGTGGATTGGAGCATATCTTTAAACGGATTAGAAGCAGCTAAAGAAGAAGGGAAGTGCCACATCTTATACTTGCCAGAGCGATCCAAAGGGGATAATGTAAACCAAATCAGATCATTATCTGTAAAACCAAGGGTTTCTAAACCAGAACCATCTATCCTAATCGCCAAATCAGAGGCAGGTAACAAATAATCAAGTCTAGAATACATGGAGTGTGGAGCTGAGTAATAAGTGAAGTCTCTATCTATAGGACACTGCAACCTCCAAATATCAACCAGATGTAATTTTCGAGTCAAATAGTTGATACCAATCTTACGCATCTGACATGGTAGGGAAGCATTGGATTGTCTGTCCATATAAGGATATACCACTACATTCATATCACCCCCTAAAATCAGTTGAGAGTCCATATGTGGGTACAACATATTAACAATGTTAAGAAAAAAATTCCTATCATATGACGTGGGTGAATACAGATTGCAAAAAGTATATTGAGTCTCATAGATCTCAGCCTTAATAAGTACATAGCGCCCATTTGTATCCGACCTCTGCAAAGATATAGTCAAACAAAAGAATACCCTTTTTTCACTAATATGGCAACACCTCTGGATTTGGAGTTATAGGAAGCAAAAGCTACTACTTTGTCCCCCAACAGCGAGAGTTTCTGATGCTCCAAATCAGTCAAATGAGTTTCCTGTAGAAATGAGACATCTATTTTACGAAGGTTCAAATAGGAAAGAAGCTTGCGCTGTTTAGCTGGGGAGTATATACACTGTACATTCCAGGAACATATTTTAAGGTCAGTCATAAACCAAAAAACTCATGGAATATAATTGCAGAGATCAGTTTCCAAATAGTTGCAATAAAATACATTGTCTGTGAACAATATAGAGACGTTACACAAATACCTAGCCACAGATAATACAGTAACATGTATATACAGAGAGGGTAAGAAGGGAGGGAAAAGAGCAGCAAAAGGGGGGAATGAAGAAAAGAGATGTGAAAAAGATAAAAAAGAGAGTAATATAAAAAAACTGAAGTCTGCCAAAGGCCAACGCCACGCCAGCAGGCGGCAAAAAGACAATGCACTAAACATAGCTATAGTGTCAGCAAGAAACCAATTAGCAAACATAACAACTGGAATCTCAAAGTTTCCACACCAGAAGACCCCAGCCTCTCTACTAAATAATTTTGGAGTCAATACATGTATCACACAGAACTGTAGTAACCGGCTAAAAGTAGTGCTTCCATAATAACCAAATTAAATAACAAACTTGGCTACAGGTATGAAAACCTGAAAAAATGCAAGACAATGTAAGCAACAGTGACATAATCACGGGAAATCAGTATACAGTAGCTCATATATCACCAGCCTCAGGTGGACATGGAAGAGTCACTCGGCAATTCTCCGCCTAAATAAGCCATAGCATCTGCAGGCTCCAGAAAGTCCTTAAAGTCCTTAAAATCCAAGCCTCAAAAAACATGGAGTCTCGCTGGAAAGAGAAGGGCAAACTTGCGTTGCGACTGAACCAGTCTGGAGCAAACAGGTGACATATCCTTACGTGATTTGAAGACTTCAGTCAAATAATTCTGAAAAATAAGCAAACGATTGGCCTGCCATTCCAAGGACTTCAACTTACGCGCTGCTGTCCAAATCAATGATTTATGAACAAAGTTCAGGCATCTGAAGATGACAACTCGTGGGCGTCTAGTATCTTGGACAAGGACAAGATGATGTGCCCTTTCAACTGCAAAATCTTTCAGAGCACCTTGGAGATCCAACATATGTAGGAGATCTGTAGACAAGAACTTCTCCCGGTCGGGGCCCTTGACGGACTCAGGGAGGCCCACGATTTGCAGGTTGTACCGCGTGGAATGATTCTCCAAATCATCTACTTTATTAACAACTTGCCTGGCATGGTCGCATCAGATGTGACCATGCCTGCAAGTGCTCTATCTGACCTGGTCGCACAGGATGCGACCAGTCAGATAGAGAGTGTTAACTTCCCTCCGCTGCTGCTGTCAGAGGGGCCGGAAGGTCCCTCTGCCTCCCTGCACTCTTTCCCTGTGTCTGCCGTGCTGCCGATTACTGCTGATCGGTCAGCACGGCAGGATCACCCCCCTCCAGCAGCTGCAGACAATGGCAGCCGCTGGAGAGTGTAAATAAACCCTCCCTAGCTGCCCCCAGACCCCCCTGCATACCTCGAGGCTGTCCTGGCTTTCAAAATGAAAGCCGCGATGGTCGCGATGTTCCGATGGTCACAATGTTCCTGATCGATGTTTGGGGGGATATTTTTTAAAAAATATATTTTTTCTTCCCTTTTTTTTAACTAAAATCATTTGGGATAGGGTTAAATTCATGTTCTTCACCTAATTCACTCATTTAAAAAAACGACAATTTCAGAGCGGTTTTTGGCTAAATAAATCGTCAGTTAAGTGGTTAATGAGATTGTGTTTCCGTTCATCCTCAAGCTGTTATTGTAGATCGCATATCGCTTGATCCTGCTCCTCTATTTTATTCTGATTCTCCACAACTCGTACTGGAATCCAATTGAGCCTTTATAGCCTTAATAGCTTCCACGAATTTCGCAGCCTGTTTATCCAATATAGAAGTCATAGTGGCGGTAATAGCTCTAACTACATCTTCATAACTCAAAGAGGTGCAAACACGAGGAGGGTGAGATGAGGTGGAACTTCCCTGTGCCGAGTCGGAGGCATCAGAAGCAGTAGCAAGGTCCCCCTTTTTCCCCATCTTGCCGCGTGCAGGCCTCGCCGGCATGGCAGGTGTTATAAATTTATTCATTACTGCCTGGATCAGTGGCAAAGAACACAATTTGGTATGTGGAAATATATAAAAAGAAAGATGCAGCCAATCTTGCAGTATATTATCACATGAAGAGGAGACATTAATAGAAATCTTGCATCAATGATTCAATATAAGTGTACAGAAAGGGGTAGATAATGGGAGAGATCAGTCACATACAAGCATCAATATCCAGCAGAAAAGTGCATGTCAGCAAACATAGGAGGCTGTAGTCCCGGTCATTGTGATGTTAGTGCATTAGAATGCTTAATATTTGCAGACACTCCCTTACTAATATGTGTAAGCCTGAATCTTCAGTGATGGTCCCTGGGACCAGGGGGATGCTGGGAATTGGGTGGTCCAGTGTGCAGTGTGCCTGGAGTTGGTGATGAAATAAGACAGCACAGCAGTGAACTCGCATGTCTCTGTGTCCTGATGACTGGATTTACAAACATATGAACAAAACATGGTGTCAGAAGAAGTTTAACTTGGACTGCTAGTGCTCTCAGAGTGTGAAAGAATCTTGCAGAAGTCTGTAAGGCTGTGATACTCAGTGTCTGCAAAGCCTGCCGTGTGCTCCTCTCTTCAAACAGTGAGTAACCATGGATAAACTGGCTCCTCCAACAGGCATGCTGATGTCTGGTAACTTGTCTGAAAACTGGAAAAGATTTAAGCAAAGGTTTAATATATATATTGCTGCATGTGGAGCTGATACAGAGGCTGACAAAACTAAGGTATCCATTTTCCTCCATGTGATAGGAGAGGATGTGCTGGACATTTATAATAGTTTTCAGTTTGCTGAGGGGCAGAATATGGTGCTTTCTTCTATAATGCAAAAGTTTGAAGATTACTTTGTGCCAAGGAAAAATGTGACATATGAAAGATATAAGTTTTTCACATGTGAACAGAAGTCTGTAGATGGATTTGATCAGTATGTTACAGAGCTGCAATCACTCAGTAAAACCTGTGAGTTTGGTGCATTAAAGGATTCACTGATTAGAGATCGTATTGTCTGTGGAATACCTGATAATGGACTCAGAGAGAGACTGCTGAGAGAGCAAGACCTAAAACTAGACAAGGCAGTGACTATGTGTAGATCTGCAGAAATAACTAGATTTCAAGCAAAAACGTTACACAAGGAAGCTGATGTACATGTAGTGCAGAAAACAGAGCCAAGCAAACCTCCATTCTCAAGAATGAAGCAATCTAAGCCACAGTCTAATAAGGAAATGTGTAGTAGATGTGGAAATGCTCACAATCCTAAAATGTGCCTGGCTTATGGTAAAACCTGCATGAAATGTGGTAGACTTAATCGCTGTAAAATGAAAAGTGAAACCAAATTGCATGCTATTAAACAAACAAGAGGAATTCTTTGTGGATTGCATTGAACTTTGCAGTGCAGATAAGAAAGAATGGATTGTCCCTTTAACTGTGAACGAGATTGTCATTCCCTTTAAGCTTGATACTGGCGCACTTAATATCGTTTCAAGACTATAAGAGTTTTAGAGTAAAACCTAAAATCCATCCAGCCAAAGTGAAAGTTACAGGGTACACTGGGGAGGAAATTCCTGTGAAAGGTACATGCTTAGTGATACTGAAATATAAAGGACAACAGTTTAAAACATCTCTACTGATTGTGGATAAAAATGTGCAACCGATTCTAGGATTAAGTTCCTGTGAGAAATTAAGCTTGCTAAAGAAAGTTTTATGGTGACATCACAAGTAGAAGATGACTGCAAATCGATGTTTACAGAATACAAAGATTTGTTTGAAGGTCTAGGTTGTTTGCCTGGAGAGCATAAATATAGACATGCAAGTTTCTTCAGTGATACACCCCTGTAGAAAAGTGCCGTTTGCGCTGAGAGAAAAACTGAAACAAGAGTTAAATCGCATGGAAGCCTTGGGTGTGATACAGAAAGTTGATGAGCCTACTGAATGGGTAAGCTCCTTAGTAATTGTTGAAAAGAAAAATGGACAACTCAGAATATGTCTAGACCCCAGAGATTTAAACAAAGCTATTAAACGAGAACATTTCAAACTACCAACCAGAGATGAAATCATGTCGCAATTTGCGGGAGCAAAATGGTTCAGTAAATTGGACGCATCTTCAGGATTCTGGGAAATGAAGCTAGATGAGGCTAGCTCAAAGCTTTGTACATTTAATACACCAGAAGGTCGATACAGATTTCTTTGACTACCATATGGAATATTGTCTGCTCCAGAAGTATATCACAAAAAGATACACATGATTTTTGAACATATTCCAGGTGTTGAAACAATGATGGATGACATTATTGTCTGGGGATCTACAAAGAAAGAACATGATTCTAGATTGAGACAAGTAATGGAACTTGTCAAGAAAGTGAATCTAAAGCTAAACAAGGACAAATGTGAATTTGGCGTGAATACACTTACCTTTATGGGCGACGTGGTCTCGGATCAAGGTGTAAAACCAGACCCAAGGAAAATATCAGCCATAATGAACATGGAACGTCCTAACAACAAAGACGACGTCAGAAGATTCCTAAGAATGATTACTTACTTAGGAAAGTTTATTTCTCAACTCTCTGAATGAACAGCCTCTCTTAGATGGTTGTTGGACAAAGATAACGAGTGGATGTGGTCACATGAACAAGAAGAAAGTTGGCAAAACTTGAAACAGATCATTACAGAGCAACCAGTGCTAAAATTATTTGATACGAAAAGAATAAGAATTTCAGCAGATGCTTTGCAATGTGGCCTAGGCTCAGTGCTGTTACAAGAACATGAGGATACATGGCAACCAGTAATCTATGCATCAAGAGCACTGACAAGTGCTGAAACAAGGTATGCTCAGATAGAAAAAAAACTTCTAGCAATCACATATGCATGTGAGCGATTTCATCAGTTTGTGTATGGTCAAACATTTACAGTGGAAACTGACCACAAGCCATTGGTAGCTATCATGACTAAATCATTACATGACTGTCCCATGAGAATTCAACGAATGCTTATCAGACTACAGAAATATGATGTACACTTGCTGTACTGTTCCGGCAAATACATGTACATTGCTGATTCACTTTCTCATGCTGTGGACAAAAGTGAAGGTTCCAAAAGTCTGATGGATGAAGAGATAGAAGCCTATGTTAATTTGATCGTAGCTTCTCTACCAGTGTCTCTTGCAAGACAAGAACAGATTAGGAAAGAAACTGAGACAGATGACACAATGAAAGTGTTGAAAGATATAATTCTGAAAGGTTGGCCAGCAGAAAAACATGAGTGCCCGCTGTCTATCCATGATTATTGGATGTACCGCAGTGTCCTTACAGTTGTCGATGGTATTATTTACAAAGGCAATAGGTTTGTCATACCTGCACGACTAAGAAAAACTATGCTGTGCAAGATACATGAAGGCCACTTAGGAGAGGAAAAATGTAAGCGGAGAGCGCGTGAAGTTATGTATTGGCCAATAATGAACCAAGACATAGCACAGACTACAGCTACATGTGAATTATATCTTACGTATAGACCGAAACAACAAGTTGAGCCACTGAGTCCTCACGCAGTGCCAGAGAGACCATACCAGAAAGTTGGCACAGATTTGTTTGATTGTAATGGGAAAACGTACATTGTCGTGACTGATTATTGCTCTAACTACCCTGAGGTGAAGATACTACATACAACTACTAGTAAAGCCGTAATCAATTGCATGAAGTCAATCTTTGCAAGGCATGGTGTTCCTATGGAAGTGTTCACTGACAATAGTCCTCAGTTTTCCAGTGCTGAATTTAGACAATTTGCTGATGAGTGGGAATTTGTCCATACTACGTCAAGTCCTCACTATCCACGCTCTAATGGGTTGGTGGAAAGTTCAGTAAAAACTGTAAAGAGTCTCATGAAAAAAGCTCAAGAAGGTAAAGAAGATTTCTACAAAAGTCTTTTAATCTACCGCAGTACACCTTTACAGAATGGACTTTCTCCTGCACAAATGCTGATGGGAAGGAAGATTAGAGCAAATCTCCTGATACATGATGAACTGCTTAATACACATAACTCAGCGTTGGTCAGACTGAGTAAGGAACGTCAACAGGCGAAACAGAAACTGTTCCATGACAGGCGAGCAAAAAGCTTATCTGATCTAAAATCGGGTGACCAAGTACGTCTCAGAGATCACGAGAAAGGTATTTGGGTGCAGAAAGGTATTGTGCAAGCACAAGTAGCACCAAGATCTTATACTATACGTACAGAGCGTGGAACGGGAGTAAGAAGAAATCGGGTGGATTTAAGATCTCAACCTAACCATAATGAAGACAACATGACTGAAGAATACCCTTCATCTGACATGTATGATGATCCTCATAATGGTGAACAAACCATGATTCGATGAAACACAGACTGTGTATGAAAGACCCAAAAGGGAAATACGCAGACCTGAGAGACTCATTGAAACATGTTAGATGATGTCCTTAATATGACGTTGTTAATTGTTGCATTGAAGTGTACAGGGCTTATCTTTAAAGAAAAGAGGATGTGATGTTAGTGTATTAGAATGCTTAATATTTGTAGACACTCCCTTACTAATATGTGTAAGCCTGAATCTTCAGTGATGGTCCCTGGGACCAGGGGGATGCTAGGAAGTGGGTGGTCCAGTGTGCAGTGTGCCTGGAGTTGGTGATGAAATAAAACAGCACAGCAGTGAACTCACATGTCTCTGTGTCCTGATGACTGGATTTACAAACATATAAACAAAACAGTCATGACATTAATTATCAGCATTCATTGCCCCCACAATATGTGCCAGTCAGAAAGGTGAAAGCTAAGGATCCATATTGCAAGCTGAGGGTGGAGAAATGTGTCCCAATAGTAGAGTGGGCTGTGGAAACTGTAGCACAGATACACAGGGCAGGCAGGCAAGATGGTGCCCAGTAGCTCAACACAGTACCTCTGGCAGTGTCTAAAGATCTCCAATGCCTCAACATCATGCACCTTCCCAGGACATGAAGGCTGCTGTCACCCTCTCCACTCCCACCAGGAGAGACCAGCTGCTCCCAGCACGCGAGTGTGTGGTGGTACAGATGAGCATGTGCGCGTCCTCCCAAATCCAGGCCGTGGTCCTGCGCCTCTTGAATCTGCAGACCTTAAGTGGCTTTTCCTTAAGGTATTGTTTATGCTGGCTATTGCCTTTGCAAGACGGGTGTCGGTTTTGGGTGCCTTGTCGTGTAGGTCCCCTTTTCTGATTTTTCACCATGACCGGGTGGTTCTTAGAACACATCCCGGGTACCTACCTAAGGTGGTGTCTTCTTTCCACTTAAATCAGGAGATTGTTGTTCCGGCCTTTGTCTCTCCTGAATTGTCTTCCAAAGAGCGGTCTTTGGATGTGGTATGGGCTCTCCGTATCTATGTGAAGAGGACAGCTCCTATGAGGAAGTATGATTCTCTTTGTACCGTTTGGTTTTCACAAACGTGGCTGGCCTGCTCACAAGCAGACCCTGGCCAAATGGATTAGAATGGTGATAGCACATGCTTATGTACAGGCTGGTGCTACCATCAAGGCCCATTCTACTCGGTCTGTTGGACCTTCTTGGGCGGCCCGCCGTGGTGCGACCCTTGAACAATTGTGCAAGGCAGCTACGTGGTCCTCCGTGAACACGTTTCTAAAGTTCTATGCCTTTGATACATCCGCCTCCCAGGATTCTTCCTTTGGATGCCGGGTTCTTGTGCCCGCTACAGTGCGTCCCCTCCCATGAGGAACTGCTTTAGGACATCCCTGATGTTATTCCCTGTGGAGCCCAGTGTACCCCGCAGCAGAAAACGAGATTTATGGTAAGAACTTAACATTGTTAAATCTCTTTCTGCGAGGTACACTGGGCTCCACAGGGCACCCACCCTGACGCACTTAGCTTCTTTGGTTTTGTATGGCATTAGCCGCTGACACCTTCTCCTTTCGTGAGAATGTGGTGTATGTGGCTACTAACGGTTGTCGTCTCTTTTTGCCTGCTACTGCATTGGGCTGGTTAACAAAACTGAGCTCCTGTGCATGGAGGCGGGGTTATAGAGGTTTCGGCGCTATGCATTCTGGGAACAGTCAAAGCTTTTAGCCTGTTGGTGCCTCGGATCAAGATCCTACTCTACACACCCCAATGTTATTCCCTGTGGAGTCCAGTGTACCTCGCAGAAAGAGATTTAACAACAGTAAGTTCTTACCATAAATCTCGTTATTCTATATTAATACAATTGTTTTGACTATCTGTATTTGACTTTGATCTACAAACCATTGGGTATAGAGTACTCATTTTAACTGTGACCAATTGGTATCTGAATGTGGTGACATAAATTACCTTCTAATTTGCATTTAGATCTGTTAGAGAGTTCCTGCATACTTGTAAAGCAGATAGGATTATCAGCAATACAGTCTATAGGTATAGATTTATAGCCAGCTAGCAGGTAACTGTTTTATTTCAATTACTCCATTTAGTAGAGTTACATAATTGTACTCATTAAGAGACTAGGGGCCAAATGTAATAGAGTGAGAGTTTAAGAAAGTGAGAGATTTGGTAAGGTTTTGCAGTTTTTTTTAAAGTGGCAATCATTTACACAGCAAGATCAACTTGGTTTTGCAGTGTAAATGATTGCCACTTTAAAAAAACCTGCAAAACCTTACCAAGGGGTATATGCAATTGCGGTCGAATTGCCACAAAAAAAACCTGTCGAATTGGATTCGACAATGCAATACAGTACTTTTCGACAAAAAACCTGCCGTTTCAGATTCGACTTTTTGCAATTCGACATTTGTCAAATTCGACATGTCTGCAACGGTAAAAATGCGGTTTTTCGACAAAAGTATATTCAATAGAAGAATGTCGATTCGACAACAGTGCTTTTCGACAGTCATTTCGTCAATTTCATTCCGCCTCATTTTGCTGTCGTGATCTAATAAAAAAATGTAAAAACATTTTTGTTTGTGTTTTTTTGATTGCTAATAGCATATCTATTTATATTAGAAGGGATTATCTACTTGGTTTGTCTATTTATGAGCCACAAGTATTATTTAATAGATTTTTTAAAAGAATATTTTTTTTTCTACTGACTAAAATAATATGGAGAGATTAGTGCATGTTTTTCAGTGGGAAGGGGTGGGAATGGGTTAAAATTTCAGAATAAAATGCGTGTGGTCCCCCCTCCTAAGCATAACCAGCCTCAGGCTCTTTGAGCTGGTCCTGGTTGTAAAAATACGGGGGGGGGGGGGGGATGACAGCGGAGCCCCCGTATTTTAACAACTAGCACCGGGCTCTGCGCCTGGTCCTGGTGCCAAAAATACGAGGGACAAAACACGTAGGGGTCCCCCGTATTTTTCACACCAGCACCGGGCTCCACTAGTCAGAGAGATCATGCTGCCCTGGCATTAAATCACTAACTAGTCACCCCTGGCCGGGGTACCCTGGAGGAGTGGGGACCCCTTAAATCAAGGGGTCCCCCCCCTCCTGCCACCCAAGGGCCAGGGGTGAAGCCCGAGGCTGTCCCCCCCATCCAAGGGCGGCGGATGGGGGGCTGATAGCCAAGTGTCAAAAAAAAGAATATTGTTTTTTGTAGCAGAACTACAAGTCCCAGCAAGCCTCCCCCACAAGCTGATACTTGGAGAACCACAAGTACCAGCATACGGGGGGAAACAGGCCCGCTGGTATCTGTAGTTCTACTACAAAAAATACCCAAATAATAACAGTACACACACACCATGACAGTGTAACTTTATTACATACATGCACACCAACATACACACATACTTACCTATGTTGACACAAAGTGTCGGTCCCCTTGTCCACGTAGAATCCACGGGGTACCTGTAAATAAAATTATACTCACAACAATCCAGTGTAGATCGGTCCTCTTATTTGTTTGTAATCCACGTACTTGGCAAATAAAAAAACAACAAACACGATCCACGCACTGTGTTATGATTCCAGCACTCCTGACCAGAGGAGATCTTATGACAATGACCAGAGCGCTGGAATGGAATGCTGGTAACGGGAGCAGGAAAGACTAGTTGCCCCTGGCGCCCTAACTCTATTGTCTCACCCGTGCTATCGGAGATCCCTTGCGAGACTATGGTTTCTTGAGCCCATGGCAGCCACGTTTGAAGGGCGGATTATGTCTGCCCAACTCCGGTGCCCCCCGGTCTTAATGAGAGACAAAGGGAAATCCGAGGCAGGATGATAACAAGAGGACCTCTGACTGACAACAGGCCAGGGGCAACAAGCTAACTAGCAAAGACCTGAAGTATGTGCGGAAAAACCGCCAGGGAAAAGGACAACCAAAAATCCACTTGTCCAATACTCCTACCCAGCACCGCCGGATACCAGAGTGGACCTGTGGAAGCGGAGCCCTCCGCAAAATGCTCCAAAACACAAATAATAAATGGTAAAGCGGCCAAGCCACAACACACGGCAAAGCCGCGACTCACGAACACCACTAGATGTTAAACGGTGATCAGTCAGGACTCCAGGAACAAGATGACAACTTCCGAGTACAGGACTACTGAAGACTGGAACGACCGGATACAGCAAGACTGGAAACAGACTCTCAGCAAACAAGGACAGCATGCAGGAAGCTATTACCGGCATCTGTGAGAAGCCCTGAGAGTGCATATAAACAGGAGTCCTCCAATCAGCTGCTGACAGGGCTGATTACATAAATGCCGTGCAGCTGCCTTGCTGCACGGCCATGAAACAGGTGCACAATCATTTTAACTGGACCCAGCAATGGGGAACGCGGTCCGCCAGTGGCGTCCCCGTTGCTAGGGTCCGTGCGGCTCAGTGCGCCCGGCGTCTAGCGTTGCCAGGGAGCCGGCGGCTGTACGCGTACGGCGTCCCTGGTTGCTAGGCACCGGGCCGCACCGACGAGCGGACCCCGGCGCCTAACAGTACCCCCCCCCTTGAGGAGGGGTCAAGGAACCCCTAAAGCCCGGCTTCCGAGGAAATTCCCGAAAAAATGCCCTCTTGAGCCTCGGGGCATGAAGATCCTTATCCAGGACCCAAGACCTTTCCTCTGGACCATAGCCTCTCCAGTGAACCAGAAAATAAAGCCTGCCCCGGGACAATTTGGAATCGAGAACCTTCTCCACCAGGAACTCCTGTTGTCCCTGTACATCCACTGGAGATCTTCCCTGAGAGATCTTCCGAGGAAATCTACTGGAAGAAACGTATGGTTTCAACAGGGAGCAATGAAACGTATTCCCAATCCGGAGAGATCTTGGTAAACGTAACCGGAAAGCAACTGGGTTGACTTTTTTAATAATATGAAATGGTCCAATAAATTTGGGTTCCAATCTAGCCGAGGATTGTCGAAGTCTAATGTTACGAGTCGACAACCATACCCTATCTCCCACCTTAAAAGTGCAAGGACGTCGGAGCCTGTCAGAAAAAAATTTCTCTCGAAAGGCCGCTTTTCTGAGAGCAAGGTGCACTTTTTTCCAAATGGCTCTGAGATGGGAGGTTAAGGTTAGCGAGGAAACTGAGGAATGTTGAAAAAAAGAATTAGCTCTGGGGTGAAAACCAAAAACTGAAAAGAATGGAGACACATTAGTGGAGGAATGACAAGAATTATTGTAAGCAAACTCCGCCAATGGAAGAAACTCGGACCAATCATTCTGGAGTTTGGCTGAGTACAAACGCAAATACTGTTTCAATGATTGGTTAACTCGCTCGGTTTGCCCGTTGGATTGGGGGTGGTAACCGGATGTTAATGACAATTTCATCTTTAATGAAGCACAAAAACACTTCCAGAATTGTGCAATGAATTGTGGACCCCGATCAGAAACAATATCAGTGGGCAACCCATGAAGTCTGAAAACATGGCGGAGAAACAAAACTGCCAATCCTTGGGCAGATGGCAGTCGGGGAAGAGCAATGAAATGAGCCATCTTGCTAAAACGGTCCACTACCACCCATATGACTCGGAATCCGGCTGAAAGGGGAAGGTCTACCACAAAATCCATGGAAATATGACACCATGGCCTGAGGGGGACATTTAAGGGCATAAGTTGCCCGATAGGCAAGGAATGGGGAACCTTATGCTGTGCACAAACCTGACATGAAAAAACAAACTCCTTAACGTCTTTAGAAAGACCAGGCCACCATACTGAGCGGGAGACTAACTCCAAAGTCTTAGAGATCCCCGGATGCCCGGAAACTTTGTTATCATGGAACTCAGTCAAAACAGTAGCTCTCAAAAACTCAGGGACGTAAAGACGACCAGCAGGAGTATTTCCAGGAGCTTGGTGTTGAAGCTGTTTTAACTGGGTAAATAAATCTTGTGTGAGGCCTGCCCAAATGACTGAAGATGGAAGTATGGGAGTAACAGGACTGTTATTGTGAACCGGAAGAAAACTGCGTGACAGGGCATCCGCCTTGGTATTCTTGGAACCTGGCCTGAAAGTGATAATAAATTTGAAACGAGTAAAGAATAAAGCCCAACGAGCCTGCCGGGCATTCAGCCGCTTAGCTGATTCGATGTATTGCAGGTTTTTATGGTCAGTCAATACTGAAATAGTATGTGTTGCTCCCTCCAGCCAATGCCTCCACTCCTCGAAAGCCCATTTTATTGCCAGTAACTCCCGGTTACCAACGTCATAGTTGGATTCAGCGGAGGAGAATTTCCTGGACATAAAGGCACAAGGATGTAGTTCCAGAGACTCCGGATCCTTTTGAGATAGGATAGCCCCCACTCCAACCTCCGAGGCATCAACCTCCACAACGAAGGGCAATTCTGGATTGGGATGTCTGAGGACTGGAGCCGAGACAAAAGCTTGTTTCAGGGCCCGAAAGGACAACTCAGCTTCAGGCGACCAGTTGGTAGGATCCGCTCCTTTCTTTGTAAGAGCCACAATGGGAGCAACCAGGTCGGAAAAAGAATGAATGAACCTCCTATAATAATTCGCAAACCCTAAAAAGCGCTGAATTGCTTTTAAATTGGTGGGTTTCGCCCAACTAAGGATGGCCTGGAGCTTCTTAGGTTCCATGAAAAATCCCCGAGGGGAAATAATGTACCCTAAAAAAGATACCTCCGTGACATGAAACTCACATTTCTCCAGCTTGGCATATAGATGATTCTCACGTAACTTTTGAAGAACCTGACGCACCTGGGTAACATGTTGTTCAATTGAGTCAGAATAAATCAGGATGTCGTCTAAGTAAACGACCACGAATTTCCCTAGGAAGTCACGGAGCACATCGTTAATGAGGTCCTGGAAAACTGCTGGAGCATTAGACAAGCCGAACGGCATCACCAGGTACTCGTAGTGACCCGACTGAGTACTGAAGGCCGTCTTCCACTCATCTCCAGACTTGATTCGGATGAGGTTATACGCTCCTCTTAGGTCAATTTTAGAAAAAATCACAGCCGAACGCAGCTGATCAAAGAGGACAGAAATCAGCGGCAGAGGATAAGTATTTTTAACTGAGATTTTATTCAGGGCTCTAAAGTCAATGCAAGGCCTAAGCGAGCCATCCTTTTTCTCCACAAAGAAGAAGCCTGCACTTAAAGGAGATTTTGATGGCCTAATAAATCCTTTCCCTAGGCTCTCTTTAACATAATCATTCATGGCCGCAGTTTCTGGCCCAGATAAAGCATATAACCTTCCCTTTGGCAATGCGGCACCAGGAATTAGCTCAATAGCACAATCATAAGGCCGATGTGGAGGCAGAATGTCTGCATTGCCCTTGGAGAACACATCAGCAAACTCTTGGTATTCCACGGGAATGAGTTCAGGAATGGCAGCTGCTATTCTGACTGGAAACGTAATACATTCCTTATCACAGAAGGTACCCCATTGTGAAATCTCCCCCGACCGCCAATCAATGGTGGGATTATGAAAGGCCAGCCAAGGGTGACCCAGAACCACTGGAACTGCTGGGCAATGGGTAAGGAAGAACTCGATTTTTTCAGAATGAAGAGCTCCTACCGTAAGTAGTACAGGGGGTGTACAGAGGGAAATAACCCCATTGGACAGTGGACTCCCATCTAAGCCATGCATGGTGACACACCTACCCAAAGATAACTGAGGAATGCCTAAGGCCTTAGCCCAAGTTAAATCCATAAAGTTTCCTGCAGCTCCACTGTCAACAAAAGCCGACACCGAAGAACTGAGGCTGCCAAAAGAAACTTTAGCTGGGACTAAAAGGGAGTTATTTGAGGAGATAAGCTGCAGACCTAGGTGAACCCCCTCACAATTCACCTGGTCGAGGCGTTTCCCGACTTGTTCGGACAATTACGAGCAAAATGTCCCTTACCCCCACAGTACAAACAAAGACCAGAGTTTTGCCTTCTGGCTCTTTCTTCAGGTGACAGCCGGGAGAGACCCATCTGCATGGGCTCCTCTACGTCCTCAGGAATGGAATATACACATGGAGTTGACCTGACAGGAGCTCCTTTTTCAGCCCTCCGCTCTCTGAGACGACGATCAATCTTAATAGAAAGCTCCATGAGTTTATCGAGAGTCTCAGGAGCGGGATACTGAAGGAGACTGTCTTTTATAGACTCTGATAAGCCGAGGCGAAACTGACTGCGCAGGGCTGGGTCATTCCAGCCACAGTCGTTCGACCAACGGCGAAACTCCATACAATAAACCTCTGCAAGATTCCTACCCTGTCTGAGAGCGCGCAACTGACTTTCAGCGGATGCCTCTCTATCAGGGTCATCATACAATAGCCCTAAAGACCCAAAAAAGGCGTCTACTGACAACAAGGCCGGATCCTCTGCTTTCAAACCAAATGCCCAGGTCTGAGGATCCCCCTGGAGCAAAGAAATAATAATCCCAACCCGCTGAGATTCAGTACCCGAGGAGATCGGTCTTAAACGAAAATAAAGTTTACAGGATTCTTTAAAATTAAAAAACTCTTTCCTATCACCAGAAAAACGGTCAGGCAAATGCATCTTTGGTTCAGGGACTACCCTCTGGGAAGTTCGCAAAAGATCTTCCTGCGACTTCACCCGAAGGGAAAGATCCTGAACCATCTGAGTAAGTTCTTGAATCTGGCTGACTAAGAGCTGACCAGGATTTGGCCCTAAACCTGTTGGATTCATGAGGCCGATAAACTCTTACAAAACTGAATGAGAAAAAAATTAAACCCCGTTTAATTTTAAGTTTTGGTGTGGCCGGTAATAATGTTATGATTCCAGCACTCCTGACCAGAGGAGATCTTATGACAATGACCAGAGCGCTGGAATGGAATGCTGGTAACGGGAGCAGGAAAGACTAGTTGCCCCTGGCGCCCTAACTCTATTGTCTCACCCGTGCTATCGGAGATCCCTTGCGAGACTATGGTTTCTTGAGCCCATGGCAGCCACGTTTGAAGGGCGGATTATGTCTGCCCAACTCCGGTGCCCCCCGGTCTTAATGAGAGACAAAGGGAAATCCGAGGCAGGATGATAACAAGAGGACCTCTGACTGACAACAGGCCAGGGGCAACAAGCTAACTAGCAAAGACCTGAAGTATGTGCGGAAAAACCGCCAGGGAAAAGGACAACCAAAAATCCACTTGTCCAATACTCCTACCCAGCACCGCCGGATACCAGAGTGGACCTGTGGAAGCGGAGCCCTCCGCAAAATGCTCCAAAACACAAATAATAAATGGTAAAGCGGCCAAGCCACAACACACGGCAAAGCCGCGACTCACGAACACCACTAGATGTTAAACGGTGATCAGTCAGGACTCCAGGAACAAGATGACAACTTCCGAGTACAGGACTACTGAAGACTGGAACGACCGGATACAGCAAGACTGGAAACAGACTCTCAGCAAACAAGGACAGCATGCAGGAAGCTATTACCGGCGTCTGTGAGAAGCCCTGAGAGTGCATATAAACAGGAGTCCTCCAATCAGCTGCTGACAGGGCTGATTACATAAATGCCGTGCAGCTGCCTTGCTGCACGGCCAGGAAACAGGTGCACAATCATTTTAACTGGACCCAGCAACGGGGAACGCGGTCCGCCAGTGGCGTCCCCGTTGCTAGGGTCCGTGCGGCTCAGTGCGCCCGGCGTCTAGCGTTGCCAGGGAGCCGGCGGCTGTACGCGTACAGCGTCCCTGGTTGCTAGGCGCCGGGCCGCACCGACGAGCGGACCCCGGCGCCTAACACACTGAAAGGGGTCCCATGTTTACACATGGGACCCCTTTCCCCAACTGCCGGGAACCCCCATGACTGCTGTCAAAGAGAGTCCCTTCAGCCAATCAGGGAGCGCCACGTCGTGGCACTCTCCTGATTGGCTGTGCGCGTCTGAGCTGTCAGGCGTCGCACTCGAGATACACTGTAGCGCATAGGCGCTCTATTGTATCCAATGGTGGGAACTTTGCGGTCAGCGGTTGACCGCGAGGTTATGTGGGGTCACCCTCGTGGTCAACCGCTGACCGCAAAGTTCCCACCATTGGATACAATGGAGCGCCTATGCGCTACAGTGTATCTCGAGTGCGCCGCCTGACAGCTCAGACGCGCACAGCCAATCAGGAGAGTGACACGACGTGGCACTCCCTGATTGGCTGAAGGGACCCTCTTTGACAGCAGTCACGGGGGGTCCCGGCAGTCGGGCAAAGGGGTCCCATGTGTAAACATGGGACCCCATTCAGTGCGTGGATCGTGTTTGTTGTTTTTTTATTTTGCCAAGTACGTGGATCACAAACAAAGAAGAGAACCGATCTACACTGGATTGTTGTGAGTATCATTTTATTTACAGGTACCCCGTGGATTCTACATGTAAGGGGGCCGACACTTCGTGTCAACATAGGTAAGTATGTGTGTATGTTGGTGTGCATGTTTGTAATAAAGTTATACTGTCACGGTGTGTGTGTACTATTTTTATTTGGGTATTTTTTTTGTAGTAGAACTACAGGTACCAGCGCCCCCCCCCCCCCCCGCATGCTGGTACTTGTGGTTCTCCAAGTACCAGCTTGCGGGGGAGGCTTGCTGGGACTTGTATTTCTGCTACAAAAAACAATATTTTTTTTTTACACTTGGTTATGAGCTCCTCATCCGCCGCCCTTGGATGGGGGGCACAGCCTCGGGCTTCACCCCTGGCCCTTGGGTGGCTAGAGGGGGGGACCCCTTGATTTAAGGGGTCCCCACTCCTCCAAGGTACCCCGGCCAAGGATGACTAGTTAGTGATTTAATGCCAGGGCCGCAGGGACCTATATAAAAGTGTCCCCCGGCTGTGGCATTATCTCTCCGACTAGTGGAGCCCGGTGCTGGTGTGAAAAATACAGGGGACCCCTACGTGTTTTGTCCCCCGTATTTTTGGCACCAGGACCAGGCGCAGAGCCTGGTGCTGGTTGTTAAAATACCGGGGATCCCCTGTCATTTTCCGCCCCGTATTTTTACAACCAGGACCGGCTCAAAGAGCCCGAGGCTGGTTATGCTTAGGAGGGGGGACCCCACGCATTTTTGTTCAAGATTATTGAACACTTTTGTGCCGTCCATGAAGTCGAATCCAGGACGCACACTATCGTCAATTGGTCAGTTTTTCGACAGCGGGACTGTCAAATCCGTTTTTTATTGAATATGTCGAATTCGGGTCCCGGCGGGAGGGTTTGTGACTGTCGAATTGTGTCGAATTAAAAAACGGTCGAATTCCAGCCGAAAATCTACCGCAATTGCATATACCCCCAAATCTCTCACTTTCTCAAACTCTCACTCGATGACATTTGGCCCTAGGTTTATATATTTATTCCTGGTCTGTCAGCACCATCTAGTGGCTGCTTAGGATACAGCTGGTTTGGAAAATCTGCTTGGTAATTCCTTATTGCTACTTTTATTGTTTTGCACTCAATTGTAGCTTAATCCGTGTGGCCGCTACAATTAGTCTGCGTAGCAAAGGACGCAATTTGCAAATTTCCATACTGAAGTGTGGAATAGATTACCCTACAGATACTAAGCTCTGTTATTATAGTAGCTAACACAGTTACAAATAGTCCTCTCCTTCATATTATATACTGTATCTGTTGTACCTCATGTATACTTGTACCTCACTGAATCTTTCTACGGAGGCATCTCCACCACAAATTGAAAGAGCTCACAGAATAGGCCCAGAGAGAGATAGCGGAGATCAACCTCGACCTGTTATTGCATGCTTTTTAGATTTTAGATTTTGACCTCCAGAGTTTGCATGATGCCTCCCTCGCGTTTGGTAGGAAAATTAAGATAAAGGAAGATTCTGATGCATCACTTCAAATAGACTTGGTTGAGAATGGTACCTCTCATTGTTTTATTCATAGGCCACTCTTTATTGAAATGGTCTTAGTCTCTGGCTTTGTTAGTCCAATGTTTTGGATTGCACTTTGTTTGTTAAGTGTGGTAGAGGCATGCTGCGCGACACCTATCACTGGGCTAGAATTCCCTGCAGGCTGGGGTGGGGAATTGCCTTCTTTTCTTTTAACTTTGATGTTTGTACTCATCCACACAAGGTATTGGTTGATGTCTTCTCATTCACCATTTACACTTAGTCCATCGGCCTATAGTCCTTGTTTTAAGATAACTTCGTGGAATGTGGGTGGCCTTAACTTGCCTATTAAGAGATGCAGAGTGTCCTCTTACTTGAAAAGAACTGGGGCGCAAATAGCATTCTTACAGGAGACTCACTGGAGGGCTGGAGACGACTGTACTTTGAGGGATAATTGGATCCAGGAATGTATATCGGCTCCTTATCGCTCTAAATCTATAGGGGTGGCCATAATTTTGAGACGTAATTTGCAATATACCATAACAATACCATTGCAATATATAGATCCCGAAGGGCATTTTATTTTGCTAGTGTTATGAGCCGCTAAGGTGGCTCATTCCTGTTTGCAATCTGTTTATGTATTTTATGTTATATTTCTGTTTGCATGCCAGGATTTCTCATGTACTTGTTTAGAGTACTGTTGTTGGCCACCTGTGGTGAGTCTGTGTAACTGCAGCCTGTTTCCTATGTGTTCAGCCTAACTTGTCAGGTAATTAGGTCATTATGTGGTGAGACTGTGTACTGCAGTTTGTCTTTTGTATGTGTAGCCTCACCTGCCAGTAATTAGGCCATTACCTTGTGCCTGGCTTCCAGCCATCCTGTTTGGGGCATGATTCCTTTATTACCCAGATTGCCCTGCATCCAGATCCGGTGATAGCAGAATATTATTGTACCTGTATATTCTAGTACCCGGTCCCTGTCAGCAGTTCCCAGATCGTCGGACTCTCTCACTGGGACCGGAACAACTTGGCATTTGCCTAATCCTACTGACAGATCTTAAGGCCTGTACACACTGGCCAACATATCGGCCATTCTCTTGAACGGCCGATATATCGCGGGTCCGTCGGCCAGTGTGTACGGCCGATACGTCTGTGAACTCCGTCGTTCACAGACGTATCACGTCGGCCCTGCAGCACAGCCAATGGCCAATATATCTAACGATATATTGGCGCGTCGCTGTGTGTGTACGGCGGTCAGCCAACTGCCCGTACACATGCTGCGGTGGCCGGCGGTGATTGACAGCTGAACTGGGCGGGCACCCAGTTCATGATGTCAGTCCCCGACGGATCGGGCAGTGTGTATGCTCAACACACTGCCCGATCCGTCCTAGATATATCTGCAGATCAATTGATCTGCAGATATATCTTTCCAGTGTGTACCCACCTTTACACTCATATCTCAGCTGTTCACCGAACTCTCTCGAGAATCGACTATATCTTGATTTCTGATTCTCTGTTTACTCACATTCAGGAAGCGTCCATGGGAGACATTATAATATCAATCCATGTCCCAGTTAGTTTATCGATTGTATATCCCTTGCCAACTTCACACTTTCATATGTGGCAATTACCCGCATGTTTAGCTCAATCAGAGGACTTCAAGAATTTCCTAAATCTTAAATGGAATGAATTCCTTGATGATAACATTTTACATATAGATGACCCAATTCTGCTTTGGGAAACCTCAAAAGTAGTCATGAGGGGTCATATAATTAATTATGTGTCCGCAAAACGCAAAGAAGAAAATGCCAGATTTAAAGAGCTACAGGAAGGTATGAATGTGGCCTTCCAACACTTTGTCACTTGCCCTAATGACGACACCTTTACAGCTTACAAACAGCTTACAAACGTCGTCTGCTGGAATCATACTTGCTATCCCAATCTAAATATAAATTCGACCTTATGAAAAAAACAAATACTTTAGATGGGGCAACAAAACGTGCAATCTACTAGCTAATATGTCCAAACGGCGTAAAAGGAATTTTATACATATCATAAAAAAACCTTTAAATGACAAAGTATTTAATCGAACCTCTGACATTATAACGCAATTCCAGTCATATTATGAACATTTGTATAGTTCTAAGACCATAGATGGCGCCTTACAAGACAGCCTTTTACATAAGGCACGTCTCCCTAAATTGTTTTCTGAACAGATAAGTTTGTTGGAATGCAACATTGCAATGGAAGAGCTACAGACTACTATTTTGGGCCTTCATAAAGCTCCAGGCCCGGATGGCTACACTAGTAAAAACTTTAAAATGCTCCAACAGGACATTTCTCAAATTTTACTAGATCCTTACCGTCTAATACATAAAAAAATCCCCCCATTATCCTACCTTTAACTCTTCTCATACAATGTTTTGGGCCAAACCAGATAAGGACCCTCAACTAGTATCATCCTACCACCCAATCTCGTTATTAAATTTAGACTTTAAAATTTTAGCCAAAATTATGGCTAATACATTGCAATCTATTCTCCCAGACTTATTGGCTCCACATTAACTTGGTTTCATGAAGGGCACGCATTCTGTCAAGGGCATTCGTACGGCTATAGCTGCCATGATGGCCTCTTCACAGGATGTCAATTCATATAATTGTCTTTTAAGTTTAAACACTCACAAGGAATTTGATACTGTACAATGGCCACACCTTTATGAAATTCTTACAAGCAGGGCGTTTGGTCAAAACTTCTTAAGCTTAATTCAATATTTTTATGACTCTCCAGAGACAACCTTCCTTTTGAATGGACAGTGGGGAGATGGGATAAAAATGCACAGAGGCACCAGACAGGGATGCCCTTTATCCCCCTTGTTGTTTAATTTGTCATTGGACCCACTTCTTAGGATAATACAACTAAACCCCAATATTGAGGGTATAAGGGTCTAGAGAAATTAAAGTCACAGCTTTCGCAGATGACATATTGCTATATCTGTCTCAATCAAAAACCTCAATACTACACCGGTTTTTCTTACTACAGGATTTTGGAAAAATTTCAGGTCTCGAGGTTAATTCAGAGAAATCAGTAGCATTGTACTTAAGGCCTGGTTTTACTTGTCCCTGTTGGCACGCTAGAATGGCATTCACATGGGCGAACAAACACTTTACATACTTGGGGTACTGGTCCCTAAGAATCCTGTTTCTTTATACCGAACTAATATAACTAAGCTATTACGTCTATCGTTAGAGAATTGGAGGGGTGAGGTCGTCTCCAGCTCTCCTATCTCGTCAGAGCAAGTTTGCTTAAAATTATAGCTTTCCCTCGACTTATGTATTTACTTCAGTCACTTCCTTTGCTGCTCACAACAAAGACACAAAAAGGATAAATTCATCTTTTGTAAAAATGTATCTGGAATCGAAAGACAGAATAGGATTGAATAGACTTCAACAACCTAAATCTAATGGAGGAATTAATTTTCCTAATCTAACACATTCCAGCTCTATTTTGCCACTTTAGGGATTGGTCACACTATACCTCTATTTACACTGGAAAGTTTTTTCAAAGACTACAACTTAGTTTTTTTTCTGCATGCCCACGATCAGGAGATACCTACTATGTTAAGAGATAACTCCTTGTTGTGGACCACTCATAAATTATAGCACATTTTACATAATAAAAGGGTCTAAACAGACACACAACTCTCTTTTTACCTCTTCTGTGGAATCCAGAAATCCAGCATGGATTAGCAATGAACCCATTCTTATTATGGTCATCTAGGGGGGTAAACTCTATTGAATGTTTTGTGGATAAAGTGTCCAGGAGGCCTCTCACATTCCACCAGGCAGTTGAGAAATATAAATTTTTGTCCCCGTTTCCTTTTGCATATTTTCAAACACAGCATTATGTGAACCAGGTCATTCGTAACTTTTCTGAACACGATTGAAATAATATACCTGACGCAATCTTATCCTCTCCCCCCAAAAGAATATAAAGCTATTTTTAGGCATTATAATGCTCTACGTCATCTTATTGATTATAATATTATTAGGTCTGGTTTGCCCCAGTGGCTACAACACTTTCCCGATATTACAGTAGATATGCTATTGAAAAATCTGTTTAACTCCTATCGCTAGTTCATATAGGGAATTGTTCTTGAGCATCTTCCACAGAATATATATTAGTCCTCATAGGGGTTACTTGATGGGATCATCTACAACTCATAAATGTCCACTATGCCTGGAAGATAATGCAGATCTTTACCACTGCCTGTGGTCGTGTCCAAGATTTAGACCCTTTTGGCTTCGAGTTTACAAATATGCACTTGATAATTTAGTCAACTATTTACCTTTTACTCTGGAATGGGCCATTCTAGGTATCCTGCCTCAGGGTCAAGGGGTATCCCGAGGCTGTCGCAAATTATTATTAATACTGAGCTCGGCAGCCAAAAAGACTATTCTTCAAGTGTGGAATCAGACAGTAACACCCCCTTTTTCATTATTTAAAGAAAAGTTATTTTACTTATTTAGAATGGATTGTATTGAAGCGTCCTTAGTTAAAGAATCTAGAGGGAAAAATTTTTTTTTTTTAACTCTGGGAAAATTAAATTTCAATACTCCCTGTCCAAACTAAACACTTACTTACTAAATGTTTCTCAACAACGTCATGGTATTTAACAAGGTTGGTGGACAATAATTCGCCAGTTTAATAGGGCTACATGGTGGAGTATCGCGCAGCATGTCTCATTTATAAAGTCGTTTTAATGTTACTGGGTACTCAATTATACGCTGATTGTTTACAAACGCAGCATGTGAAACTTAAAAGTAATACTTTTAACATTGTTTTGTCACTATATACTGTACTCAAAGGTTAATTGTATTTCTTATGTATTTTTCCCCGGAATTAAAGTTACTGGGTACTCAGTGATATGCCAAATGTTTACAAACGCAGCATGTGAAATGTTAAAGTGATACTTTCAACATTGTTTTGTCATTGTAAACTTGACTCAACAAAAGTTGTTTGTATTTCTTATGTATTCTGCCTCAGAACCAACAATAAAAATATTTTGGAAAAAATAAATTGAAACTTAAAAACAAATTATGTATATGTGTAACATATTAATTTGTCCCTGAAAAGGCTTAAAAAACAGTTGAAAGTTGATTTAAGTTGGGACAGTTAAGAGAGACACTTGTTATTTTACTTACTAGGACATCTTGGGGCCGGTAGATGGTCTGTGTCTTCAATATGGCTGACAACTCTATTTTGTTGGGGCACTCTTGAGAATAAATTAAAACTTATCTTTTAATAAAACTTCCAAATGATTTACACAGACATAACAACATATAACATTTAGTAATAAGACACACAGAAGAAACCGTGTGTAGACTCTCTCCTGTTTAGATAGTAAGTATGATTTTGTTATTAGATCATGACTTTTATATCTATTTTAAGATAATTATGTGACAACCAAGGGGTCTATTGAGACAAATGGAGATTTCTGACATTAGAGCTCGTGAAAACACATCTCAAAATGTATTATTATATGTCCATGAACTAGCAACAGTTTATCAGAATGCAACTTGCTCAATCATTGAATACAATCATGTTTACCAATGTAACATTTTCAAATCAGAAACATTTGTTGCTAAGCAAACTGGTACCATCCATGGCCTTTTAGTAAATAATTGCTGAGAAATATCACATAGTTCTGATGTGTATATATCTCTTTAGGATTATCACATATATAGTGATTAGTGATATACAGTCACAAGGAAGAGGGGTATATATCATGTACCAGGTTTCTGCTTTTGAAAATCTGCTAATTAGCACAGAATTTGCATAGAGAGGACCATGCTTGGCACACGTATAGGCCCCAAAGACCATGTCCAAAATGTTTAAATTCTAGGTACCAATTCATATACAGTATATGAATTGGTACCTAGAATTTAAACATTTTGGATATTGGATGAAGTGGCATTTAAATGTTGTGCATTGTGACACACAAACTGTGCATTCAATGTAAGTGCAATTGTATTGGTGCATAAACATCTAATTTAATCTGTATACCAGATGAAGGACTGAATATTAGCTAGGAATATATCTGGTGGCCAATTTAGGTTTGTATTTCTCCAATTATCTGTTTTTTTATACAGGTCCATCCACGTTATTAACTGCATGGATTAGAGGTGAAATTGCTAGACCGAATTCTATATATCTAAAGGATTATAGGCACTTTTCATGTGATTATTGTTTCATGAATATCTAACCATATTAGATCTTTGTTTATATGTTGGATATATTGGCGCATGAAGTTTTTACGCCTAGGTTTGTGCTGGTTAATTACCTCTAAACGAGGTGGATACATGAATATTGGACGTTTTGATCTGATTCAGTTTGGGACTGAAATATCCACATGATTTATAATTCACACATGGACTATGCACACAAATGTTGAGTAGATTGTATATCACACCTATGTACAGGTGCATCAGCTAGTATTAGCATTTACTAAAATCCAATGCCCTCAGGATCCACAATATATGGTGTGGAAGAGGACACTATAAGATCCATATGCCCTTGTATATAAAATCTCACTATCTTTTGTTTCTGTGCCCTCTCATCGGTTACCTGGATACCAGGATACCTACAGTAGAAGCACGTCAGATTCCTTGGATAAGCATTTTTTGGTCCTCTCATCAGCAATTCGATGCCCTTTGATATGATTGTGGACAGTAGAAACCACTGATGCTACTTCCATGTGAAACTTCCTTCTTGTATCACCACCAGAAAGGGGTAACTTGCATGTATGACCTATTTTTAGGCTAAAAATTTCTCCTCTCCTTATTGCTACTGTAAGCAATGAATACTAGCATTTCACAAATGATTTCATAATAGACTGTTTAAGACATTATTTTTCGTTGGACACTATTTAAATAGAAATACCCATTTCTAGTAGGTACCTCTCCCCTGTACTCTCATTAACCTGTGCCAACCCACGGACACATAGGTAACAGCGACCACAATATGGTCACATTCAATATCAGTTTTCTTAAGCAGTCCTATACTGGCTCAACTAGGACTCTAAACTTTAGCAAAGCCAACTTTGAATGATGAAGGAAGCGTTAAGGGACATTGGATGGGAAATTCTGTTTCATGGAAACAATAGTACAGAGAAATGGGATGTATTAAAATCACTACTAATTAATAATACTCGTAAATGTATTCCCACCAGCAGCAAAAAAAGGAATAAAAATCCCAAACCAATGTGGCTTAACAAAAATATAAAGGAATTAATGGACAAAAAAAGACGAGCATTTAAAAAATACAAATCTGAGGGGGATGCTGAGTCATTTCAGCACTATAAGGACTGTAACAAAATATGCAAAAAAGGAATAAGAGCGGCTAAAGTAGAAACTGAAAAACTAGTAGCAAAGGAAAGCAAAGCGAATCCCAAATTTTTTTTTAAGTACATCAACAGCAAGAGACTAAAGAAGGAGAGTATAGGCCCTTTAAAGGACAAGAGGGGAGTCTTAATCAAAAATGATAATGACATAGCAAACAAACTAAACAAGTTTTTTTCAACGGTATTCACCAGAGAGAACCAAATGCTGGGTCTAACACAAAATCTCAACAAAGATAATGTCCCACTGCTAAATGCTTATTTATGTGAGGAGGTAGTCTGTGACCAATTAAAAAAGTTAAAGATTAATAAGTCACCTGGTCTCGATGGAATTCACCCGAGGGTTCTTATGGAGCTGCACGCTGAACTAGCAAGACCTCTATTTTTGATCTTCAAGGATTCGGTTAAATCGGGTATGGTTCCCAAAGACTGGCGTATAGCAGAGGTAGTGCCAATATTCAAAAAGGGGAGCAAAGCTGAACAAGGTAATTATAGACCAGTTAATCTTACATCTATAGTGGGGAAAGTATTGGAAGGTATTCTAAGGGATAGTATTCAAAAGTTCCTTGAAGCAAATAAGGTCATTAAAAAGGAATCAACATGGTTTTGTGAAGGACAGATCATGTCAGACCAACTTACTTGGCTTTTATGAAACAGTAAGTGCGAACCTTGATCAGGGTAAGGAGGTGGATGTAATCTTTTTAGACTTTGCCAAAGCTTTCGACACTGTATCACACATGCGTTTTATCTATAAGCTACAAGAAATAGGGCTAGGGAGCACAATGTGCACTTGGGTCAGTAATTGGTTAGATAATAGGGAGCAGCGCGTTGTGGTCAATGGATCATTTTCAAATTGGACTAAAGTAGTAAGTGGTGTGCCACAAGGGTCTGTACTCGGACCACTTTTGTTCAACATTTTCATCAACGACCTAACAGTAGGTCTAGAGAGCATGGTGTAAATTTTCGCAGATGATACCAAATTGTGTAAGGTTATAAATACGGAGGGGGATGCTGAGTCTCTTCAGAACGACTTAGCTAAACTGGAAGCATGGGCAGCAAAATGGAGAATGAGGTTCAACACAGACAAGTGTAAGGTAACGCATTGTGGGGGCAAGACCAAAAATAACACCTACATACTAAATGGGGTAATATTAGGGGATTCTGTACTGGAAAAAGACCTAGGGGTCACATATTTAACAAACTAAGCAGCAGTACCCAAAGTAGGAATGCAGCAAAGAAGGCTAATAAGATATTAGCATGCATAAAACGGGGAATTGATGCAAGGGACGAGAGTATTATACTCCCATTATATAAATCACTAGTGAGGCCACATCTTGAATACTGTGTGCAATTTTGGGCACCATATTACAAAAAGGATATCCTGGAGCTAGAAAAGGTTCAGAGGCGGGCGACCAAACTAATCAAGGGCATGGAGACGCTGGAATACGAGGAAAGGCTTGCAAGGCTAGGCATGTTTACATTGGAAAAGAGGAGACTAAGAGAGGACATGATCAACATCTACAAATATATAAGGGGTCAATACACAGAACTTGGGAGAAACCTGTTTTCTATAAGATCAGCACAGAGGACACGTGGTCTCTCTGTCTTAGGTTAGAGGAGAGGAGTTTCCGCACATTGAGGCGATAAGCGGTATTGTACTGTCAGCCACCAGCACCAACATAACAGTGGTGTAATTACGGCACTTGACATACTAATAGTGGCTAAGAAGATAGATATTGGAGACAAATTGCTGACAATTAGATCAAACATGATACTGGCTAAAAACAAGAACAATATTATATTTTTCTCTGATGTCCTAGTGGATGCTGGGAACTCCGTAAGGACCATGGGGAATAGCGGGCTCCGAAGGAGGCTGGGCACTCTAGAAAGATTTATGACTACCTGGTGTGCACTGGCTCCTCCCACTATGACCCTCCTCCAAGCCTCAGTTAGATCTTGTGCCCGGCCGAGGTTGGATGCACACTAGGGGCTCTCCTGAGCCTCTAGAAACAAAGTATAAAATTAGGTTTTTTATTTTCAGTGAGACCTGCTGGCAACAGGCTCACTGCAGCGAGGGACTAAGGGGAGAAGAAGCGAACTCGCCTGCTTGCAGCCGGATTGGGCTTCTTAGGCTACTGGACACCATTAGCTCCAGAGGGATCGACCGCAGGCCCAGTCCTTGGTGTTCGGTCCCGGAGCCGCGCCGCCGTCCCCCTTACAGAGCCAGAAGCAAGAAGAGGTCCGGAAAATCGGCGGCAGAAGACATCAGTCTTCACCAAGGTAGCGCACAGCACTGCAGCTGTGCGCCATTGCTCCTCATGCACACTTCACACTCCGGTCACTGAGGGTGCAGGGCGCTGGGGGGGGGGCGCCCTGAGCAGCAATAAAAACACCTTGGCTGGCAAAAATACCACAATATATAGCCCCAGAGGCTATATATGTGGTAAATACCCCTGCCAGAATCCAGGAAAAAGCGGGAGAATAGGCCGCGGAAAAGGGGCGGAGCTATCTCCCTCAGACACACTGGCGCCATTTTCTCTTCACAGTGCAACTGGAAGAAAGCTCCCCAGGCTCTCCCCTGTAGTTTACAGGCTCAAAGGGTTAAAAAGAGAGGGGGGGCACAAAATTTAGGCGCAATATTGTATATACAAGCAGCTATGGGGGAAAATTCACTCAGTTATAGTGTTAATCCCCACATTATATAGCGCTCTGGTGTGTGCTGGCATACTCTCTCTCTGTCTCCCCAAAGGGCTTTGTGGGTCCTGTCCTCAGTCAGAGCATTCCCTGTGTGTGTGCGGTGTGTCGGTACAGCTGTGTCGACAGGTTTGAGGAGGAGGCTTATATAGTGACGGAGCAGATGCCGATAAGTGTGATGTAGCCCCCTGTGGGGCCGACACCAGAGTGGATGGTTAGGTAAAGGTATTAACCGACAGTGTCAACTCCTTACATAAAAGGGTGGATGACGTAACAGCTGTGGGACAGCCGGCTTCTCAGCCCGTGCCTGCCCAGGCGTCTCAAAGGCCATCAGGGGCTCAAAAACGCCCGCTCATTCAGATGGCAGACACAGATGTCGACACGGAGTCTGACTCCAGTGTCGACTAGGTTGAGACATATACACAATCCACTAGGAACATCCGTGACTTGATCCCGGCAATAAAAAATGTGTTACACATTTATGACATTAACCTCTAAAAAATGGGTTTTTATGTTTGGGGAGAAAAAGCAGGCAGTGTTTTGTTCCCCCATCAGATGAATGAATGAAGGGTGTGAAAAGCGTGGGTTCCCCCTGATAAGAAACTGGTAATTTCTAAAAAGTTACTGATGGCGTACCTTTTCCCGCCAGGGGATAAGGTACGCTGGGAGATATCCCCTAGGGTGGATAAGGCGCTCACACGGTTGTCAAAATAGGTTTGGCACTGCCGTTTTAGGCACGGCCACTTTGAAGGTACCTGTTGATAAAAAGCAGGAGGCTATCCTGAAGTCTGTATTTACACACTCAGGTACTAGACTGAAACCTGCAGAGCGTGCTGCTGCAGCGTGGTCGGTGACCCTGTCAAACATACTAGTTTGCTAACATGAGAACATATTAAAGACGTCGTCTTATATATGAGGGATGCACAGAGGGATATTTTGCCGGCTGGCATCCAAAATGAATGTAATGTCCATTCTGTCAGGAGGGTATTAGAGACCTGTCACTGGACAGGTGATGCTGCCCTTAAAAGGCGCATAGAGATTCTGCCTTATAAGGGTGAGGAATTATTTGGGGATGGTCTCTGGGACCTCGTATCCGCAGCAACAGCTGGGAAGAAATATTTTTACCTCAACTTTCCTCACAGACTAAGAAAGCACTGTATTATCTGGTACAGTCCTTTCGGCTTCAGAAAAGCAAGCGGGTCAATGGCGCTTCCTTTCTATACAGAGACAAGGGAAGAGGGAAAAAGCTGCACCAGTCAGCCTGTTCCCAGAATCATAATTCTTCTCTCGCTTCCTCTGAGTCCACAGCATGACGCGGGGGCTCCACAGGTGTAGCCAGGTACGGTGGGGGGCCGTCTCAAAAATTTCAGCGATCAGTGGGCTCGCTCACAGGTGGATCCCTGTTTCATTCAAGTAGTATTTCAGGGGTACATGCTGGAATTCGATATGTCTTCTCCCCGCCGTTTCCTCAAATATGCCTTGCCGACAACTCCCTCAGGCAGAGAGGCTGTGCTAGAGGCAATTAATAAGCTGTATTCCCAGCAGGTAATACTTAAGGTGCCCCTACTCCAACAAGGACGGGGTTACTATTCCACACGGTTTTGGGGTACTGAAACCACATGGTTCGGTGTGACCCTTTTTTATATTTAAAATCCTTGAACACATACATAAAAAATTCAAGTTCAAGATGGAATCGCTCAGGGCGGTTATTGCAAGCCTGGACGAGGGGGATTACATGGTATCCCGGGACATCAAGGATGCTTACCTGCATGTCCCTATTTACTATCCTCGCCAGGAGTACCTCAGATTGTGGTACAGGATTACCATTACCAAGTCCAGACTCTGCCGTTTGGACTGTACAGGGCACCGAGGGTGTGACCATGGTAATGGCCGGAATGAGGATACTCCTTCGAAAAGGGGAGTTTTTAATTATCCCGTATTTGGACAATCTCCTTATAAGGGCGAGGTCCAAGGAGCAGTTGCTAGTCGGGGTAGCACTATTTTGGAAAGTGCTACAACAGCACGGTTGGATTCTAAACAGTCCAGAGTCACAGCTGGTTCCTACGACACGTCTACTGTTCCTGGGGATGGTTCTGGACACAGACCAGAAATAAGTGTTTCTCCAGGAGGAGAAAGCCAAGGAGCTGTCATCTCTAGTCAGAGACCTCCTGAAGCCAAAACAGTTATCGGTGCATCATTGCACGCGAGTCCTGGGAAAAATGATAGCTTCCTACGAAGCAATCCCATTCGGCAGGTTCCATGCAAGAACTTTTCAGGGGGACCTGTTAGACAAGTGGTCCGGGTCGCATCTTCAGATGCATTAGGCTGATAACCCTGTCTCCAAGGACCAGGGTATCTCTACTGTAGTGGCTGCAGAGGGCCCATCTTTAAGAGGGCCGCAGGTTCGACATACAGGACTAGGTCCTAGTGACCATGGATGCCAGCCTTTGAGGCTGGGGGGCAGTCACACAGGGAAGAACCTTCCAGGGACTTTGGTCAAGTCAGGTGACTTCCCTACATAAATATTCTGGAACAGAGGGACATTTACAATGCCCTGAGTCAGGCAAGGCCTCTGCTTCAAAACCAGCCGGTCCTGATCCAATCAGGCAACATCACGGCAGTCGCCCTTGTAAACCAACAGGGCGGCACAAGAAGCAGGATGGCGATGACAGAAGCCACAAGGATTCTCCGATGGGTGGAAAATCATGTGTTAACACTGTCAGCAGTGTTCATTCCCGGAGTGGACAACTGGGAAGCAGATCTTCTCAGCAGACACGACTTCCACCCGAGAGTGTGGGGACTTCATCCAGAAGTCTTCCAAAGGATTGTACACCATTGGGAAAGGCCACAGGTGGACATGAAGGCGTCCCGCCTCAACAAAAAGCTATAAAAGATATTGCGCCAGGTCAAGGGACCTTCAGGCGATAGCTGTGGACGCTCTGGTAACATTGTGGGTGTACCAGTCGGTTTATGTGTTCCCCCCTCTGCCTCTCATACCAAAGGTACTGAGAATAATAAGAAGGCGAGGAGTAAGAACGATACTCGTGGTTCCGGATTGGCCAAGAAGAGCCTGGTACCCAGAACTTCAAGAAACTATATATCAGAGGACCCATGGCCTCTGCCGCTCAGACAGGACCTGCTGCAGCAGGGGCCCTGTCTGTTCCAAGACTTACCGCGGCTACGTTTTGATGGCATGGCGGTTGAAGGCCGGATCCTAAAGGAAAAGGGCATTCCGGAGGAAGTCATTCCTACGCTGATTCAAGCCAGGAAAGATGTTACTGCAAAACATTATCACCGCATATGGCGGAAATATGTTGCTTGGTGTGAGGCCAAAAAGGCCCCAACAGAGGAATTTCAACTAGGTCGATTTCTGCATTTCCTACAAGCAGGAGTGTCTATGGGCCTAAAATTAGGCTCCATTAAGATACAGATCTCGGCTCTGTCGATTTTCTTCCAGAAAAAATTAGCTTCAGTACCTGAAGTTCAGACATTGTAAAAGGAGTGCTGCATATTCAGCCCCCAGTTGTGCCTCCAGTGGCACCTTGGGATCTCAACGTGGTGTTGAGTTTTCTTAAAATCACATTGGTTTGAACCACTAAAAACCGTGGATCTAAAATATCTCACGTTGAAAGTGGTCATGTTATTGGCCTTGGTTTCGGCCAGGCGTGTATCAGAATTGGCGGCTTTGTCATATAAAAGTCCTTATCTGATTTTCCATATGGATAGGGCAGAATTGAGGATTCGTCCCCAGTTTCTCCTTAAGGTGGTATCAGTTTTTCACTTGAACCAACCTATTGTGGTGCCTGCGGCTGCTAGGGACTTGGAGGATTCCAAGTTACTGGACGTAGTCAGGGCCTTGAAAAATTATGTTTCCAGGACGGCTAGAGTCAGGAAAATTGACTCGCTATTTATCCTGTATGCACCCAACAGGCTGGGTGCTCCTGCTTCTAAGCAGACTATCGCTCGCTGGATCTGTCACACGATTCAGCAGGAGCATTCTGCGGCTGGACTGCCGCATCCTAAATCAGTGAAAGCCCATTCCACAGGGAAGGGGGGCTCATCTTGGGCGGCTGCCCGAGGGGTCTCGGCTTTACAACTTTGCCGAGCTGTTACTTGGTCAGGGGCAAACACGTTTGCAAAATTCTACAAAATTGATACCCTGGCTGAGGAGGACCTTGAGTTCTCTCATTCGGTGCTGCAGAGTCATCCGCACTCTCCCGCCCGTTTGGGAGCTTTGGTATAATCCCCATGGTCCTTACGGAGTTCCCAGCATCCACTAGGACGTCAGAGAAAATAAGATTTTACTCACCGGTAAATCTATTTCTCGTAGTCCGTAGTGGATGCTGGGCGCCCATCCCAAGTGCGGATTGTCTGCAATACTTGTAAATAGTTATTGCTAACTAAAGGGTTATTGTTGAGCCATCTGTTGAGAGGCTCAGTTGTTTTCATACTGTCAAACTGGATATAGTATCACGAGGTGTACGGTGTGATTGGTGTGGCTGGTATGAGTTTTACCCGGGATTCAAAATCCTTCCTTATTATGTCAGCTCGTCCGGGCACAGTGTCCTAACTGAGGCTTGGAGGAGGGTCATAGTGGGAGGAGCCAGTGCACACCAGGTAGTCATAAATCTTTCTAGAGTGCCCAGCCTCCTTCGGAGCACGCTATTCCCCATGGTCCTTACGGAGTTCCCAGCATCCACTACGGACTACGAGAAATAGATTTACCGGTGAGTAAAATCTTATTATTTGGGCATTAGAATAAACACACGCGGACACATATTATAATCTTTAATCACATTTATTATTCTTATTGCACTCTCTGTATATTTTGTATATGTCAGAATTTTAACCTCTATGTTTCGCCTATACTTGTAGTTTGTGTGTTAGTTATATTCACACCATTTTAAATAAACATCAAATAAAAGTTAAATTTTATAAATACACAGGTGGATGTGACTATTGGGTCACTCTCCCTTATGTGCATCAACAATACAGCCCTTTTTTCTTTTTCTCTACTGAACTTATTATAGCTGTAGTTGGTAGCACCCCCACAATGAATGGTAAATACCAAAAATTTGATAGTGGTTTCTATGGAACTTAGGTTCCAAGCCTTTATTTAAAGTAATTGTGTGTGTGCAGATACAATATCGTTCTCCTTATTAATAAGTGAATCTGACATTACTGCCAGTGCCCGTCTACCTGGGTACAGGTCCAGCTGGCTCCTCATTCTGCTCCTCCTCCTCCACACACTCCTCCTCCTGCGTCTCCTCCTCCTCCCTCTTCCTCACTCTCAGACTGCTGCATCATCACCACCTCTTCCTCGTCCATCCTATGCTGACCACAAACTGTCCTGACAGCCATAATGCTGCACAATATCACAAACTTCTCTCTCTCATACATTAATACTCTTCTCTCCTTCCCAAACACCTCTCATACAAATCAAAGGACAAAATGCTGAGGTGGGATTTATATAGGGGCTGTGAGGTACATATCAGGTGTTCTTTAGCTGCCAATGGGTGACTTTCTCTTAAACTGTCCAACTGTCATTTCTCTTACGTCCTAGAGGATGCTGGGGTCCACTTTAGTACCACGGGGTATAGACGGGTCCACCAGGAGCCATTGGCACTTTAAGAGTTTGAGAGTGTGGGCTGGCTCCTCCCTCTATGTCCCTCCTACCAGACTCAGTTTAGAAAATGTGCCCGGAGGAGCCGGTCACAGCTAGGGGAGCTCTAAAGAGCTTTTCTAGGAAAGTTTAATTTTATTTACAGGGAGGCTGCCAGCCTCCCTGCAGCGAGGGACTAAGGTTGGGGAGCAGTGTCCGCCCTGCGGGATCTGAGCCACTGTCTCCGCTGACTGGACACTGAGCACCAGAGGGGTTGGATCGCTCCCCGCCACAGGGGATGCTCGCCCCAGCAGCATGCCGCCAACCCCTTACAGAGCTGAAGATGTGGCGAGTGAGACGCCGACCCCCCCCCCCCCCCTAGCAAGTGGGGGGCCGTTGTGAAGATGGTGGCAGTGGGGAGGGAGCGCAGTATTAATTGCTCTCCTGGGAAGGCTCAGCGGTACATGGTGCGGTGCTGTGAGGGGCGCCCTGGGCCAGCGCTTACCCCCTACACTGGCCCAGAAGCCTGTCGGGTTCCTCGGATCTCAGCCAGCACTAATTCCTCAGGCCAGTATAATCCATGAAGAGCGGGAAGACAGCGCCATTACGGGGGAGGAGCTTCTCCTCAGAGTGGACCCAGCAGCATTCCAGCGCCATTTTCCTGCCTGCACAGCGCTGAGAATTAGAACAGGTCCCCCCACAGCAACTCCAGCTATCTGTACACGGTACCAGGGGGTTGTAGAAGGGGGGGGGGGGAGGCTGTAATTCAACTGTGTGTCATATTAAGGTGCACAGTCAGCGCTGTCAATGGGTCTCCCTTTGGTAAAAGCGCTGTGTGTGGGTTGGCTCCAATCTCTGTCTCTCTTGCCATTCCTGGGGGGGAAACTCTTTCTGCCCTCACCTGTATGTGTGTAGAGTGTTTGGTGGTCTCCTTTAGCTATGTCCAGGGACACTGTGTCATATGCTGCAGAGGATTTATCCTCCCAGGATGATCCCATTCCATGTAATCAGGATAGCACTGGTTTAGCACAGACACCAGCAAGGGAGCCTGAGTGGTTTTCCTCTATCAAATCTTGGATTTCTCAGATTTCTGACAGGGTTGCAAGTACTGAATCTGCAACCCAGAGCTCTATGGCAGTATGGCCGCTTTCTGGTACCTCAGGATGCTCCCCTATATAACCCCATAAGTGCGTGCTTGTGCATGTCACACAAGACGACACGGATACCGATTCTGACACCACAGACGGTGATTGGGATGTGTTGCGGGGGTTCGCATCTCTTGCTAAGGGGGTGCAATTGTTGATAGAGGCTATCAGGGATGTGTTGAATGTTAATGATGCCACACCTGAGCAGGTTGATGAGGCCTTTTTCTCTGAAAATAAAAAAGCCTTGCTAACCTTCCCTGCATCAAAGGAATTGAATGCTATATTTGAAAAAGCATGGGAAAACCCTGAGAATAAATTCCAGGTCCCTAAAAGGGTCCAGGTGGTGTTTCCTTTCCCTGAGGAGGATAGGAAAAAATGGGAAAACCCACCGATTGTTGACGCATCTGTGTCCAGACTCTCAAAGAAGGTGGTTTTGCCTGTTCCAGGATCTACCGCCTTAAAGGAGCCGGCTGATAGAAAAATTGATAACACTCTTAAATCAATGGGGGTAATTCTGAGTTGATCGCAGCAGCAAGTTTGTTAGCAATTGGGCAAAACCATGTGCACTGCAGGGAAGACAGATATAACATGTGCAGAGAGAGTTAGATTTGGGTGGGTTATTTTGTTTCTGTGCAGGGTAAATACTGGCTGCTTTATTTTTACACTGCAATTTAGATTGCAGATTGAACACACCCCACCCAAATCTAACTCTCTCTGCACATGTTATATCTGCCTCACCTGCACTGCACATGGTTTTGCCCAACTGCTAAAAAATTTCCTGCAGCCACTGACGTCCACTACGAGGCCCGAGGGGTCTCTGACCACTCCCCTTTGTTGATGACTCTTGCTGTGGAAAGTCAGAGGGGGCATTCTTATTGGAAGCTGGCTGACTCAGCTGGGTGACTGCAGTGACCTGGAGACTCAGTTAGGGAGTTACTTTAATGACAATATAGGGTCTGCCCCGGGGGCGATGGTTTGGGACTCATTTAAGGCTTTTTTGAGGGGTTCATATATAGGACGTATAGCAGCTCATAAAATATCCTCTAGGGAAAGGGAAAAGGCCCTTGAGAGTGACGCCAGAGATCTGGAATCCCAATATTTGCTAGATGGTACCCCCACGACGAAAGCACGCTGGCTGGTGGTTCAGTCGGCTTGGCTGGCCCACTTGTCTGATAAAAACTCACGGTCCCTCCTCTTTAGGGCTACTAATATCTATATGCAGGCTGATAGGACAGGTAGCCTCCTTGCCCGTCTGATACATCATGATCGTCCTGGGACTGCGGTCACCCAAATGTCCGACAGTGATGGCTCCTTTGTTGACACCACGCCGGACATTGCGCAGCTATTCCGATCCTATTACACTAAGGTTTATAGCTCACAGTTGACATGCTCTACTCTAGATCTCTCACATTATCTGGGGGGTATTCCACTGCCCGCACTCTCCTCTGAAGCCCATGAGGTACTGGAGGCGCCTTTGACGCTCGCGGAGGTGACTGCGGCTATTGGGGTGTCCCCTAATGGCAAGGCTCCGGGGTGTGACGGAATTCCCTCCGAAGTATACAAAACTCATATTGATTTTTTCGGGCCCAGGCTCCATGCCTTATACTTAGATATATTTGCCAATAACGAACTCCCCCCCTCTATGTCAGAGGCAGTTATAATAGTGATCCCAAAGCCCGGTAAAGACCCTAGGTCTCCAGACTCCTATAGGCCGATATCCCTGATTCCCACCGATGCTAAGATCCTGGCAAAGATTTTGGCAGTACGGCTTAACACAGTGATCACCTCCCTCATTCACCCGGACCAGACTGGCTTCATGCCAGGGAAGTCCACGTCTATTAACCTACGAAGATTGTATACCATTTTACAACTTCCCCATGACTCCCCTTCTGACTCGGCTGTGGTCTTGCTGGACGCGGCCAAGGCCTTTGACAGCATTGAATGGGCTTATTTATGGGAGGTGATGGCTTGTATGGGCTTTGGGCACAACTTTGTCAGATGGACTAAATTACTGTATCAACATCCGAGTGCCAGGATCTTGGTAAATGGCTATGTATCCCCCTCCTTTCAATTGTCCCGTGGTACTAGGCAGGGCTGCCCCCTATCCCCCACACTGTTTGCCTTGGCCATCGAGCCCTTGGCCTGTCTGATAAGATCGCACCCAGATATCGTGGGAATCCGTACGGGCCCACGTGAGGATAGGATAGCTCTTTATGCCGACGACATGTTGTTGTTTTTGCAAGATTACACCAGGTCAATGCCCATTCTGCTGCGTGTGATTGAGAACTGTGGTGCTCACTCGGGTCTTCAAATCAACTGGTCTAAATCATACATTATGCCAGTCATAGGCCCCCCTCCTACTGTTCCCAAAATCTCCTTGCCATTATGTTGGACAATACAATTTAAATATCTCGGAATCCAAATAACTAACGACCCTTCTGATTTTATCCCTCTGAACCTGGACCCGACCATGCAACAGGTCATGTGCAAATCCAAAACTTGGTGTAAGTTTCCACTGACGGTGTCTGGCAGGGTTAATCTCATTAAAATGATCATACTGCCCAAACTTTTATATATTATTCTCCAGTCCCCTGTGTATATCTACCCTTTATTCTTTAGGAAACTGAACAGTGTTTTATCCTCACTGATTTGGGCTAACAAACGACCTAGGATACAGTTAAATACCCTCACCAGGCAACGCTCTGATGGCGGCCTGGCTATGCCTAACTTCCAGATGTATTACTACGCTGCTCAGCTGACTCATATTAGTGTATGGGCACAGGATTCTGGCGTTGACTCTTTACATTGTGAGTTCATTCGCTGCTACTTTCCTCACCTCTCTCCTATGCAGGTGCTGCTGAGTGGGAGCATGGCTAGGTTTCTTCCCCCTGTTATTTTCCAGGCCTTAAAGATATGGCGGGCCCTGAGAGACCTCTTGGGGTACGACGACCTGGACCAAGATACCCCCCTTTGGTACTCTGACTGGCTTCCTGAATTGCATGCGATTGAGGGACGGGAGGTATGGGCCCCTAGATCTGTGGTTTCTATTTCCCAACTTTACCTAGATAGTGTACTCAAGTCCTTTCAGCAACTGAAGGATGAGTTTGATTTACCCAACTCCTACTTTTTCAGATACCTTCAACTTCGTCATGCCCTCCAGTCCCAATTTGCTGAGTCCCCCCCACGAATCCTCCCGTTTCCCATCAGGACCTTTGTGAATACGTTGGGTCGAGTTAAGATGGTCTCCCTTGCGTATGGATATCTTCTTACCAAACTCCATACGGACCCTTTGACACGTCTCCGTGGAAAATGGGAGGAGGATATGGGTCTAATAAATGAGGAGGACAGGGCCGAAACTAGGATTTTCAGCACCCGGGGCAAGGCTGCAATTTGGCACCCCCCACCTCAACACACACGTACACACAGACACACTATCACACTAAATTACCATATATTTAGAATAAAATGGATACCAATAGACAATATTACCCCCCTGTGTGCCCCAAATGCCCTAAGCATCTGTCATATGGCACACAGCAGCGTGTTCCCCACATGTCCCGTTTGCCCCAGATGTGCTTAACTTCTGTCACATGGCCTCCCCAACAGCATCTTCCCCATACATTGCACAACGTCGCTGCACTGCATCATTACACTACATCACTACACTACATTCCCCTGTACGCTGCATTACATCACTAAACATCCGCCTATACGCCACACTGCGCTACATCACTACACTACATACCCCTATACACTGCACTACATTACTACACTATAACCCCCTAAACGCTGCACTACATTACTACACTATAACCCCCTATACGCTGAACTACATTACTACACTATAACCTCCTATACGCTGCACTACATTACTACACTAAAAACCCCTATACGCTGCACTACATTACTACACTATAACCCCCTATACGCTGCACTACATTACTACACTACATGTTCCTCTGCACTGCACTACATACCCTATATACTACACTACATAACTACACTACAGCGCCCATTCCCCACAATAACATCAGAACATCTTACCTTGAGTAAGATGTGTCTTTCATTCTTAGCACCTCTGTGCTACTATGGAGCTCCAGTTAGATTTAAACTAGGGCAGCATGGAGTGGGCTCGGTGGATGAAGGGGGGCAGGCCACCTGGTTCACAACAGCAGCAGCAGCACACAGGTGGCTGGTCCTGGAGCAGGGACCAGCCACTATACACAAAGGGTCACTTGCAGAGGAGGTAGGGCGCAGCAGAGATTGCATGCACACACTGACTCTGCTGGCCGCCTCCTCTCCTCTGGCCGGGCTGCCTGCTAGTGACGTCAGCATGCTGCTGAGAGCTGGGACATCGCCGCGTGCTTGGACCGGTGAGTGACATCCGCGGCTGTGAGAGGCAGACTTGGGAGGCGCGGCTTCACTACTGCTCCAAGGAGAAGCCAGCGTCTGTGTCACAGCTCCACTACGGGTCCGCCTCTCACAGCCGCGAGCTCCAAGTTTTATATACTGCTGCTGCTTCTGCCGGGTCTGCCACCTGTTCTCTTGGTCTCTCTGCGCCCCCCAGAATTCTGCACCCAGGTCACGTGCCCCCCTAGCCCCTCCCTAGTTACGGCCCTGAGGAGGACTGGGCCCTTGCTCTGGAATATCCTGCTACAGTTACCAAGTCTCTCAGATATCAACAAATTCAATTCTTCATTCTACATAGAACATATCTGACTCCAGCTAGACTGGCCACTTTTGGGACTGGCGGGTCTAGCCTCTGCCCTAAGTGCGGGGGGGATGTGGGAACATTTTGGCATCTAGTGTGGGACTGCCCGAGGCTGCGGGTGTTCTGGTTGGGGGTCAGGTCGATTCTGGAGAGTACAGGAGTGACTGGCGGCTTGCTTACCCCACAATTCTGTATTTTGGGAATGGGATGCTCTACTTCAGTGTCTGATCCGGCGGGTCTATATGCTCGCAATGTATGTGCCTTGGCTAAGGTTTGCATTGCAAGGCTCTGGATGGCCCCTAGTGGCCCTTTAGTTTCTGTGCTCAAGACCCTAGTTAATGATACAATATCCAAGGAACGATATATATATATATATATATATATTAGAGATGAGCGGGTTCGGTTTCTCTGAATCCGAACCCGCCAGAACTTCATGTTTTTTTTCACGGGTCCGAGCGACTCGGATCTTCCCGCCTTGCTCGGTTAACCCGAGCGCGCCCGAACGTCATCATGACGCTGTCGGATTCTCGCGAGGCTCGGATTCTATCGCGAGACTCGGATTCTATATAAGGAGCCGCGCGTCGCCGCCATTTTCACACGTGCATTGAGATTGATAGGGAGAGGACGTGGCTGGCGTCCTCTCCATTTAGATTATAAGAGACTGAGAGAGATTTACTGGAGCTGACTAGGAGGAGTACTGTTACTGTAGAAGTGTAGAGACTGAGTGGAGAGAGTTTACTAGTGAGGACAGTGCAGTTTACTTTATAATCCGTTCTCTGCCTGAAAAAAGCGATACACAGCACACAGTGACTCAGTCACATACCATATCTGTGTGCACTGCTCAGGCTCAGGCCAGTGTGCTGCATCATCTATTATCTATATATAATATTATATATATCTGTCTGACTGCTCAGCTCACACAGCTTATAATTGTGGGGGAGACTGGGGAGCACTACTGCAGTGCCAGTTATAGGTTATAGCAGGAGCCAGGAGTACATAATATATTATATAGTGAGTGACCACCAGACACACAGTGCAGTTTATTTAATATATCCGTTCTCTGCCTGAAAAAAGCGATACACACAGTGACTCAGTCAGTCACATACCATATCTGTGTGCACTGCTCAGGCTCAGGCCAGTGTGCTGCATCATCTATTATCTATATATAATATTATATATATCTGTCTGACTGCTCAGCTCACACAGCTTATAATTGTGGGGGAGACTGGGGAGCACTACTGCAGTGCCAGTTATAGGTTATAGCAGGAGCCAGGAGTACATAATATATTATATAGTGAGTGACCACCAGACACACAGTGCAGTTTATTTAATATATCCGTTCTCTGCCTGAAAAAAGCGATACACACAGTGACTCAGTCAGTCACATACCATATCTGTGTGCACTGCTCAGGCTCAGGCCAGTGTGCTGCATCATCTATTATCTATATATAATATTATATATATCTGTCTGACTGCTCAGCTCACACAGCTTATAATTGTGGGGGAGACTGGGGAGCACTACTGCAGTGCCAGTTATAGGTTATAGCAGGAGCCAGGAGTACATAATATATTATATAGTGAGTGACCACCAGACACACAGTGCAGTTTATTTAATATATCCGTTCTCTGCCTGAAAAAAGCGATACACACAGTGACTCAGTCAGTCACATACCATATCTGTGTGCACTGCTCAGGCTCAGGCCAGTGTGCTGCATCATCTATTATCTATATATAATATTATATATATCTGTCTGACTGCTCAGCTCACACAGCTTATAATTGTGGGGGAGACTGGGGAGCACTACTGCAGTGCCAGTTATAGGTTATAGCAGGAGCCAGGAGTACATAATATATTATATAGTGAGTGACCACCAGACACACAGTGCAGTTTATTTAATATATCCGTTCTCTGCCTGAAAAAAGCGATACACACAGTGACTCAGTCAGTCACATACCATATCTGTGTGCACTGCTCAGGCTCAGGCCAGTGTGCTGCATCATCTATATATATTATATATCTGTCTGACTGCTCAGCTCACACAGCTTATAATTGTGGGGGAGACTGGGGAGCACTACTGCAGTGCCAGTTATAGGTTATAGCAGGAGCCAGGAGTACATATTATATTAAAATTAAACAGTGCACACTTTTGCTGCAGGAGTGCCACTGCCAGTGTGACTGACCAGTGACCTGACCACACTGACCACCAGTATAGTTAGTAGTATACTTATATTGTGATTGCCTGAAAAAGTTAAACACTCGTCGTGTGACTTCACTTGTGTGTTTTTTTTTTTTTTATTCTATAAAAATAAAACTCATTCTGCTGACAGACAGTGTCCAGCAGGTCCGTCATTATATAATATATAATATATACCTGTCCGGCTGCAGTAGTGATATATATATATTTTTTATATCATTTATCATCCAGTCGCAGCAGACACAGTACGGTAGTTCACGGCTGTGGCTACCTCTGTGTCTGCACTCGGCAGGCAGTCCGTCCATAATTGTATACCACCTAACCGTGGATTTTTTTCAGTCTTCTTTATACATACATAGTTACATAGACATCTTCTCTTTATCAACCAGTCTATATTAGCTGCAGACACAGTACAGTACGGTAGTTCACGGCTGTGGCTACCTCTGTGTCTGCAGTCGGCAGGCAGTCCATAATTGTATACTAGTATCCATCTCCATTGTTTACCTGAGGTGCCTTTTAGTTGTGCCTATTAAAATATGGAGAACAAAAATGTTGAGGTTCCAAAATTAGGGAAAGATCAAGATCCACTTCCACCTCGTGCTGAAGCTGCTGCCACTAGTCATGGCCGAGACGATGAAATGCCAGCAACGTCGTCTGCCAAGGCCGATGCCCAATGTCATAGTACAGAGCATGTCAAATCCAAAACACCAAATATCAGAAAAAAAAGGACTCCAAAACCTAAAATAAAATTGTCGGAGGAGAAGCGTAAACTTGCCAATATGCCATTTACCACACGGAGTGGCAAGGAACGGCTGAGGCCCTGGCCTATGTTCATGGCTAGTGGTTCAGCTTCACATGAGGATGGAAGCACTCAGCCTCTCGCTAGAAAAATGAAAAGACTCAAGCTGGCAAAAGCAGCACAGCAAAGAACTGTGCATTCTTCGAAATCCCAAATCCACAAGGAGAGTCCAATTGTGTCGGTTGCGATGCCTGACCTTCCCAACACTGGACGTGAAGAGCATGCGCCTTCCACCATTTGCACGCCCCCTGCAAGTGCTGGAAGGAGCACCCGCAGTCCAGTTCCTGATAGTCAGATTGAAGATGTCAGTGTTGAAGTACACCAGGATGAGGAGGATATGGGTGTTGCTGGCGCTGGGGAGGAAATTGACCAGGAGGATTCTGATGGTGAGGTGGTTTGTTTAAGTCAGGCACCCGGGGAGACACCTGTTGTCCGTGGGAGGAATATGGCCGTTGACATGCCAGGTGAAAATACCAAAAAAATCAGCTCTTCGGTGTGGAGGTATTTCACCAGAAATGCGGACAACAGGTGTCAAGCCGTGTGTTCCCTTTGTCAAGCTGTAATAAGTAGGGGTAAGGACGTTAACCACCTCGGAACATCCTCCCTTATACGTCACCTGCAGCGCATTCATAATAAGTCAGTGACAAGTTCAAAAACTTTGGGTGACAGCGGAAGCAGTCCACTGACCAGTAAATCCCTTCCTCTTGTAACCAAGCTCACGCAAACCACCCCACCAACTCCCTCAGTGTCAATTTCCTCCTTCCCCAGGAATGCCAATAGTCCTGCAGGCCATGTCACTGGCAATTCTGACGAGTCCTCTCCTGCCTGGGATTCCTCCGATGCATCCTTGCGTGTAACGCCTACTGCTGCTGGCGCTGCTGTTGTTGCCGCTGGGAGTCGATGGTCATCCCAGAGGGGAAGTCGTAAGCCCACTTGTACTACTTCCAGTAAGCAATTGACTGTTCAACAGTCCTTTGCGAGGAAGATGAAATATCACAGCAGTCATCCTACTGCAAAGCGGATAACTGAGGCCTTGACAACTATGTTGGTGTTAGACGTGCGTCCGGTATCCGCCGTTAGTTCACAGGGAACTAGACAATTTATTGAGGCAGTGTGCCCCCGTTACCAAATACCATCTAGGTTCCACTTCTCTAGGCAGGCGATACCGAGAATGTACACGGACGTCAGAAAAAGACTCACCAGTGTCCTAAAAAATGCAGTTGTACCCAATGTCCACTTAACCACGGACATGTGGACAAGTGGAGCAGGGCAGGGTCAGGACTATATGACTGTGACAGCCCACTGGGTAGATGTATGGACTCCCGCCGCAAGAACAGCAGCGGCGGCACCAGTAGCAGCATCTCGCAAACGCCAACTCTTTCCTAGGCAGGCTACGCTTTGTATCACCGCTTTCCAGAATACGCACACAGCTGAAAACCTCTTACGGCAACTGAGGAAGATCATCGCGGAATGGCTTACCCCAATTGGACTCTCCTGTGGATTTGTGGCATCGGACAACGCCAGCAATATTGTGTGTGCATTAAATATGGGCAAATTCCAGCACGTCCCATGTTTTGCACATACCTTGAATTTGGTGGTGCAGAATTTTTTAAAAAACGACAGGGGCGTGCAAGAGATGCTGTCGGTGGCCAGAAGAATTGCGGGACACTTTCGGCGTACAGGCACCACGTACAGAAGACTGGAGCACCACCAAAAACTACTGAACCTGCCCTGCCATCATCTGAAGCAAGAAGTGGTAACGAGGTGGAATTCAACCCTCTATATGCTTCAGAGGTTGGAGGAGCAGCAAAAGGCCATTCAAGCCTATACAATTGAGCACGATATAGGAGGTGGAATGCACCTGTCTCAAGTGCAGTGGAGAATGATTTCAACGTTGTGCAAGGTTCTGATGCCCTTTGAACTTGCCACACGTGAAGTCAGTTCAGACACTGCCAGCCTGAGTCAGGTCATTCCCCTCATCAGGCTTTTGCAGAAGAAGCTGGAGGCATTGAAGAAGGAGCTAAAAGGGAGCGATTCCGCTAGGCATGTGGGACTTGTGGATGCAGCCCTTAATTCGCTTAACAAGGATTCACGGGTGGTCAATCTGTTGAAATCAGAGCACTACATTTTGGCCACCGTGCTCGATCCTAGATTTAAAGCCTACCTTGGATCTCTCTTTCCGGCAGACACAAGTCTGCTGGGGTTGAAAGACCTGCTGGTGACAAAATTGTCAAGTCAAGCGGAACGCGACCTGTCAACATCTCCTCCTTCACATTCTCCCGCAACTGGGGATGCGAGGAAAAGGCTCAGAATTCCGAGCCCACCCGCTGGCGGTGATGCAGGGCAGTCTGGAGCGACTGCTGATGCTGACATCTGGTCCGGACTGAAGGACCTGACAACGATTACGGACATGTCGTCTACTGTCACTGCATATGATTCTCTCAACATTGATAGAATGGTGGAGGATTATATGAGTGACCGCATCCAAGTAGGCACGTCACACAGTCCGTACTTATACTGGCAGGAAAAAGAGGCAATTTGGAGGCCCTTGCACAAACTGGCTTTATTCTACCTAAATTGCCCTCCCACAAGTGTGTACTCCGAAAGAGTGTTTAGTGCCGCCGCTCACCTTGTCAGCAATCGGCGTACGAGGTTACATCCAGAAAATGTGGAGAAGATGATGTTCATTAAAATGAATTATAATCAATTCCTCCGCGGAGACATTGACCAGCAGCAATTGCCTCCACAAAGTACACAGGGAGCTGAGATGGTGGATTCCAGTGGGGACGAATTGATAATCTGTGAGGAGGGGGATGTACACGGTGATATATCGGAGGGTGAAGATGAGGTGGACATCTTGCCTCTGTAGAGCCAGTTTGTGCAAGGAGAGATTAATTGCTTCTTTTTTGGGGGGGGTCCAAACCAACCCGTCATATCAGTCACAGTCGTGTGGCAGACCCTGTCACTGAAATGATGGGTTGGTTAAAGTGTGCATGTCCTGTTTTGTTTATACAACATAAGGGTGGGTGGGAGGGCCCAAGGACAATTCCATCTTGCACCTCTTTTTTCTTTTCTTTTTCTTTGCATCATGTGCTGATTGGGGAGGGTTTTTTGGAAGGGACATCCTGCGTGACACTGCAGTGCCACTCCTAGATGGGCCCGGTGTTTGTGTCGGCCACTAGGGTCGCTAATCTTACTCACACAGTCAGCTACCTCATTGCGCCTCTTTTTTTCTTTGCGTCATGTGCTGTTTGGGGAGGGTTTTTTGGAAGGGACATCCTGCGTGACACTGCAGTGCCACTCCTAGATGGGCCCGGTGTTTGTGTCGGCCACTAGGGTCGCTAATCTTACTCACACAGCTACCTCATTGCGCCTCTTTTTTTCTTTGCGTCATGTGCTGTTTGGGGAGGGTTTTTTGGAAGGGACATCCTGCGTGACACTGCAGTGCCACTCCTAGATGGGCCCGGTGTTTGTGTCGGCCACTAGGGTCGCTAATCTTACTCACACAGCTACCTCATTGCGCCTCTTTTTTTCTTTGCGTCATGTGCTGTTTGGGGAGGGTTTTTTGGAAGGGCCATCCTGCGTGACACTGCAGTGCCACTCCTAGATGGGCCCGGTGTTTGTGTCGGCCACTAGGGTCGCTAATCTTACTCACACAGCTACCTCATTGCGCCTCTTTTTTTCTTTGCGTCATGTGCTGTTTGGGGAGGGTTTTTTGGAAGGGCCATCCTGCGTGACACTGCAGTGCCACTCCTAGATGGGCCCGGTGTTTGTGTCGGCCACTAGGGTCGCTAATCTTACTCACACAGCTACCTCATTGCGCCTCTTTTTTTCTTTGCATCATGTGCTGTTTGGGGAGGGTTTTTTGGAAGGGACATCCTGCGTGACACTGCAGTGCCACTCCTAGATGGGCCCGGTGTTTGTGTCGGCCACTAGGGTCGCTTATCTTACTCACACAGCGACCTCGGTGCAAATTTTAGGACTAAAAATAATATTGTGAGGTGTGAGGTATTCAGAATAGACTGAAAATGAGTGTAAATTATGGTTTTTGAGGTTAATAATACTTTGGGATCAAAATGACCCCCAAATTCTATGATTTAAGCTGTTTTTTAGTGTTTTTTGAAAAAAACACCCGAATCCAAAACACACCCGAATCCGACAAAAAAAATTCGGTGAGGTTTTGCCAAAACGCGTTCGAACCCAAAACACGGCCGCGGAACCGAACCCAAAACCAAAACACAAAACCCGAAAAATTTCAGGCGCTCATCTCTAATATATATATGAAACAAAACGCATCAGCCAAATTTGAAAGAGTTTGGTCTCCATGGCTGTAATCTCCCCACTCCCACCTAGTCCCTCAATCATAGTGGGCACTGAAGTGCTATTGTGTCACTGAATTAATGTTTAATGATATATGCTCAGATGTTTGGCTGCAGAGCTCTGCGTGTTCGCCTAAATACATGCACGACTGAAGAGATCCTGAACTAGCTGATTCCTCCCTACTGTGCTTCTTTCTATGTTTTTTTTTTCTTTTTATTTTATGGGTTAGTTAAGGGTGAAAAACAAAAAAAAGATTATTGGAGATTTATATAGTAGTTGCGGATCTTGCAAGACCAAGGCCCTCATTCCGAGTTGATCGGTCGCAAGGCGAATTTAGCAGAGTTACACACGCTAAGCCTACGCCTACTGGGAGTGTATCTTAGCTTCTTAAAATTGCGACCGATGTATTCGCAATATTGCGATTACAAACTACTTTGCAGTTTCTGAGTAACTTCAACCTTACTCTGCCTGTGCGATCAGTTCAGTGCTTGTCGTTCCTGGTTTGACGTCACAAACACACCCAGCGTTCGCTCAGACACTCCCCCGTTTCTCCAGCCACTCCTGCGTTTTTTCCGGAAACGGTAGCGTTTTCATCCACACGCCCATAAAACGCCGTGTTTCCGCCCAGTAACACCCATTTCCTGTCAATCACATTACGATCGCCGGAGCGATGAAAAAGCCGTGAGTAAAAATACTATCTTCATTGTTAAATTACTTGGCGCAGTCGCAGTGCGAATATTGCGCATGCGTACTAAGCGGATTTTCATTGCGATGCGATGAAAAATACCGAGCGAACGACTCTGAATGAGGGCCCAAATGTTTTGAACAAATGTATGTCTCTACTCATCTCATCATGGGCACAGCCTGCTAATCCACTGCTATGAAATTACAATATGGGTGAAGATGTGATGTGTTTGATATATGTGATATGCCATTGCTATGCAATTTCTGTAACTTTATCTCCATTCTATTGAATAAAAATTACTTTATTAAAAAAAAAAAATTCCTGCTGCGATCAACTTGGAATTACCCCCAATGTACACTGCTTCAGGGGCCATATTACGTCCCACTATTGCTACTGCATGGATTGCAAAAGCAATAGTAAAGTGGTCGGCTACCTTACTTGAGGATTTGGATACGATGGATAGGGATGATGTTGCATTATATTTATGCAACATACATGATTCAGCAGGTTTTATGGTAGAATCCATGAAAAACCTGGGTTCCATGGCTGTGGGAATCTCTTCCATGTCTGTTTCAGCTCGTCGGGGACTGTGGCTGCGCCAGTGGTTGGCCGACGCGGAATCCAGGAAAAGTGTGGAGTCCCTACCCTATACAGGTCAGGCTCTCTTTGGGGAAGCTCTAAACACATGGATATCCACAGCTACAGCGGGTAAGTCTCAGTTTCTTCCCTCAGCAGCACCTGCTCCGAAGAAATCCTTCTCTTCATCTGCAACGCAGTCCTTTCGGCCTAACAAGCCTAGAAAGGCCAGACCGTCCAATACCTTTTTTAGGGGAGGTCAAGTTGAGCCCAAGAAACCTGCTGCTGCAGGTTCTCAGGAACAAAAGCCTGCTTCAGGTACGCCAAAGTCCTCCGCATGACGGTGGACAGCACGGCCTGGAGGCGAGTCGGTGGGAGCAAGACTCTGACAGTTCAGTCACGTCTGGCCTGGAGCCCTAGGTGAAAGATATTGTGTCCCAGGGATACAGGCTGAAATTTCAAAATCTCCCTCCTCACCGATTTTTCAAATCAGGGTTGCCAGTTCTACTGGCATACAGAACTGTACTACAGGAAGCTGTCCAGAAGTTGGTGGAGGCACAGGTCATTGTACCAGTCCCTCCTCATTTACAAACCACAGGTTACTATTCGAACCTTTTCGTGGTATCGAAACCGGATGTTCGGTCAGGCCCATTCTGAACCTAAAATCACTGAACCCCTTTCTAAAGGAGTTCAAGTTCAAGATGGAGTCCCTCAGGGCGGTGATATCAGGTCTGGAAGAGGGGGAATTCCTGGTATCCCTGGATATCAAGGATGCGTACCTCCACATTCCGATCTGGCTGCCGCATCAGGCTCATCTCCATTTCGCATTGCTGGACTGTCATTTCCAGTTCCAGGCCCTGCCATTCGGCCTTTCCTCAGCGCTGAGGGTGTTTACCAAGGTGATGGCAGAAATTATGGTTCTTCTCCGCAAACAAGGGGTGAACATCATTCCATATCTGGACGATCTGCTGATAAAGGCATCGTCCAAGGAGAAGCTGCTGCAGTCCATTGTTCTCACAACACGCCTCCTCAAGAGTCATGGTTGGATTCTGAACCTTCCAAAGTCACATTTGGAAACAACCCAGAGGTTGTCCTTTCTGGGAATGATCCTGGACACAGAAGTGCAGAAGGTGTTTCTTCCGCAGGAAAAGGCGTTGATGATACAAACTATGGTCCGGGATGTCCTGATTCCAGCCCGGGTGTCGGTTCATCAATGCATTCGCCTGTTGGGAAAGATGGTGGCCTCTTACGAGGCTCTCCAGTACGGGAGGTTCTACGCTCGGACCTTCCAACTGGATCTCCTGGACAAGTGGTCGAGCTCTCATCTCCACATGCACCAAAGAATTCGTCTGTCACCGAGGGCCAGGATTTCACTCCTCTGGTGGTTGCAATTACCTCACCTTCTGGAGGGCCGCAGGTTCGGGATTCAGGAATGGGTCCTTCTAACCACGGATGCGAGCCTTCTGCGGGCTGGGGAGCACTCACTCAAGGAGTAACCTTCCAAGGACAGTGGTGTAGCCTGGAATCCGGCCTGTCCATCAACATCCTGGAACTAAGAGCCGTCTACAACGGCCTGCTTCAGGCGGCCCCTCCTCTAAAAAATCGGGCCATTCAAGTGCAGTCGGACAATGTAACAACATTGGCTTACATAAACCGACAGGGCAGAACGAAGAGCAGAGCGGCAATGTCAGAGGTGGCAAGAATACTCCTCTGGACAGAAAAGCACGCGTTGGCGCTGTCAGCCATCTTCATTCCGGGAGTAGACAACTGGGAAGCAGACTTCCTCAGCAGACACGATCTCCATCCAGGGGAGTGGGGTCTCCATCCGGAGGTGTTCAAGGACTTAACAGACCTTTAGGGATTACCCCAAATAGACATGACGGCCTCTCTTCTCAACAAGAAGCTTTGGCGTTATTGTTCCAGGTCGAGGGACCCACAGGAAGTGGACGCCCTGGTGTCTCCGTGGGTTTCCAGTCGGTGTATGTGCTTCCACCACTACCACTCATCCCAAGAATCCTAAAGCTCATAAGGAGAACAGGGGTTCAAGCGATCCTCATTGCCCCAGATTGGCCAAGAAGGGGTTGGTACGCGGACCTTCTGAATCTACTGCAAGAAGAACCGAGGCCTCGTCCTCTTCGGGAGAACCTGCTGCAGCAGGGGCCGTTTGCCTATCAAGGCTTACCGCGGCTACGTTTAACGGCATGAAAGTTGAGCGTCTGATACTTGCTCGGAAGGGCATTCCGAAGAATGTCATTCCTACCCTCATCCAAGCTAGGAAAGGGGTACCGTCTAAACATTACCATCGTATTTGGAAGAAATATTTCCCTTGGTGTGAATCCAAGAAGTTTCCTACGGTGGAGTTTCAACTCGGACGTTTTCTCCTCTTCCTGCAAGCAGGTGTGGATATGGGCCTGAGGTTAGGATCTGTGAAGGTCCAAATTTCGGCCCTATCCATTTTCTTTCAGAAACAATTGTCTGCCTTCCCTGAGGTTCAGACTTTTTTGAAGGGAGTTCTGCACATCCAACCTCCCTTTGTACCGCCTACGGCACCTTGGGACCTTAACGTGGTGTTGCAGTTCCTCCAGTCGGATAGGTTTGAGCCTCTACAGGAGGTTGAGGTCAAATTTCTTACATGAAAGGCGGTCACGTTGTTGGCCTTAGCTTCTGCTAGACACGTGTACGAATTGGGGGCTTTATCCTGTAAAAGCCCTTACTTGATCTTCCACGAAGATAGAGCTGAGCTCCGGACATGTCAGCAGTTTCTTCCGAAGGTTGTGTCGGCATTTCATATCAACCAACCTATTGTAGTGCCAGTGGCTACTGACTCCTTAATTACTTAAAAGTCCTTGGATGTTGTGAGGGCTCTGAAGATATATGTGAAGAGAACTTCTAGTCACAGAAAGTCGGACTCTCTGTTTGTCCTATATGATCCCAAGAAAATTGAGTGTCCTGCTTCTAAGCAGACTATTTCTCACAGGACTTGGTTCACTATCCAGCACGCTTATTCTACGGCAGGGCTGCCGTGTCCAAAATCTGTTAAGGCCCACTCTACTCGTAAGGTGGGGTCTACCTGGGCGGCTGCCCGGGGTGTCTCGGCAGTGCAACTTTGTCGAGCTGCAACGTGGTCTGGGTCAAACACGTTTGCAAAGTTTTACAAGTTCGATACTTTGGCCTCTGATGATCTGAAGTTCAGTCAGTCAGTTCTGCAGGAGCCTCCACGCTCTCCCTCCCGTTCTGGGAGCTTTGGTACATCCCCATGGTACTAATGTGGACCCCAGCATCCTCTAGGATGTAAGATAAAATCGGATTTTGGTTACCTACCGGTAAATCCTTTTCTCGTAGTCCGTAGAGGATGCTGGGCACTCGCCCAGCGCTTCGTTTTCCTGCAAATGTTATTTGGTTCAGTACAACTTAGTTTTAGTTGTGTACTGCATTGTTACTTGGTAAGTAATGTTTCAGCGGTTGTTGAGTGTTCAAGCTACGTTAGCTTGACGTGCCTTGTATGTGTGAGCTGGTATGAATCTCACCACTATCTGTGTATAATCCTTCTCTCGAAGATGTCAGTCTCCTCGGGCACAGTTTCTAGACTGAGTCTGGTAGGAGGGTCATAGAGGGAGGAGCCAGCCCACACTCTCAAACTCTTAAAGTGCCAATGGCGCCTGGTGGACCAGTCTATACCCCATGGTACTAATGTGGACCCCAGCATCCTCTACAGACTACGAGAAAAGGATTTACCGGTAGGTAACCAAAATCCTATTTTCTAAACTCGCATTCCAGTTGGTCAAAAACTTGAGAGAAGTTGCATGCATGTTACGTTTGAGCCTAAAAACTCGTATCCTATTACATTTGCGAGTTGTGGGGCAAACTGGTACCTTCAAAATGTGTAAGACGGTGCGAGTTTGACTAGCACTATAAACTTGCACCCTATTACATATCAAAACAATTTATTTACCCTAAAAATGGACTGTATTTGATAATTGGACTATCAACTATTCATTGCCATTGTGCATTGTGGATAAAAGTGACTGTTATTGGATACACTAAGAAGATCTCAGTGTGCTACTTTGTTTTACTAGCCTCTAAAAGGATATAATCAAGTGAGCCCAGTAACATCTGTTGCTAGATTAAATGTTGCTAAACAGAGATAAGTTACATTGTGTATTATATTTTTTTTTAAATGTACCATTGAGTTTAAAAATAACCGTCCGGTGGTTATGAATTGCTAGAATAAATAAATATATATATATATATATATATATATATATATATATATATATATTTATTATGTGTTTTAATAAATTCTTTATTTCCAATTTGTATGCGCTGTAATACCAGTCCTTTTTTCCCTATTACATCTAGCCCCTGGTTGCTTGTTTAAGAATACTTGTCTAGGTGTCCAATCTAATACAAGGGGATCCCAACCAGGGGTGTATCTTCCTATTGACCAGGATGGCACTCGCCAGAGGCGCCGGCCAAGGGGTGGAGGGGGGGGGTCGCGCCGCTCAGCAGTGCCACCCATGCCAGGGGGTAGAATGACATAGTAGTTCTCACTGAGTACATACCTTAGCAGTGCTTATCCACTGCCGGACTCTCAGAAGCGTATTGCACTCTGACACTCTCTGTGACTACAGTCACAATGATAGTGAATATAGCCGGGGAGCGGGGCACTTCCAGGTATGGGGAGGGGTGAGGCACCTCCTCTTCCTCGTCCGCTCCCCTTCTCATTGGTCCCACACGATCTGTCACCAGCCACTACAATCAGCACCAGTCAGCAGTGCAGCATGAGCAGACCTGTACATTTTCTGTGGTACTGTAGCTGCACTGCATGGTCTATCCTGGCAGTCTGGATCACAGGTTACAAAGAGATCTGTATGGAGAGGTATCTAGACCAGTGACTGCCTGTCCAGCTGTGTTGAGACCCAGCATACCTTGTCAACTGGATTTGCTGGGACATGTAGTGCCATCACACCTAGAGAGGGGTTTTTAACTGTATGTATGTGTGCATATATCCACTCGGTGTCCCTGTCCGCACCCTCCTTGTAATTCCCCCTCAGTGTCCCTGCCCGCACCATCCCTGTAACTGCCCCCTCAGTGACCCTGCCCATACACTCCTGTAATTCCCTCTCAGTGTCTCTACCCGCACCCTAACCGTAATTCCCCCTCAGTGTCCCTGCCTGCACACTCCTCGTAATTCCCCTTCAGTCTCCCTGCCTGCACCCTCCCCGTAATTCCATCTCAGTGTCCCTGCCCGCACCCTCCTCGTAATTCCTCCTCAGTGTCCCTGTCTGCACCCTCCCTGTAATTCTCCCTGTGTTTCTGACCTCAGCCTCCCTGTGACTCCCCCCTCAGTGTCCCTGCCCGTCCACTCCTGTAATTCCCCCTCAGTGTCCCTGTCCACACCCTCCCTGTAATTGCCCCTAAGTGTCCCTGATCTCAGCCTCCTTGTAAGCCCTCCACCTCATTGTCCCTACCCGCATCATCCCTGTAATTCTCCCTCAGTGTCCCTGACCTCAGCCTATCTGTAACTCCCCCCTCTGTGTCCCTGGGTGGGGGAGGAGGGGGTGCCAGTTCCTTACTTTGCCAGGGGCACTCAGACCCCTAGATACACCCCTGATCCCAACAATAGACACTGGCTGCCATTCTCTACAATTTCAAATATAAAAAAAATCCTTTGAATAAATCATATATTTAAAAAAAAGTTTAATTTGTTTGCTGGGTTTTTCATATTTCGAAAATATGCTCTTAATACAGAATCAGCTTTTCATTATTATGCATAGAGACAGTGGGCCTGATTCAGAGGACGTAAATCCCATCACAACTGCGTCTATATGGTACTGTGAAAATACGGTAATGCCACATGCGCTGGAATTTGTACAGAGAATCCCACCAGCATCGTTTCTAATCCACAGCTGTGGTTGCTCAGAATGTCCGTCACTAGCCAAACGTTTGCGACACGCATGTGTTTGACACCCCCCTACTTCCCCCACCGTTAACTCCCATAATTAATACACTGACTGTCAATCACTCTGCCTTCAAATTCTCACTGAACCAACCAGCAGTAATTAATAGCGAGGAATGCACAGTACGAAAAAAAATTCTAAAATGCGCAAATATCGGCACTGGGTCCACCACTGAATCAGGCCCAGTGGTATTTTTTTGTTTCCTTCACTATTTTTGTCTCATTCAAGTGCAACCAGCAAAAATAGTATTGGACAAACAAAACATGTAATAAAAGATACAAAAATAAAAGCATTCATCAAAAGATCCTAGCTACAAACAGCATTTTTTAAAAATACATTTATATATATATATATATATATATATATATATATAAAATATGTGTGTGGATTATTAGAGCTAGATTAAAAAGTCTACAGTCAATAGGTCGATCATGAATGATCGACATGCATTAGGTCGACCTATTGACTATAGACCTCTTCAGTGTAGATCTATAGACTATATATTATATATATATATCATTGTGATTTGGATGTGAGCTCATTATTTGATATGGAATTATATGGAATGATGAGGCAGTAGCTGGCAGTAGTATATATGTATAACATATTACAACACCTTTGGCTCACTATAACACTGTACAGGTAATGCCTGGGGCATTCAATAGAAAAACATATAAATATTTCTATTCTTAAAATAGCAGCAGTTAGTTATTCATGCCTTGAATCTGATTTCAAAGTCTTTTTCATTATACAAATAGAATCATTCAATACATGAGTTTTTAAGAAATAAAGATAGAAATGTAATAGCCTGCAAGTTGCCAGAGGTGTGGGACTTTGTACAAGTCTGTCCACTTTCTTAAAGAACCAATCATTTCCAAAGCAAAATCAACCTGGTTTTGCTTTATAAATGATTGGCGCTTTAAAAAAAAAATAATAAAAATAATAATAATAATAATAATAATAATAATCAGGCAGACTCTCAAAGTCCCGCACCTCCAACAACTCGCAGGCTATTACATTTAGCCCAAAATGTTAGGGCCTATGTAATATTTAAGATGTCTTTGTATTGTAGCATCCTGGATCATTGTGGTTATAACAGGAATCCATATTATTACAGTTTGATTTCCTCTGCATACACGGTTATTAGAAGAATGATAGTAAATCCGGAGAGTAAACCAGCATTCTGAATCGCGAAATAGATCATGTCTGTTTTCCTTCCTTTTATTTTGTCTTTGAGCATTTCATTCATTTCTGGGAACTGAGAGAAAATAAATGTGTTCCACCAGGATCATATTTTTCACCGTGAGCAAAACAATACGTTAATAAAAAAACATGTTTTCATACCACATGATTATACACATATCTGATGAAAATATATTTAATACATTGAAGCATCAATCATTTAGCCACTGTTTTATGTCGTTATTAACCTGTGTGCCGACTATCACGCTCTACTGGGTACTGGGGGGCATCGGATACATTTATATTTAAACATAAGTGTTGCTGGGGTCTGTATGTAGGGGGTAATTCAGAGTTGATTGCAGCAGCAAATTTGTTAGCAGTTGGGCAAAACCATGGGGGTAATTCCAAGTTGATCGCAGCAGGAATTTTGTTAGCAGTTGGGCAAAACCATGTGCACTGCAGGGGAGGCAGATATAACATGTGCAGAGAGAGTTAGATTTAGGTGGGTTATTTTGTTTCTGTGCAGGGTAAATACTGGCTGCTTTATTTTTACACTGCAATTTAGATTGCAGATTGAACACACCACACCCAAATCTAACTCTCTCTGCACATGTTATATCTGCCCCCCCCCCCCCTGCAGCGCACATGGTTTTGCCCAACTGCTAACAAAATTCCTGCTGCGATCAACTTGGAATTACCCCCCATGTGCACTGCAGGTGTGTCAGATATAACATGTGCAGAGAGAGTTAGATTTAGGTGGGTTATTTTGTTTCTGTGCAGGGTAAATACTGGCTGCTTTATTTTTACACTGCATTTTAGATTTCAGTTTGATCACACCCCACCCAAATCTAACTCTCTCTGCACATGTTACATCTACGCCCCCCCCCCCCCCTTTCCCCTACAGTGCACATGGTTTTGCCCAACTGCTAACAAATTTGCTGCTGCGATCAACTCTGAATTAGGCCCATAGTTGCAAAATATTTCCTAATTTCCAAGGACTATCCCATTTGTTTGTTTATTCTTGTCTAGAGTAACCCCTCCCTGGGGTTACTCTAGACAGTGGTGGTGGTGGTGGTGGTGGTGGTGGTGGTGGTGGCCACACCACCACTGGAGACTGGACATGCTCCTTGAGTGGGGTGCTGCAGCTTTACTTTTGCATTCCAGTTTTCACAGTATTTTTATTGTGCCCATCACATACCCGTGCTTTTTTTTTGTTCACTTCATCTTCCCCCTATGTGATGGCTACACTCCCTCCCCTGACCCATTTTAATATTGAGGAGGGTGGGGGCTTCTGTAAAATACATTTGCTCTTGGCACCACGGCTTCAAGCTTCACATCGGCTACCATATAGTCCTGCATTTTGGCATCAGTATAGTCTCTTGTACCCCCATGGATCTTTGTTTGTTATCTGTGTTATCTCCTGGTCTGTGTGGGAAAAAAACTATTGGACTCAGAAGAAAAAACAATGTCTCTGTGGTTGGTTTTAAATTATGTGGCGTCCAATGCATCCAGTCCCGAGTTCCTTTCTGCAACTAAGCAGACTTGTTTGAAACACAAAGCAAAGTGGTTGAAACCTGTCCATGCTAAAGGCAAATTCACAGGGCAATGGTATCAACAAACCTACTGTCTATTTGACAGGAAAATGGCAGCAGCAAATATATGAGCAACAATGGACCATTGAAGTCTTGCGTGTGGACTTGTAAGATCAGAGCAACTCAAGCAGAGCAAAACTCAATTTTATCAGAACTTGTTCTACACCACCAAAACTAAAGTTAGGTTTTATATAAAGATAAAGGTATTGTATTTGTCTTTGTAAACCATACACCATTTATAGTAGCCCTCCGATTTCATTTTAATAACAAACAAGTACAGGTTGAGTATACCATATCCAAATATTACGAAATACGGAATATTCCGAAATACGGAATTTTGAGTGAGAGTGAGATAGTGAAACCTTTGTTTTCTGATGGCTCAATGTACACAAACTTTGTTTAATACACAAAGGTATTAAAAATATTGTATTAAATGACCTCCAGGCTGTGTGTATAAGGTGTATATGAAACAGAAATGCATTCTGTACTTAGTCTTAGGTCCCATCACCATGATGTTTTATAATGGTATGCAATTATTCCAAAATATGGAAAACTCCGATATCCAAAATACTTCTGGCCCCAAGCATTTTGGATAAGGGATACTCAACCTGTATACCTCGTATCATTTTAAAATGGCTAAATCTAGGTAGATGCGGAACACTGATTTTAGAAAAAATGTCAAAAGGTTCACAAAGCAACTGAGAATTGACATTAAAGTATCTTACCATATCTGCCAGTCCTATATATAGAAACATGCCTCCAGCTATTCCAAATATAAAACTGGGTTCAAAGTTGCTGCCGACTACAATCCCAATGATCAGGCCGATGTAACATGAGCAAGCTGAAACAAAATTGAAGAACAAAGCCTGGGGAATACTCATTCCAGAACTGAGTAAGATGGCAAAATCACCTGAAACAAAAGATATAAAATATATTATTATATTATTTAGATTGCTTAAAAAGTATAAATTTTTCTACAACTTATATTTTTCCTACTAGACCCGCGTCAGGGGGTGACAAAGGGGACACCAGTACCGGGCCCCGAGAGGCCCCAAGTTTCTGAATGCACTATTACCAAACATGGCTGCAGCACTATAAATGCACACCTGGCGCGACACAGCACAGGTGCTGAGGTAGGCAAACAAAAACAACAAAATTAATAAGTCACACACCCTTCCTCCGGTAACCCCATGGTCTGGTCCCCATACTGTATATGTGTGACAACATGACGCGACACACAACACTATGGGGGTCATTCAGACCCGATCGCACGCTAGCTTTTTTTGCAGCGGTGCGATCGTGTCTGAACTGCACATGCGTATGCACTGCAATGCGCAGGCATGACGGCCGCTGGCGACAGTGATCGCCGGACAGCGATGGAAAGCGATCGCACTGGTGATCGCAAGAAGATTGACAGGAAGAGGCTGTTTGTGGGTGTCAACTGACCGTTTTGAAGGAGTGTCCGGGCAAACGCAGGCATGTCCAGCCGTTTCAAGGGAGGGTTCCTGACGTCAGCTCCTGGCCGGATAATCGCAGCGGCTGAGTAAGGCCTGAGCTGTGCAGAGACTGCACAAACTTTTGTTTGTGCAGCTCTCTGCACAAGCAATCGCACCCCTGCAAAGCGTTTACCCCCTCCCCCTATAGGCAGCAACTACCTGATCACAGCACTGCAAAAAACTGCCTGCATGCGATCAGATCTGAATAACACCCCTATGTCATTGTCCACCTGTCCTTCCCCGTTCTTCTCTTGTCTGCTGTGGCATCCATTCAATCCACCTAAGAGGTGCAGGCCAGGGTACATATATATATATTATATATATGTAGGGTGGTTTAATATTTTAGGTCTGTAAGAAGAGTAATCCACCTGAGTAAAAATTAGGTCTAGGGTCAGTAGGAGAAAGGGATGGAGGGGAGTGGCTAATCCTATCTGTGTCCCTCTGACAGATTTTACTGTGGGTCTGTCCCCTATAAATCCCGGAGTGTCTGTGGTGTGGTTGTGCACGTGTGTGACATGCCTGTGGCAGGGACTTCTTCCTCTGTGGGAGACATGTTAGAGACACAGAGGTGTAATATGACAACAAGAGCCTGACTGGGTGAAAGGTTACATGATAGTGTGAATCATATCAGTAAGAGGTTGGACTGAATCTCATAGAGAAAACTGAATATAATCTGTTGAAGATGTGATTTTTAATAGTTCTGCCTTTCATCCACAGGGACCCCTCTGGGTCATATACAAATTTGCACAAGTAGTACAAACTGATACCGACACGGACTCTGATTCCTGTGTCGACACTAGTGATTCCAGGGGAATAGGTCCTAAGTTAGCAAAAAGCATTCAAAACATGTTTTAGCTGTAAAGGAGGTGTTAGAAGTTACAAAGCCCCCTCTTTTACCACAAGGAGAGGGTTTACTTTAGTAAAGAAGTAATGTAATTTTCCCTCCACCTCAGGAGTTGAACAGTCTCTTGGAGGGAGTCTGATTTAACCTGAAAAGAAATTTCAGATTCCCAAAAGGAATTCAGGCAGCTTACCTATTTCCAAAAGGTGGGAGTCACCCCGCATTTTAGACAGGGCCCTGTCATAAAAGAGAAAAGGTGTTTCTCCCTGCACCTGGAATGGCTTCACTTAAGGAGCCGACAGACCGCAAGTGAGTGAGGTGATCTATTGATGTGGCCAATGGGACACTACTCAGGCCTACCATTGTCTGTGCGTGGGTGAGTAGTGCTATTGAAAAGTGGTCAGAAAACTTGTCATTAGACATTGACACAATAGATCGAGACGAGATACTCCTAACGTTAGGTCATATCAAAGACGCTGCTGTGTACGTACTAGAAACCATGAAATATATTGGTCTCTTGGGATCAAGAACCGCTACCATGGCAGTATCGGCTCGGAGGGCGTTGTGGATTCACCAGTGGAATGCTGATGCAGATTCCAAAAGAAATATGGAGGCTCTCCTGTATAAAGGTGAGGCCTTGTTTGGTGATGGGCTGGATGCGTTAGTCTCGGCGGCTACTGCAGGTAATTCGACATTCTTGCCTTATGCTCCTACACCGGCGAAAAAGACACATCACTCTCACATACAGTCCTTTCAGCCCAACTAATACAAAAAGGCTAAAGGTTCCCCCTTCTTTGCAGGTAGGGAAAAAGGAAAGAAATCCGCAGCGTCTCCCGGATCGCAGGAGCAGAAGTCCACCCCTGCTTCTGCCAAATCTGCAGCATAAAGCTGGGGCTCCCTTGCGGGAGTCCGCTCGGGTGGGAGCACGTCTGAAACTTTTCAGCCAAATCTGGATTCAATCTGGCCTGGCCAACGGGTCTTACAAATAGTGTCCCATGGGTACAAACTAGAGTTTCAAGACGTCCCCCCATGCCAATTTTTTAAATCGACCTTGCCAGCATCTCTTCCGGGAAGAGAGGCAGTAACAACGGCAATTCAAAAATTATGTCAGGATCAGGTCATTGTCCTGGTACCCTTGGCACAGTAAGGAGAAGGTTTTTTATTAAAGCCTCTTCGTAGTTCCGAAGCCGGACGGCTCAGTCAGACCGATTTTAAACCTGAAAAATCTGAATCTCTACCTGAAAAGGTTCAAGTTCAAGATGGAATCCCTGAGGGTAGTGATTTCCAGTCTGGAAGAGGGGAACTTCATGGTGTCAGTAGACATTAAAGATGCTTACTTGCATGTTCCCATTTATCCTCCTCACCAAGCTTATCTGAGATTCGCAGTACAGGATTGCCATTACCAGTTCCAGACGTTGCCGTTCGGACTCTCCACGGCACCGAGGGTATTCACCAAGGTGATGGTGGAGATGATGATCCTCCTTCGTTAAAAAGGAGTCAATATAATTCCTTATCTGGACGATCTCCTGATAAAAGCGAGATCCAGGGAACAGTTGGTGCAGAACATCGCACTCTCCCTGTCAATACTCCAACAACACGGTTGGATCATGAATTTTCCAAAGTCGCAGTTGGAACCGATGACAAGATTGTCCTTTTTAGGGATGATTCTGGACACAGAAGTATGGAGAGTATTTCTTCCAGTGGAAAAGGCTCTGGAAATCCAGAAAATGGTGTAACAAATATTGAAACCAACAAGAGTGTCGATCCATCAATGCATTCGGTTGTTGGGGAAAATGGTAGCGGCCTACGAGGCCATACAGTTTGGCCGATTTCATGCCAGAGTATTCCAGTGGGACCTGTTGGACAAGTGGTCCGGATCCCACCTACACATGCACCGGAAAATAATCCTGTCCCCCAAAGCCAGGATTTGGCTTCTGTGGTGGCTACAGAGTTCTCACCTACTAGAGGGACGCAGGTTTGGGATTCACGACTGGGTCCTAATAACCACGGATGCAAGTCTCCGAGGCTGGGGAAATGTCACACAGGGGGAAAGCTTCCAAGGAAGATGGTCAAGTCAGGAAGCCTGCCTTCACATAAATGTTCTGGAATTGAGAGCCATTTACAACGGCCTTCTACAAGCGGTACATCTTCTTCAAGATCCCGTGCAGATCCAGTCGGACAATGTAACAGCAGTCGCATACATAAACAGGCAAGGCAGAACGAAAAGCAGAGCGGCAATGGCAGAGGTGACAAGGATTCTCCTCTGGGCAGAAAGACATGTTAGAGCTCTGTCAGCAATTTTCATTCCGGGAGTTGACAACTTTGAAGCAGACTTCCTCAGCAGACACGATCTTCATCCAGGAGAGTGGGGCCTCCACCAAGAAGTCTTTGCAGAGGTGACAAGTCTTTGGTGAGTTCCTCAAGTAGACATGATGGCATCTCGTCTAAACAAGAAGCTTCAGAGATATTGTTCCAGGTCGAGAGACACTCAAGCAATAGCTGTGGATGCACTGGTGACCTAGTGGGTGTTTCGGTTGGTATATGTTTTCCCTCCACTTCCACTGATTCCAAAAGTTCTCAAAATAATAAGAAGAACAAGAGTTTGAGCAATCTTCATTGCCCCAGACTGGCCAAGGAGGGCTTGGTATCCAGATCTTCAGGAGTTGCTCATAGAAGAACCTAGGCCTCATCCTCCTTGAGAGGACCTACTACAGCAGGGGTCGTGTGTGTATCAAGACTTACCGCAGCTACGTTTGACGGCATGGCTGTTGAGCGTCGGATCCTAGCCCGAAAGGGTATTCCCAAGGAAGTCATCCCCACTCTTATTCAGGCCAGGAAAGGAGTAACGTCTAAACATTACCACCGTATTTGGAGAAAATATGTGTCTTGGTGTGAATCCAAGAAGGCTCCTATGGAAGAGTTTGAGTTGGGACGTTTTCTCCATTTTCTGCAGGCTGGTGTGGATGCGGGCCTTAGATTGGGGTCAATCAAGGTCCAGATTTCGGCCTTATCAGTTTTCTTTCAAAAACAATTGGCCTCCTTTCCAGAAGTTCAGATGTTCGTGAAAGGGGTTCTGCACATCCAGCCTCCATTTGTGCCTCCAGTGGCACCATGGGACCTTTATGTGGTGTTACATAGAAACATAGAATTTGACGGCAGATAAGAACCACTTGGCCCATCTAGTTGCCCCTTTTTTTTTATCCTTTAGGTAATCTCAACCCTTTTTGAACCTTAATTCTTTGTAAGGATATTCATATGCCTATCCCAAGCATGTTTAAATTGCTCTACAGTCTTAGCCTCTACCACCTCTGATGGGAGACTATTCTACTTATCCACTACCCTTTCTGTGAAGTAATTTTTCCTTAAATTTCCCCTGAACCTCCCCCCCTCCAGTTTCAGTGTATGTCCTCGAGTTCTAATATTTCTCTTCCTTTGAAGAATGTTTCCCTCCTAAACTTTGTTAAGACCTTGATATATTTGAAAGTTTCTATCATGTCCCCCCTTTCCCTTCTCTCCTCCAAACTATACATGTTAAGATATTTTAGCCTTTCCGGGTACGTTTTGTGATGTAGGCCATGCACCATTTTAGTTGCCCGTCTTTGTACACTCTCTAATGTATGTATATCCTTCTGGAGATATGGTCTCCAGAACTGGACACAGTATTCCAGATGGGACAGCACCAATGACCTATACAGTGGCATTATCACTTCTTTTTTCCTACTACTGATTCCTCTCCCTATGCAACCAAGCATCTGACTTGCCTTTCTCATTGCTTTGTTGCATTGCTTTCCTGCCTTCAAGTCACTTGAAATAGTGACTCCTAAATCCCTTTCCTCCTCAGTAGTTTCCATTATAGTACCCTTGATACTATATTTAGCCTTTGGGTTTTTGATACCCAAGTGCATGATTTTGCATTTTTTAGCATTAAACTGTAGTTGCCACGTTCTTGACCATTTCTCAAGCCTACCTAGGTCATCAATCATTTGTTTTACCCCTCCCGGTGTGTCTACCCTGTTGCATATCTTGGTATCATCTGCAAAAAGGCATACCTTCCCTTCAATACCATCTGCAATGTCACCAACAAAGATATTAAAGAGAACTGGACCAAGTACAGATCCCTGGGGTACTCCACTGGTAACATTTCCCTCCATAGATTGCACTCCATTAACTACAACTGTCTGTTTCCTATCCTGCAACCAGGCTCTTATCCATTTAACTGTTTTATAATCCACCCCCACGCTTTCAAGTTTATTTAGCAGTCTGCGATGTGGGACAGTGTCAAATGCCTTACTAAAGTCTAGATATGCTACATCTACAGCTCCCCCTTGATCTGTTATTTTTGTCACAGAGTCAAAAAAGTAAATAAGATTTGTTTGGCATGATCTACCACCAGTAAATCCATGTTGCTTTGGATCCTGTAAGTGGTTTGATTTAAGATATTCCACAACTCTTTCTTTTAATAGTTTTTCCATTACTTTCCCCACTGCTGATGTAAGGCTTACTGGTCTGTAGTTACTTGCTTCTTCCTTGCTTCCACTTTTGTGCAGTGGAACTACATTTGCTCTTTTCCAGTCCTCTGGAATAGCACCTGTATTTAGTGACTGGTTAAATAATTCTGTTAACGGTGTAACCAGCACATCTTTTAGCTCTTTGAGTATCCTTGGGTGTATCCCATCTGGTCCCATTGATTTATCCACTTTTAGTTGTGAAAGTTCTGTTAGGACCTTCTCCTCTGTAAATGTACTTTCAACTACCTTATTTTTATGAATGTCCTTGCAACTTAACTGTGGCCCCATCCCTTCTTCTGTAGTAAATACTGAGCAAAAATAATTATTTAGGTGATCTGCTATTGCCTTGTCACCCTCCACCAAATGCTCACTCTCTGTCTTAAGTCTTATTATTCCTCCATTTGATTTTCTCCTTTCACTTATATACTTAAAAAAAGTTTTGCCCCCTTTATCTACTGACTGGGCCATTTTTTCCTCAGCTTCTGCCTTTGCACATCTGATCACTTTCTTAGCATCCTTCCGTCTGTCAAGATACACCTCTTTGTCATTATTATTTTGAGTCTGTTTGTATTTCCTAAAAGCCATCTTTTTTGCTTTCACACTAGTTGATACTTCTTTTGTGAACCACACTGGCTTCCTTTTCTTGGTGCTTTTCCTAACCCTTTTGATACAAAGATCAGTTGCACTTAGTATTGCACTTTTCAGTTTTTCCCACCTCTCCTGCACTCTTCCCAAGTTCAACCAGTCCGCCAATGAATCACTTAAACATCTCCCCATTTTTGCAAAATCAGCATTTCTAAAATCCAACACCTTTGTTTTTGTGTGACAGGAGTTGGATCCTGTCTTTATACTAAACCATACTGCTTGATGATCACTGGATCCCAGGTGCTCACCCACATATATGTCGGATATCCTATCACCATTTGTAAGAATTAAATCTAATATTGAATCTTTGCAAGTGGGCTCCATCACCAATTGCTTGAGAGATGCTCCCTGTAAGGAATGTAGAAATTTGCCACTTGTAGCTGAACTTGCAAAAGACCCCTCCCAATTTACATCAAGTAAATTAAAGTCTCCCATGATTATGACTTCTCCCTTTAAAGCCATTTTAGTGATGTCCAACAATAGGTTCCTGTCCAAATCCTGCCCCTGGCCTGGTGGTCTATAGATCACCCCAATGCGAATAACATCCTTCTCCCCGGTTTCTATGGTGACCCAAAGGGCCTCAGTTTTGTCTTCAATATTTTGTATTAAAATAGCATTTATGCTTTTTTCACATACATTGCTACCCCTCCTCTTATTCTTCCTATTCTATCCTTCCTAAATAAATTGTATCCTGGTATAGCTATGTCCCAGTCATGATTATCACTGCACCATGACTCTGTAATTGCCACAAAATCCAGGTTATCCCTTGTCATTATCGCAATTAGCTCTGGAATTTTGTCTCCTAAGCTCCTAGGATTTGCACACATAGCTTTAAGAATTTTACAAGAAAATTTAGGGTTCGTTCCAAATGCGCAATTAATACCACAGCTGCCTACACAGATCTGTACAATAAAAGGGTGTCCCCACAACCACAATAAAACATGTAATACAGAAAGCAAGTGCAAATCACGTATAGGCGCTACTACAGTGGCAATCGGAGTCTTCAAAAGTCACAACCTCATAAAAAATGATACTATCATAATTACGTTCCTGTAATAAACTTGTCAACTTGCGTGTAATAGTATCTTTCCTCTATTCTATTTTTTCCTCGATTGCCAATATCTCATGCAATACGTCTTTAATTTTTATATATTAAAATTCCAATTTAAAAGTCATATGAAACATACATAAAATTCCAGCTTTATAACTAACACACTTACTTTGAAAAAGAACCTGGAAGAGGTTTGAAACGCGTTGGTCTGGTACAGAGATTTCCGGTGCGGCGTGTGAGTGACCTGATTACCTTCAGCAGGGCTGTGCCTCCCGGGTGGCCATCTGACTGCATAAACATCTATTTGAAAACGAATGTTCTCGAATGAGCTGGTAATTATTCCATTCACACTAAGTCTGGATTTCTCTCTGCCCAAAGTGTGTTAGTTATAAAGCTGGAATTTTATGTATGTTTCATATGACTTTTAAATTGGAATTTTAATATATAAAAATTAAAGACGTATTGCATGAGATATTGGCAATCCTTTGTTTTGCATGGAAACCACTATTGGACATTGAGAGAGAATCATTGCGAGGAGAAGAATAGAGGAAAGATACTATTACACGCAAGTTGACAAGTTTATTACAGGAACGTAATTATGATAGTATCAATTTTTATGAGGTTGTGACTTTTGAAGACTCCGATTGCCACTGTAGTAGCGCCTATACGTGATTTGCACTTGCTTTCTGTATTACAAGCTTTAAGAATTTTGTCTGTGCATTTGTTATTAGTAGCCATGTCCAGACTGTACAAAATAAATGACAAGTTTAAAGTTGAAATTACCTGTTTGGGGATGTTGCTCAGTGTTTGATATATATATATTCTTTTTACTAATCAGGAATCACACTGTGTCCTTTACACCATGAATACACCTCCCTAAATGTAAAGATAAAGTACACCTGACCACAATGACCAAATGATCAAAGGAGGTAAACACCAGAGAGCATGCAATAATAAACTATGTTTCACTGTGCAACTTCCCCACACATGCAATGCCAATTACAAGCCAATCATTACATCAAAAAACATACATGAGTTTGCATAAGAGAGAGCTGTAGTGAGCAGATTGGGGATGTCTTTTCATAGTGTAAAAAGACAGATAACATTGGTACAGGTGAGAATTCAGATGGTTTTGGTAAGCTATAGCCATAAATTTGAGTAGTTGCGGATGAAGTGGAAAGGTCTAGCAGCGTTCCTAACACAGATTTAAGTTATAAGTATGGGTTACTCAGGCTGGAGTAGTTTGATGTGTAGAGGAACTGGACTCACATTTGTTTGAAAGCTGTCCTTCAGTGGTCCAGATTGTGGATTGATTGTTGTCCTTCTGTTTTCCTTCGGTTTAACGTCGGTGTAACGTCGAAATTATTTTTACATTTGTAGTTATCCTTTGAATAATGTCCTTTGAAGTAATGGCCCACAAGCCTACGGCCTAAGCCTTCCTCATGCTCTTTTAGTAATGGACCAAGCATGTGAATACACTGATTACACCCAAACTCCAATGACCCCTCCCCCAGCAATGACTAGTAATAAAAGTTTTAAGAAAACAAGTGAACAAACCAACCGAGATTTATCACAGTCATGCCCTCATGCCTATACTCAGGAGATAACATTCCAATTTATCAATAGCAACCCATCATGTGCATAAGCAATCTAATATAAAAGCAGATGCCTTATGCCTATAGCAATGCTATAATTCTTAACACCCAATTTGCTAATTACTATTTCAGTGCAATCAGTAGTGATAATCTGCAGCTCTCATTTACAATAAACCTAGACAAGTATATATTCAGCAGCAGTTATTTGAGTGCAATGTTCTGCAGGAGTGTAGAAGATGGAATTACCAGCAGTTATTTGAGTGCAATGTTCTGCAGGAGTGTAGAAGATGGAATTACCAGCAGTTATTTGAGTGCAATGTTCTGCAGGAGTGTAGAAGATGGAATTACCAGCAGTTATTTGAGTGCAATGTTCCGCAGGAGTGTAGAAGATGTTGCAGTTCCTTCAATCAGATTGGTTTGAACCTCTGCAGGAGATAGAATTGAAGTTTCTCACTTGGAAAGTGGTGATGCTTTTAGCCTTGGCATCCGCAAGGCGGGTGTCTGAGTTGGGGGCCTTGTCTCACAAGAGCCCTTATCTGATCTTCCATGAAGATAGGGCTGAGTTAAGAACTCGTCAACAATTTCTTCCAAAGGTGGTTTCGTCCTTCCACATAAACCAACCTATTGTGGTGTCAGTAGCTACTGACACTTTCACTGAGTCACAGTCTCTAGATGTGGTTAGAGCTTTGAAGATTTATGTCGCAAGAACAGCTCGATTACGGAAAACAGAGGCTCTGTTTGTCCTGTATGCTCCCAACAAGATTGGGTGTCCTGCGTCTAAGCAGACTATTGCGCGCTGGATCACAGGGACAGTTCAGCACGCTCATTCTATGGCAGGCTTGCCGGTACCGAAGTTGGTGAAGGCCCATTCTACTGGGAAAGTGGGCTCATCCTAGGCGGCTGCCTGGGGCGTCTCGGCTTTACAACTTTGCCGAGCAGCTACTTGGTCAGGGTCAAACACATTTGCTAAATTTTATAAGATTGACACCTTGGCCAATGAGGACCTCAAGCCCGGTCAATCGGTACTGCAGGGTCATTCGCACTCTCCCGCCCATATTGGAGCTTTGGTATAACCCCATGGTACTGAAGTGGACCCCAGCATCCTCTAGGACGTATAAGAAAATAGGATTTTAATACCTACCAGTAAATCCTTTTCTCCTAGTCTGTAGAGGATGTTGGGCACCCGACCCAGTGCGTACTTTACCTGCAGTTTGTTCTTTATAGTTACACAAGTTGTGTTTCATTTGTTTTCAGCATGTTGCTGTAAATGGTTCATGCCTGTTGGCGTGTGTCATGTTGAATGCCATGTTGTGCGGCATGGTTGAGGTGTGAGCTGGTATAAATCTCACCATTAGTATAAAGGTAAATCCTTTCCTCGAAATGTCCATCTCCCTGGGCACAGTTCCTAGAACTGAGGTCTGGAGGAGGGGCATAGAGGGACCCTTGAAAAGTCTTAATGTGCCCATGGCTCCTGCGGAACCGTCTATACCCCATGGTACTGAAGTGGACCCCAGCATCCTCTACAGACTAGGAGAAAAGGATTTACCGGTAGGTATTAAAATCCTATTATTTTAATGTTGCCTACTATAATGCTACATGCCATGCTGAAGTTTATAAAATGTACTGTAAGTGAGTAAAGTTATGGCTTACATGAAAGTAAGTGTACACATGCAGCATACACATACTTTTTAGCATGAGGTGTAAGGATGCAGTTGATCACACTGTATAATACCCACCAATAAAGTCAGTTATGTGGCTTTATTGTGCAAATTATCCCAGTTAAATGCAATCCATTTTTTGTATCATGAATGTTAGTATGTACAGTGTATATATATATATATATTTGAGATGAACGGGTTCGGTTTTACCCGAATCTCCTTATTGGCTCTCGGATGTCACATGTTTTGGTTAGCCAATAAGAAAATCCAGAATATCTGAACCTGCGTTAATTCTGGCTTTAAGAACCGCGTAAATCCGAACTCGCTCCTCTCTAAAATATATATATATATATATACACACACACACACACACACACACACACACACACACAGTATATAGGAAATAAGTATTGTTAATGCTTATAGAGTTAATGATCACTAATTCTAAAATATGTATGCTGTCCACAATATAAGTTCTTACTCATTTCCATAAGGTGTTAGAAAGTGCCAGTATTCATTATGTATTTGCAATATATAGTTCTCTCCCAGAGCCGTAACTACGTGTGTGCCAAGGGGGCTTGGCACACAGCGCAGTTGCCCTGGGGGCGCACGGCCAGCGGCATGTAATGAGTCAAATTGACTCATTACATGCCGCCTCTGTGTGCGCCGTGCGCCGCGCTGGAGGAGAGAGACCATCGCCGGAGGCAGCGGACAAGGAGGAGGAGGGAGGGGGAGCAGGGAGCCGCAGCAGCGCTATGTTATTGGTAGTAAGCGCCGCTGCAGCATCCCCCTCTCCTTCTGTATTGGCTGCCCGGCAGCCAATACAGAAGGAGAGGGGGATGCTGCGGCGGCGCTTACTACCAATAACATAGCGCTGCTGCGGCTCCCTGCTCCCCCTCCCTCCTCCTCCTTCTCATCTCACTGCCGCCACCGAGGGAGCAGCACGAGGAGCCTGTCAGCGGGGAGAAGGTAAGTATATCCCCCCCCCCTCCCCTCTCTCTCTCTCTCTCTCTCTCTCTCTCTGTCTCTCTCTCTCTGTCTCTCTCTCGGACACCGCCTGCCGCAATGTGTAAAAAATGGGACTGGCTGCCGCAATGTGTAAAAAATGGGACTGGCTGCCGCAATGTGTAAAAAATGGGGATGGCTGCCGCAATGTGTAAAAAATGGGACTGGCTGCCGCAATGTGTAAAAAATGGGGATGGCTGCCGCAATGTGTAAAAAATGGGACTGGCTGCCGCAATGTGTAAAAAATGGGACTGGCTGCCGCAATGTGTAAAAAATGGGACTGGCTGCCGCAATGTGTAAAAAATGGGGATGGCTGCCGCAATGTGTAAAAAATGGGACTGGCTGCCTCAATGTGTAAAATGGGACTGGCTGCCGCAATGTGTAAAAAATGGGGATGGCTGCCGCAATGTGTAAAAAATGGGACTGGCTGCCGCAATGTGTAAAAAATGGGGATGGCTGCCGCAATGTGTAAAAAATGGGACTGGCTGCCGCAATGTGTAAAATGGGACTGGCTGCCGCAATGTGTAAAAAATGGGGACTGGCTGCCGCAATGTGTAAAATGGGACTGGCTGCCGCAATGTGTAAAAAGGGGTCCTGGCTGCCGCAATGTGTAAAATGGGACTGGCTGCCGCAATGTGTAAAAAGGGGTCCTGGCTGCCGCAATGTGTATAAAGGGGGACACCGTCTGCCGTAATGTGTAAAAACGGGGACGCTGTCTGCTGTAATTGTAAAAAAGGGACGCTGTCTGCCGCAATGTGTAAAAAGAAGGACCGGCTGCCGCAATGTGTTAAAAGGGAGACTGGCTGCTGTAATGTGTAAAAAGGGGGACTGGCTGCCGCAATGTGTAAAAAGGGTCTATCTGCCGCAATGTGTAAAAAGGGGGACTGGCTGCCGCAATATGTAAAAAGGGGGACACTGTCTGCTGTAATGTATAAAAGGGGCTCTACCTGATGTAGTGGCGCTACTGTGCAGCGTAATTTGAATAATGTAGACTACTGTGCACCGTAGTATGAATTGCTATTATTTTGTGACCACGCCCCTTCCCCGTGAAGCCACGCCCCTAGAATTTTTTTGCGCGCCTACGGCGCGCTCTGCCCCTATCTTACATGGGGGGGGGCGCCACTGTCGTTTCTTGCACACAGCGCTAAAATGCCTAGTTACGGCACTGTTCTCTCCTCTTCACCATTATAGTCCCTAATAGATATCATGCGATGTTCAGTTCATCTCTAGATGTAAAATCATATATGGGACAAATCTTATTTTAGTTTGTTCTTTATGTGTCTGGATAATGTTTACGTTACATTGATAACTTTAGTACAATTTGCATTCAGATTTTGAGATTAGTAAATTCCAGTTTTTGTGTAAAAGATATGAAAAAAGATGCTCCATTATAATGTTGTATATTGATTTGTCAAACAAAATATTGATTAAAAAATATACAGTGATTTAAAAAAAATGATACTACTTACCAAATTCATGGGGAAACTCTTCACACAGAATTGCAATAGATGTACTCAGTCCTTGCAAAGGAGAAAGGGTAAAGGAGGCCCCAATAGCAAGTCCATCGATAAGGTTATGCATGGCATCACTGATTGTAATCATCCACGCTAATGTCCCAATATCCCTCAGTGGTGTCCACTTTCTCATTTTGCAGCAGAGGACCCCTTCATTTGAGTCCTATAACATATAATAACACACGTCAATGACATTTAATATTTCCGATGCTCAGCAAAATGACAGCAGAAATGTTTCCATTGCAGCAGTGCCATGAAAATGGTGATGGTGGTGGTGGTGGTGTAGGAATTCCTGTTCGTATAGACCATTTACAGTATGCATTAGATTAATTTCCAGCTTGAAAAACCCACATTTGTAAGAGCTGCATCACCTCTATCATGTGCTATCTCTATATGTATAATAATGTGTGCCAAACATTGGCGTTTCTATAATGGGTGCAGTGTGTGCAGTGCACACGGGCCCCTGAGTCCAGAGGGGGCCCACACCGCACACACTGCACCCATTTCTCCTATACTCACCTTTCTGGAGTCCATCGCTGACCGTGTGTGGGCCCCCTCCTCTCCCGTAGCCACCTGTGCCAGAGTCTACAGCGCTCAGAACGCTAGCAGCGGCGCGACGGCTACAGGAGAGGAGGGGGCCCACACACGGAGTCTGCATACGGGCCCCTCCTATCTAGAGACGCCCCTGGTGACAAAAGTTAATTTCTATGATCCGGTAGTCCTACTGGGCATGCACAGCTGTTGGCCTGTGTGTGTACAAGCCACGGTGAGGTCAGAAAGGAATCCCTATCAGGGGAACTCTGCGTAAAGAAACCAAAAGGCTTCTATAGGCAACGCCATCTATAGATTGTGTTGCTTATCTGGAACAAGCCTCTGGAACATTTCACCGTTTTTGGAGGTTTGACATCATTTTTAAGGTTAGTACATTCCACCTCAAATGTTTTAGATATGTGTCCAACTAAGTTACCACTTATAGTCCAAAATATATTGTAAGCAAACAAACCTGAATACATACTTTCGTTGAAGCCACTTTGCTCTACCTTGTGTCAATGTTACCTTCAGCAGTCACAAGGATTAATATTTAAGGGCATATATTTTAAACAATATATTCGGTATGATATCCCCCCCCCCCCCCACCAAACACCCATTTTTGTGGGGTATTTACAAATATTAAATATCCCCTAGAATTACCATGAAAGGGCCTGGAGCAGATATCGCCAAAATCTGTGACGTGGTCCTTCCATTTCTGACAGAGGAATCAGCCCTCATAGTTTTCCATGGAAGCTGCTACGCAGCCAGATTTACTAAGCTCCAGGATGCAGATGGTGTTACTTTATAGTAGCCTACGAGCTAATTCCTGCAGATTATTCCGGAGAGGGAACCTTCAAATACCTCTCCATCGACTCCCACTCACGCATGCTCTACGGGCAAGAGTTTTATTAAATTTGCGTGTATATATTAATTTTATATCAAATTTTAAATATAAATTTCTAACTTCGCAAATTTAGATAAAAAATATATATGACATCAACATCAAAAATGCCCATTGTGTTAAATATGCCCCTTACTGAAGATTGACAGTAATATAAGCGAAGCTGGTGGGATTCAGGTGGAAACAGAGGCGGAACTACCGCCAGTGCAACCAGTGCGATGCACTGGGGCCCGCCTCTGTCCAGGGGCCCAAAGCATGTAATGAGTCAAACTGACTCATTACATGCCGCTGTGTGCTGCGGGCAACCGCTGCCCGCAGTGCACAGCCGCCCGGAGAGAGGAGAGGAGCAGCGGTACGGGGGAAGGAGGAGGAGGGAGGTGAAGGAGGGAGCCGCAGCAGCGCTTTGTTACTGGTGGAGGCGCTGCTGCTGCTGCCCCTCTGCTTCACTATAGGCTGTCTTCCGAGAACAGCCTATAGTGAAGCAGAGGGGCAGCAGCAGCAGCGCCTCCACCAATAACACAGCGCTGCTGCGGCTCCCTCCTCCACCTCCCTCCTCCTCCTTCTCTCCTGCCCGGGAATCGTCTAACGCTGCACCGAGGAGCCTGAGCCAGCGGAGAGGGTAAGTATAATTCATTCTTTCTTTCTGTCTCTTTCTTTCTTTGTTGGGACTGCCTGCCGCTATGTGTAAAAATGGGGGACTAGCTGCCGCTATGTGTAAAAATGGGGAATCTGCCTGCCGCAATGTGTAAAAATGGGGAATCTGCCTGCCGCAATGTGTAAAAAGGGGGAATCTGCCTGCCGCAATGTGTAAAAATGGGGGACTGCCTGCCGCAATGTGTAAAAACGGGGGACTGCCTGCCGCAATGTGTAAAAATGGGGAATCTGCCTGCCGCAATGTGTAAAAATGGGGGACTGCCTGCCGCAATGTGTAAAAACGGGGGACTGCCTGCCGCAATGTGTAAAAATGGGCACGCTGTCTGCCGTTATGTGTAAAAAGGGCACGCTGTCTGCCGTTATGTGTAAAAAGTGTACGCTGTCTGCCGCTATGTTTAACAAGGGCACGCTGTCTGCCGTTATGTGTAAAAAGTGTACGCTGTCTGCCACTATGTGTAACAAGGGCACGCTGTCTGCCGTTATGTGTAAAAAGGGGACGCTGTCTGCCGTTATGTGTAAAAAGTGCACGCTCTGTCTGCCGTAATGTGTAAAAAGGGGGACGCTGTCTGCCGTAATGTGTAAAAAGGGGGACGCTGTCTGCCGTAATGTGTAAAAAGGGGGACGCTGTCTGCCGTAATGTGTAAAAAGGGGACGCTGTCTGCCGTAATGTGTAAAAAGAGGAATCTGTCCGCTGTAAGGTGTAAAAGGGTCTCTACCTGGTGTAGTGGTGCTACTGTGCGGCGTAATTTGAAGAATAGAGACTACTGTGCACCGTTTTATGAATTGGTATTATTTTGTGGCCACACCCCTTCCCCACGAAGCCACGCCACTATGTATTTTTGCGCGCGCCTACGGCGCGCACTGCCCCTGTTTTGCATGCAGGGGTGGGGCTCCGATGCCGTTTCTTGCACACAGTGCTAAAATGTCTAGTTACGGCACTGTTGCTAGGTATCCATTTCTCTGGCCCTGAGCAGGTCCCCCTCACTAGATCCTCTCCAGGGGTGAGGGGGTGGACTTGGATGGGATGTGGGGGGGGGGGGGGGCAAAGCATTTTGTCGCACCTGGGCCCACCGCTCGCTAGTTCCGCCACTGGGTGGAAAAGGCCATTTCACAAATGCACAGCTTTTACCGTGCTACGTGGACATTCTGCATTGTATTTGCAAATATGCATCTTACATTTATGACCAGGGCGGAGATGAAGATGAACCGGGAACCATAGGGTCAAGTTCATCCACAGAACTATGAAAGGTGATTATTTTATGGAATAGTTTTTGCTTTCATCTGTTAATAAAATCAGGCTGATTTGAAAATATGATGCTGTTCAGCGCAGCCCTTTATAATGAAGTCTTTGCATTAAAAATATTGCTTTTTAACACTATATTATGTATATAACATAAAATGTAAACTACACACTTTACTCTTTTTTGGTATAAGACATAACATTCTGGCAGGTAAGTGAAAGCAGTGGTCTAACTACTATAGTCACAACAGTCTTGAGGTCCACTGCAGAAAGTGATGGCCACACTGCCCATTTGTGCTATCTTGTTGGGAATCTGGTTACTAACAGAAGCTAAGGGGTTCAGTTTTATGGCCTGTGGGACATAGATTTTAGCGGAACTACCATTGGTGCAGCAGGTGCATTGCACCGGGGCCCCTGATAACTAAGAGGCCCATTGCCACTGCTGTCCAGACCAAAAATGAGATATCCTCTGCCCCACTCTCCACCAAAGACCCCTGCAGACCATATGAGCAATGTCAGATGAATGACCCACAGCAGAGAGCGGGATAGGCACCACTGCCTGAGGGACCTGCCTTTTACCTTAGTAAGGCATTTTGCTTGTGATCCTATCATCCACTGACTCCCCCTGCCTTATGCCGTCACCCTCTGCCTCTCCCTGTCACCCACTGCCTTGTGGCATATTGTGAATTTAGGTTGGGGTGGAGGAGGGGGGCCCAAATTATATCATGCACCAGGGCTCGCCACTCACAAGTTCCGCCACTGTTTTAGCGCCTTGACAAGTGCACAGTGATGAGCTTCCTTATTTCATAAGGGAGATCCTGTGACTCCACCAGAGACATCTCGAGCAGTGCGTGGTTGACAATGATCAAATATCTACACCTACATGGTAGCGATATTACTAGCTATTAAATTGGGTTAAGAATTCCAGGCTTCCAGCCACCATTATATATCCTGTTATCCTGTTTACACTTAATCTATTCAAACTGGAGAAATGTTAGACACATGTAAAGTATGTTCACCCTAAATAGGTTTTAAAAATATCTAAACCTTCTAAAGTAAAAAGTTGTGTTTGGTTCAATAAATAAGGTTTATATATGATCTGTAGCAATAAAAAAGTACAACTGTACCTTCAAACTATTTGCTAAAATATAAGTAATAAAATAATAAAAATAATAATAATAATAATAATAATAATAAAAGTATGTAGGAAGAAATGTGAGAAGAGGTCAAAATGGCACTTTATTGATATATAAAGAATCAAAATGGAGAAGTAAACTGCATGATCAGCTCCATATCATGAGGTCATATAGGGATATCCAATGGTACTCACCAGGGGTTTTCCTATTACTCCTGATGCCGATGCTTATCAGAGATTTTGTTTCACCTGCCTCAGGTAAAACCAAATTCCAGTAAACTAAGAATTTTGTACGCGATAAATATATAGGTCCACGGCTTTGTGCAGATCCTATGTATTTTCATATGAAAATGAGTAATTTTCTCGTGAGAAAAACTGGCTATACTTGGTTAGCCTGACAATGACCATTGGGCAAAAATCGCCAAAAAAAAAAAGCCTGTTTTTTCTTCAAGAAAAATTATTGCAGCTAATAGGATACCCCATAGACGTAAAAAGACTTCAGAGGAACAGATACACAAAAAGTATAAAAACTCATGATGGAGTCTAATACAAGACAAAGTGAATGAGAGCTGTAAATTTTATAGGAGACATGTTTACTAGAAATCCAAGGAACTGCCAAGCTCAGTAGATTTGAACCTTTCCATGGGTTTGTGTGTATGTGAGATTCGTGACATTTTCTTTGTATGAATTGCATAACACTTTAGCTGCACCAGCAGATTCTGATGGTATAACTAAGCTGCTGACCGTACAAATTTTGCAACACATGTGCCAGACTCTCAAAATTATAGAAGCAATAAAAAGAATCATGACATCGATCTCAGCAGTTTATGACAGGTAACTTTTTAGTCATAACGCTACAGTAAATCTGTAACTATAATGACTAAATTCAATTCTTTGCCATGGGAGTCTTAAAGAATGGTCGCCTGAATGAGCATTCATACATTATGTTTATCTGACACTATACTGGGGGCATTATGTTTAAGGAGCACCACTGTGGGCATTATGTGTAAGGCTGCTAATTTATTTATGTAGTGTATATGTTTACTAGTTTACTGGTACATGTAAAATTTGTGTGTAGGGCCTATATTTATATTGAATGCATATTTTTTATAGGTTGCTCAGAAACCATATAAATATCTGATTTTATTTATATATAGATAGATAGATAGATAGATAGATAGATAGATAGATAGATAGATAGATAGATATACACACATAATATAACATATATTATTGCAATATATGTACCTTCTGGTATTGTTAGCAGTGACGCTTAGAGGGGGGTGCGGGTACTCTTTACCTCTTTACGTCAGTTGCCATGGGCAACTTCTCCTCTGGCTCACTTCTCCACTTTTATCACTGCTTAGTACATGCCCCCCTAAGTCCCCTGTGCTCAAGCATGGATAGCCTTAAAACAAGGACTGTAATAGCGGAGTTTGGGAAACTCTGGATTAAAGGTTAGGGGTCTATGTACTAAGCCTTGGAGAGATATAAAGTGGATGAAGATAAAGCACCTGCCAACCAGCTCCTTATTGTAATTTTTCAAACACAGCCTTTAAAATGACAGATAGGAGCTGATTGGCTGGTGATTTATCACCGTCCACTATAGATCTCTCCAAAGCTTAGGTGTCATATTCTTATAAAGTCTGGTGAGTGCCTCTTTAAACCATTTATCACTTGTAGTACTTTGTAGTTATTTACTTGCTCTCACCAGGCTTATAGCAGCCATTTCTATGTTTCCTAAGGATATTGTCTATGATTATGAGGAGAACCGTAGCTATATCTTGCTCCGGGTAACTCTACATTGCTTCCCACAGTATTTGTCTGTTATTGTAAAACTGGAGCAGTGTTTCTGTACCATAAGCAAAATGTTGTTAGCCCAGAGCCACAGCTCGTACCCACTGGTTTATATTATTGCCCAAAATGATAATATCACCCCCTATGAGCAATATTACAAACCTTCAAGAGAGCTAAAGTGGAGAAGTTGCCAATAACTAATAAATGAGCAAAGCTTATTGGTTTCAATCAGCAACTTCTCCACTGTATCTCTATGAAAGGATTGATCCGTCTTCCCTATTAAGCGCTATGACCTCACTTTTGTTGCAATTCAGTAGATCAATCTAATCTGCATTTATAATACATACAATATACAAAATATCAACATCTTCATAATATATAAACCAGAATAAAATGATACAAGTTTGGATTTAAACGTTTTGCTCATACTTTTTTGGGCAGTCCTCAGCACCCATGGAAGAGTGTCTGAATTGCCACATCCTGCCCGCGTCTAGTGAAGCAGGCGGGATGAGATTATACTATGGATTCACACCTCCATAAAGAGGGGTGGGGCTAAACAATGCAAATTTGCATAATGTAACCCGCCCCCTCCCATGGAGCCACGCATCACTTAATGTCAGTGACAAGGGTATCCGGACTCCAGGTCGACACACCTTAGGTCGATGCCAATTGGTCGACACACCTTCGGTCGACATGGACAAAAGGTCGACATGAGTTTATCACGATTTTTTTTCTTTTTTGGAACCTTTTCATACTTAACGATCCACGTGGACTACGATTGGAATGGTAATCTGTGCCGAGCGAAGCAGTAGCGGAGTGAAGGCACCATGCCCGAAGCATAGCGAGCCATGCGAGGGGACGCTGTGCACTAATTGGGGTTCCCGGTCACTCTACGAAGAAAACGACACCAAAAAAAACATAAAAAACTCATGTCGACCTTTTTCCATGTTGACCTTCTTCCTGTCGACCTTTTGTCCATGTTGAACTAAGGTGTGTCGACCAATTGGCATCGACTTAAGGTGTGTCAACCTTTTTGTTGTCGACCTGGAGTCCCAGACCCGTGACAAGACAGCCCGGCCACACACCCCAAAGTGTCCTCTCTCACCAGTGTCTCTCCTGGATAGGAGACCATAAAAGTAGGTAAGTATGGTTTTACTCCAATATTCTATACTTGCGCTGCCCATATCCTCTGTCTTCACTCTTCAATTGCTTGATTGCGCCACATCTCATAGCCCAGTGGTTCTCAACTTCGGTCCTCAAGTACCCCCAACAGTTCATGTTTTCCAGGTCAACTAGCAGTTGAACAGGTGTATTCATTACTCACTGACACATTATAAAAGACCCACAGGTGGAGCAAATTATTTCACTTGCAATCCTGTGAGGAGACCTGGAAAACATTAACTGTTGGGGGTACTTGAGGACCGCGGTTGAGAACCACTGCCATAGACCATGGCTAAAATAAACAAATTGTAGCATTACTTTACTGTTTTATTTTGGCTGGCTGAAGTAATAAATCTTAATAATGAGAAAATTAGGGGGATTATGCATTTTCCCAATTCTGTCATGCTAGGCCCAACCCAGTGTGGAGCTTCCAAAAATCTAATATTAAAGGATTATCTGTTACAAGTTCCATATACTGTACAAGAATAGAAAGTATTTATTAGCTATTTTAAATACCTTTGATGAAACCACACTGACTTGATCTAGACTGACAGCGCCATTTACTTCTGTGACTGCCGAATTCACAAACATGGTGGCTCCATTTATGGTGTTGCATTTCTGATGTTCTGAGTGAATTTCTTGATGATGATGATGATGCTTGTCAATTTCTAAGTGGGTGTGGACACCCTAAGGTAATAAGAAAATACACAAGAAGTTGAATTTTTGCTTCCAAGACAACCTAAGATGATCTTCCATAAACGGTAACATCATTAATAAATTATCTTACTTCACCATAGATGTTCAGAGACATTTTCAGTATTCTCTCAATAAACATTAGCATGTAGAATCCACCAAATATGGCCACTGCTTTTGTAATGTAATTATCATGTCTAGGATCAAATCCAAATGCCTGCAACAAGATACACAGGTGTTAGTTTAGTCTCTTACTTTACTGTAGAGGCTTTCAAACTACAACAAAGGCAGTCTGTCCTGGCCGCATTTTCATTGTGTAATAAACACCACCAAATTCCACAGTGAGGCCTTGTCATTTACTTTATATGTTAAACCAAATATCATTTGAAAAGACAACATTTTATTTAACTTTTCATTTCATCTTATTCCTTTTGATGAAGCAATATGCACTGGATAGTTATATTTCCCGTTATATACCATCTCCAGAGAAACCCTACCCGATTTCTATGTGCCTCTTTGGGTCTGCATAAAAGGAAAGCAGGACAAGGGAGTTGACATTTTTCATATTTATATAATTTAATAAACCCGAGATTCGCATACCTCTGGAATAAGTTGAAATATAGCGTTGGAAAACAAGCTTCCAATGGCGAGACCCACAAAATAAGTTAAAACTTTTGGAAAGTAAGGCTTCTTTACAAAAGGAGTTATAAATAAACCAACCAGGGACGTCAGATTAATAATTGTTACTGTCAGGAAGCCAAATCCCCATACTGCAAAACAAAAAACAAGAACAGGTAATTCAACTAAAAGTATTACAACGTATGAGAGCAGCATAAAACAGCTATATCAACACAATGCATAACAAATTGTTATCACAATAAAAGTTATACATATATATTATATTTAGAGGCATACTTGCCAAGCAGCTGTAATTACAAAAACTAAGTATCTCCTTGATGTAAATGTGCTATTGCCTATGGTTACTCTATATCGGGGGAGAGGGGGGGGGGGGGGGTTGTCAGTGTCGCAGAGAGATCCTCCGGGTCCCTCCTAGTTGGCTTCCACTGATGCATGCACGGCAAACACTGTGCATGGATAGTATGCTTGCCAATTCATTTTATTCTTCACTGCAAGACAGATGTGGGAACTAATATCTATTTAAATGTAAAATATTGTTAAATTACTGGTCTAGATCTTCCATAGAGGGGAGAAGCGGAAATATTAGGGATGGCCATCGATGGTTGCCAGCTATGCAATGGATGACCATCAATGGTTTCACCAACTGATGGTCATCCCTGTTCTTTGACTGACGTGGGCCAATCAGAACCTGGGGGGCGTGGCCCCACGAGTATTAGGGGCATAGCTATGCTCTGTGTCCCTGCACTTTCAAAAGAAAACCCCCCAAAAAACGGTTATGTTGTGCCCTCGATGGAGGGAAACCTCTGGTTCTCTACCAACAATGGCAAAAGCATTTGACATCGGCCATAAACCATCAATGATTATGAATTATCGATGGTAGATGGCCACCCCTAGGAAATACATGGACTGAGAATAAGACAATAGTAAGAGATAGATGTGTGCCTACAGGAACGTGTTATTTAATTCTACATAGGTCACAATCAATTGTGAGAGTTTGTTTGAAGAAAGTCACACAATCAATGCAAGCCCTATCACACATGGTACATACTGGCATCTGCTTAGTTGGCATGCAGTACGGTAACTTTACACTGCAACAGAGAATCTAAATGGAAACGATTCACTATGATGCCAAATACTGAGTACAGTGTAACAATACACATGATTTACTGCTGTAAGGGGGTAAAATAACATTGTAACGGGAATCCATATAGCTTGGACAACACACATTAAAAGTGTGCCATAATTAAGTGAAAATAAGTAACCGTGACCGCAAGAAAAGAGACTTCTGTACATTGAACACTGCACTAGCAGAGAATGTGATATGGGCAACTCTTAGAATGAAAAGCTAAATAAAAAGAGAAAGCAATGGGCATACTCTGCCTAAGTGGTGCTGTCTTGGCAAGTCCCAACTACTGCACCTGTCAGCACTCGCCACATCTGAGAGACCTTAGGCACACTGAAGATTACACATGTCTTGGAACATAAATCCAGCTTTTACCTTGCTATAATCATTATTGTGTTCTTACACTTTACTGCAATGTACATAAATGAGACGGCGAAGGTTATGATCATTTTATTGTCAGCAATGTGTTTTCACTGCATGGCAAACTGTAGCTAAATTACTATAAAATGCATTTACTATCATGAAGTGACTTGTTTACAGAGTAATTACATGTACTAATTAAATGTATAGAGTATAATGGTATATTGCATCAAAAGTGGATTCAGTATGAAATCCTGACTGTCAGGATCCCGGTGGTCGAAATACCAAATGCCGACAGTCGGAATCCAGACCCTGAGTGCAGCATGTCCCCTCGCGGGCTCCCTGCGCTCGCCACGCTTCGGGGCTGGTGGCGACCTCCACACTAATCTATTCCCCCTCGGGTGGGTGAGTTGACTTCCACCCATGTGGGGACTCCGGGCGACGGTCAGGATTCCGACCACCGGCATTTCAATAGGGTGTCGGGATTCCAGCGTCTGTATTTCGACCGCCAGGATCCTGGCACTCCTGTTTTATTTTTGATATCAATTGAGATTTGGGGGTACATTTAATAAAGCTTTTAAACCAGAAAAGTTGTGGTTGGCTATAGAAACCAATCAGATTGTAGCTATCAGTTCTCTATTGCATTCTACAAAATTATAGATTGAATCTGGTTGCTATGGGCAACACCACTTGTCTTTTTTAGAAGCTTCAGTAAATCTGCCCCTTGATGTCTGTAAGGAGTAAATTTATTTGTTAGCACTTTTTGAATTCACCTACAGCTCTAGTAGTGTTTCCAAACCTCACACTGCTATTGTGGTAATGATACTCACTGACATGAAATGCTATTATCATAAACATAAATGGGAACACTGAAAACAAATGGAACAAGCTGCCAGATGTTTAAATATGGGCAATAAACTCACATTTTTTAAATCAATGGAAATCACAAAAATAAAACTACTGCTTTGTGGATTAGAGTGGAGTCGGACATATGTTCCATTTATATGATTAACAGTAATTTTGATTTGTTTAAAAAAGTTAGCATGGTGGCTGCGATGCTGTCAGATTTACCAAGCTTCACAAATACTATGCATTCTGGGGCTTGCCATCTCTAGATGCCGTTATGCTATAGTACACTATTGCAGGGGTGCATCTATCGAGGGGGAGGCCCGTGTGCAGAGTACAAAAGGGCTCCCTACTCTCTAGCCGGCAGCGTTGTAGACTCTTGTCACTAGTGGACCCTAGCACTGTCCTAGAGTCTAGAACCCATGCGCAGGTCTCTGGAAAAATGGCATGGTGGCCAGTGGCTTCCTTGCTGTGCATGCGCGAAACACCAGGAAAATGGCCACTGCACACGGGCCTCCCTGGTGATTTTTGAAGGGATGCTGCTCCCGACGCCAGACTCCGGAAGGTAAGTATTGAATAAAATGGGAGCAGGGTGTGCGTTGTGGGCCCCCCTGGACACCGGGGACCTGTGTGTACTGCAGACACTGCACCCATTATAAATATGCCGGTGTGCTATGGGCTACTAATTAGCACATTTTTATGAAGAGGGATAAATATGTCCCTTTAACATTTTAATTTATACTGTAAGCTATTACATAGGACATTAATAACAAAATGTTTTAGCGCATTACAGATGGTTTCTTGGGTATTTGACTGCTTCAAAAAAAAGGGCTGTGACAGTTAAGGTGCATACACAGCACACGGGGCGTTTTTGCCCAGCGTGTATGCACAGCGATTATGTGAACATCGCTGGCAGGAAAAACGCTCAGTACATACACACTGAACAATTTTTACCTGTCCCAGCGATCTTCACAGGGGCGTGAACCACTTCCCACAGTAGGAGTCTGTGGAAAGTGGTTCACTCGGCTGTTCAAACAGCCCGACGGACGGCGGTGGCTGGGGATGATACGGGAGCGCGCATCAGCACTCACCGCTCAGCCATACGCACTGGCCGAGTTTGAGCTCAAAGTAGCTCAATACGCCAAAAGTGAGATACTTTGAGCTCAAAATCGGCTAGTGTGTATGGGCCTTAACAGTGCACCATGGTAAGAGATAGATGCAGCGTAAAATATGGAAAATGGCAATCCCATGGGCATATTCTAATAACCGCTGGGTTTACCCCACAGCTATTTTTTGGCGGTGCGTTGGAATGGCGGGCGTAGACCCACTACCTGAGTGGGAATACCAGGCTGCGGTCAGTATTCCGGCAGCCTGCATATTACCGGCTGCCGGGATTCCAGCGTCGTTATCCTGAACACAAGAATCCTGAGAGCCAGTATATTAACTGCATCCCATTAAGTTAGCTGTATACTATGTGTAGACTGTCCATTGTGACTAATAACTTGTGATAAATCAGAGGCAATTTGTACAGTTGCGAATGTTACAAAAAGTGTTTAAGAAGCACTGTGATCCTTCTCATCAATACAGATACAGCTCCTTTGTTTTAGACAAGTAGTAACACATTTATTCCGCCACCCATCACTAAACGTGTAGCAATACTGGGCTTGGTTAATATAACACTATCAACACATCCTCTGCAGGACGGGGCACTGAGTCTCATTACCAATACAAAAGACACCTGCACCATCTGGGCACAAGTTGTGCACACGTTCAATACCCATACCAAAGAGTGTTCCATACTTGCATAGAAGATGATTAATGTTTTGCAGATATTTAAACAGGTGAATTTAGTGAAAGTATATGCAACATGTTAATTTAAATGTTATCTATTTAGTTTGGCAATCTGAAGTTGACATAAGGAGTCTACACACCCTGAGTTTGCAGGTTAATGTTATGTAATGTCTGAAATCAGGTGAATCATGTCGGACCTTCTTCCACATTTAATCTGACGTTACACCCAACAAAATGCAAATGAAACAAAACAATTTTTTGTAAAAAATATGGCAAAATCACAAACCCTACTATACACTGGTTCCAGATATGTGTGCACCCTTTCCTAATGGGACTGCAGCCAGGGCTGGATTAAGGGTCTCATGGTCCTGGGTCTAACAATGTTCAAGGGCCTATTATGAGAAGTAGAGGGGGTGTGACCAATGTTGTGTGGGTGTGGCCAGTGCTATGTACACTGTGAGCCCCAATGTCTCCCTAAATATGTTAAAGTATAAAAATTGCATCATTTTGTGTGGAAAATAGAAATACAACTTAATGCCTACGATTTATGGCCGACCGTGTGGCCAGCTGGTGGCTGGTGATCATCATGCTGTCATGACAATGGGCCTATTTTTATCTGGAGGCCTGGAGCTGGAGCTCCAGAGCCGGCCCTAGTTATAGGCAAACTAGGCAAATGCCTAGGGCATTTGGTATACCTAGGGGCACAAGCAGCTTTTGCTGATTAAAATGATATGTGGCATGCCTATATTCTGTCTGTGACTACGGCTGTATCTGCATACGAAATGCTACATTACAGGTTTTTTCTGGAAATCACTGTAATGTAACATTTCGTATGCAGATACAGTCACAGCCACACACAGAATATAGGTATGCTAATTATCATTTTAATCAGCAGAAGCTGCTTGTGCACCCTAGCCACATAGTAATGCAAATAAGATGCATTTTCATCAAAAAATGTGCCTGACGTTAGCAGAGCTGCCAGCTGACACACACCAGGCATCTCCTGCTGCATGCCGTATTGAGGCAAGATGTATGTGGACACGTGTATCCAAGCAGAGGCAGAGGTCACAGTGTTAGTGGCCATGTGAGTGGGTTGGTTGTACAGTAGTGTTCGGCACATGTGTAAGGGGCATTATGTGTGTCATGTGAATAAATGCATTAATAATGTGCGGCAAATGTGTAAGGGGCACTGTGTGTCACTATGTGTATAAGTGCACTAATAATGTGCGGCATATATGAAAGGGACATTATGTGTGTCATTATGTGTATAAGGGCATTAATAATGTGCGGCATATGTGTAAGGGACATTATGGGGTATATGCAATTGCGGTCGAATTCGCCCAAAAAAATTTCGCCAAAAATTTTTTATCGACAATGCAATTCAGTATTTTCCGTCAAAAAAACGGACTTTCAAAATTCGACTTTTTGAAATTCGACTTTTGTCAAATTCGACTTTTCTGCAATGATACAAGTGCTGCAATTCGACAAAAGTATATTCAATTGAAGTTTGGAAATTCGACAACAGTGCTTTTAGACAGTAAATTCGTCATTTTCAATCCGCCACACTTTGATGGGTGAAACTAATAAAAAAAAATTAAAACAAGTTTTTTTTGTGTTTTTTTTTTCTTGGTAATAGCATTTCTATTTATATTAGAAGGGATTAGGTACTTGGTTTGTCTTTTTTGGAGGCACAAGTATTTTTTATATATTTTTAAAAATAATATTTTTTATTTTTTTTATTTTTTTTAGATGGAATGGTAAAATCCCAGAAAAAAATGACGTGGGGTCCCCCCTCCAAAGCATAACCAGCCTCGGGCTCTTCGAGCCGGTCCTGGTTCTAAAAATCCGGGGGGAAAATGGACAGGGGATCCCCCGTATTTTTAAAACCAGCACCGGGCTCTGCGCCTGGTGCTGGTGCAAAAAATACAGGGGACAAAAAGAGTAGGGGTCCCCCGTATTTTTTACACCAGCATCGGGCTCCGCTAGCTGGACAGATAATGCCACAGCCGGGGGTCACTTTTATACAGTGCCCTGCGGCCGTGGCATTAAATATACAACTAGTCACCCCTGGCCGGGGTACCCTGGGGGAGTGGGGACCCCTTCAATCAAGGGGTCCCCCCCAGCCACCCAAGGGCCAGGGGTGAAGCCCGAGGCTGTCCCCCCCATCCAAGGGCTGCGGATGGGGGGCTGATAGCCTTGTCAAAATTGAAAGAATATTGTTTTTTTCCAGTAGTACTACAAGTCCCAGCAAGCCTCCCCCGCAAGCTGGTACTTGGAGAACAACAAGTACCAGCATGCGGGAGAAAAACGGGCCCGCTGGTACCTGTAGTACTACGGCATTAAAAAAGGTTGGCATAATATGTAAGGTGCATTATGTTTATATTTTATAAGGACATTAATAATGTGTGTCATAAGAGTAAGGGGCATTACTGTGTTGGAGGATGTGTATAAATGCATTACTAATGTGTGGCATTATGTGTATAAGGAGCTCTACTGTGTAGCGTAATGTATAGAAAGGGCACTACTGTGTGGTCTAATATGAATAAAGAGAAATATGTTGTGCTTTAATGTGAATAAGGAGCAATTCAGTGTTATGTAATGTGAATAAGGGGCATTAATGTGAGGAGTAACGTATATAAGGTAAAGTGGTACTACTGTGTGATGTAATGTGAATAAGGGACACTATAGCATGATAAAATGTGAGTACAGTTGCACTAATGTGTGGTGTAATTTGAATTGGGGGTACTATTGTGTGGCCATGCCCCTTCCCAGCATGTACACACCACTATTTGGGCTGTGCGCTAAATGTTTGCACTGTTCCTATTTAAAATATAGGAGCACCAAAATGAGGACTGCTATATGTGAGGGGTGATGGTGCTGGGAAAGGGGCGCAGGGTCAGAGGTGGAACTAGCAGCGGTGCTAGGGGGCACCAGACAAAATCTTGCCTAGGGCATCATATTGGTAAGGGCCGGCTCTGTGTAGCGCCATCCGCCCCATTGTTATCATAATCTGGCCCTGGCTGTAGCTGTGTTGTACTTGTTTTTCAATTTCATTTTATTACTTGCAAGGACACAGTAAGAGCCTGATTGTGAGTTGCACGCTATGTCAATGTGGAATGTATATGTGCATCTATTTTTTTTTTTACTGTGCATGTGTCCCAGTTGTGTTCATACAGATTGATAGTTGTGATTTCAGATGCTTGCATACAGATATATATTGAAGATGTATTGGGCATTCCTGGTCAGTGAGTGGGAAGGGGCTGCTCAGATGTACAGAGATAGTCTGTGTCATGGGTGTTTATTGGGAGTGTCTCAGGCATGTTGCGGAGTGTTTGCGTACACAGGGCCTAATTCAGCATGTATCGTTAATCTGAGAAATTGCAGTTATCTGCGAGTAGAATGGCTCCGCCCGACAGGAAGAAAAAATGCCCCTTGCAAGTTTGTGAATGCATCGCAGATGGCTATACATTTGCAGATGCATACGCAAATCCTGGAACACTGAAGATTTTTTGCTGTCTGCAGCTGAAACGGCCTGGAAGTGGTCTGTGCGGACGTCAGACACCCTCCCCAAAAACGCCTGGGCATGCCTGCTTTTTTCTGACACACCCAGAAAATGGCAGGTTTCTGCCCAGAAATGCCGGCTATCTGTCAGTCAAACTGCGGCTACATTGCGATTAAGATCTGTACACATTTTCTGTCGCTATTACCCTTCGCGCATGCACAGACGTTCGATAATCACTCAATTTGTGAATTCTCTGAAAAGCGAACCATGCTGAATTAGGCCAACAGACCTTTAATTGCTCACATTGGACGCCATACGCAGATGGAGACCAGATAGACCTGGTGCAAATTTCCATGGTAAGACCAATGCTGCGGCTAAGGATGCACCAACTGGAATGTCAGCTGACAGTGGGCATTTCAGCCCTTGCACATTCGGATGCACGGATGTACACCAGGGAAGGGCTTTGCACATATGTGACCGGTAATAAATGCAGACATGGACGTGACTGTGTCGGACTCAGAATCAGGTCTGAGATGACTTATTGTGATTTCAGGCTTTACCTGCCATAAACTTGCAATTTCAATATGGCTGTATAAAGTTGTTGTATCCCCAGGTGGCCTTAGATAAAGCTTTTGCATTATAATGAATAGTAAAAATTATATTGAAAAGGTCAACAAAAACATACACAAGACAGCAATTGTATACAAGGATGCATGAGATTTCAGAAGATCATAATGCAAATATTACATGCAGAACTATAAAAGAAATCACGTTGGGTAAGATGCACATAACATGTACAGTAGGGGATTATGGGAACAGCATTGTGTGAAGGAAGTAGTAATGGGAGTATACAGTGTGAGGCAAAAAAAACTCCCAGATTTAAAGGTTAACGAAAAAGGCATGGTAAATGCTATTCAACATTTTGGAACATAATCTCACCCTGTATATGCATGTTATACACAAGGAAGGATGGAATAGCTAGTAATGGGATGTGGTTATGTTACCGGCTCTCGGAATCCCGGCGGTCAGCATGCAGACACCGGGATCCCAAACGCTAAAAATGCTGGCAGTCGGAATACTGATACACAGGGTCAGTTTCCACTTGTGAGTGTCCCCGACATCCATAGAGTGGGAATAGAACCTGTGGAACCTGAGCCACCGAGCCTGCTGCGTGGCATTCTGCTATCGGGATCCCAGTGTCGGTATGCTGACTGACTGACCCCATGTCATGTTTCTTCATCACAGGGATACTTTAGGGGTAGATATATGAAAGATCGATATGGGGGGGGGGGGGGGAGATGTCAGCGCACATGGGTGGTCATTCCAAGTTGCTCGCTCGCTAGCAGTTTGTAGCAGCCGTGCAAACGCTATGCCGCCGCCATCTGGGAGTGTATTTTAGCTTAGCAGAAGTGTGAACAAAAGGATCGCAGAGCGGCTACAAAATCATTTTGTGCAGTTTCAGAGTAGCTTCGGACCTACTCAGCGCTTGCGATCACTTCAGACCATTCAGTTCCTGTTTTGACGTCACGAACACGCTCTGCTTTCGGACAGCCACGCCTGCGTTTTTCCTGGCACACCTGCGTTTTTTCGATCACTCCCTGAAAACGGTCAGCTGCCACCCAGAAACGCCCACATCATGTCAATCACTCTGCGGCCAGCAGTGCGACTGAAATGCTTCGCTAGACCCTGTGTGAAACTACATCAGCCGTTGTAAAAGTACTTTGCGTGTGCGCATTGCGCCGCATACGCATGCGCAGAAGTGCCGATTTTTTGCCTGATCGCTGCGCAGCAACCGAAAGCAGCTAGCGATCAACTCGGAATGACCACCATTATATGCATTGATACCACTGCTCCCCATGTATTACAGCGGAGGTTCATGCTGAATGACAGGGGCACTATGCACCCCAGTCTTTATCGGTGCTGCTATCGAAACAATAACTGGCCGATATGCAGGGCAATGTATGAACGGTCAGTGGCACCGATTACTGCACCTGCAGCTATCGATTATAACAGCGTTGTCCCTGGCTGTGGCATGTGCTGGCTCCGGGCTGCCTGTGAAATCTTGCGATAATAGCGAGATTCAGTGCATGCCCAGAGGAGCCAACCCGGGGGAGAAACACAGCGCATCAGCACTAGGCTGAGGCACTGTGTGGTCAGGCGGGGTTTTTCCCTTCCCCACTCCGGCACACAAGATGCTAATACATCATGTCAATGTTCCTTCCTGCTCCACCTCCGTAATGAGGCAAAGCAGGAAGTGCTATAGCGGCACGATCCGTGGTACTATAATACATCTCCCCTTTAGAGAGATATGTTAATGTTTAACATTGTGTGACAATGGGTACTGGTAATTTATTTATTTACATTAATATTCTTCTAGCTCAGGAAAACAATGATGTCCTAGGCTAGGTCTTAAATACAATGTGATTCTTTAGATAATAGCAATGTGTTTAACCAGGTTTATCTGTGTTTGTGTCAGTTTATTACACAATAAAAGGTAGCTGGCTTAGCACTGGTATTTTATATGATGGTTACATGTAATTACAGTAATTAAGCTTCCAGAATGCTTTTCCCTGTAAACATGAAATTGTCATGTCACAGCTATGTTCAATATACTGTAGCACATTTATAACATATAATGGAAACAGTTCATCATTGTCAGCATGTTTTTATAGATACAAAGGTTGGCTTTAAATACTTTTTTTCTTTAGAGATAAAATTATCTTTTATACGGAAACACTGCTCCGTGTGTACACGTTCCTTCGCACATCTACTAGATTTCCTATTTGCTCCCTCTAAATATTTGACATTTTAAAGCCATAGACAGGGAGGGGAAACTAAGGGGATCCCGGCTGCCAGAATGCAGGCGGGAGGGCAGGTCCAACGAAGCCCCTTGCGGGCTCCCTGGCTCGCTGCACTTGCCACAGGTTCTATTCCCACTCTATGGGTGTCGTGAACACCCACGAGTGGGAATAGTTCAGGCCCCCTGCCGGCATCTTGGAGGCCGGGATCCCGGCGTCGGTATGCTGACCACCGGGATCATAACTACATCCCAACTAAGGAGGGGGAACTAAGAGCAGTTTGTGTTGTGGGGGGAGGCAATCAATTTCCGGCTGTTGGGATCCCGGCGGTCAGGATACAGATGTCGGAATCCAGACAGCTCAAGGGGCTATTCCCACTCGTGGGTGTCCATGACACCCACAGAGTGGGAATACATCGTAGTACTCGCCCCACTGCCAGCATTCTGTCTGATGGGATGCCGCTGACAGGATACTGACAGCCGGCATCCCGTCCACCAGGAATACATATGTATTCCATTGTGGGTTGTTATTCTTCCAAACACTTGTAAAAGAGTCTGGGAGCCATTAGGCTGTTTTCACGTGTGTATTTATTTCTCATGAAATCAGTTTATCAGAGCATCGCTTTTTATTTAGCAGAGTCAAAAGAGGGTTGTTTCAGGATTGGTTATACTGTAGTTACATACTGCAGAAAGAAACAGTTGCTGAACCATTATGACTGTACCCAGTAAAGTAATGGGGCCAGCGGTCTACCATGACGCTCTTTGCATGTCCATCTTTTCATATGGACTCAATGGGCAGTTGTCCAAGGGCCCCAGGAGTATAAGGGTTCTAAGTTGATAGCTGAGGGTCCCTTTTTTCCTAGAGATGTGCACCGGAAATTTTTCGGGTTTTGTGTTTTGGTTTTGGGTTCGGTTCCATGGCCGTATTTTGGGTTCGAGCGCGTTTTGGCAAAACCTCACCGAATTTTTTTTGTCGGATTCGGGTGTGTTTTGGATTCGAGTGTTTTTTTAAAAAAACCCTAAAAAACAGCTTAAATCATAGAATTTGGGGGTCATTTTGATCCCAAAGTATTATTAACCTCAATAACCATAATTTCCACTCATTTTCAGTCTATTCTGAACACCTCACACCTCACAATATTATTTTTAGTCCTAAAATTTGCACCGAGGTCGCTGGATGACTAAGCTCAGCGACCCAAGTGGCCGACACAAACACCTGGCCCATCTAGGAGTGGCACTGCAGTGTCACGCAGGATGGCCCTTCCAAAAAACACCCCCCAAACAGCACATGACGCAAAGAAAAAAAGAGGCGCAATGAGGTAGCTGTGTGAGTAAGCTAAGCGACCCTAGTGGCCGACACAAACACCTGGCCCATCTAGGAGTGGCACTGCAGTGTCAGGCCGGATGGCCCTTCCAAAAAATACTCCCCAAACAGCACATGACGCAAAGAAGAAAAAAAAGAGGCGCAATGAGGTAGCTGTGTGACTAAGATAAGCGACCCTAGTGGCCGACACAAACACCTGGCCCATCTAGGAGTGGCACTGCAGTGTCACGCAGGATGGCCCTTCCAAAAAACACTCCCCAAACAGCACATGACGCAAAGAAAAATGAAAGAAAAAAGAGGTGCAAGATGGAATTGTCCTTGGGCCCTCCCACCCACCCTTATGTTGTATAAACAGGACATGCACACTTTAACCAACCCATCATTTCAGTGACAGGGTCTGCCACACGACTGTGACTGAAATGACGGGTTGGTTTGGACCCCCACCAAAAAAGAAGCAATTAATCTCTCCTTGCACAAACTGGCTCTACAGAGGCAAGATGTCCACCTCATCATCATCCTCCGATTCATCACCGTGTACATCCCCCTCCTCACAGATTATCAATTCGTCCCCACTGGAATCCACCATCACAGCTCCCTGTGTACTTTGTGGAGGCAATTGCTGCTGGTAAATGTCTCCACGGAGGAATTGATTATAATTCATTTTAATGAACATCATCTTCTCCACATTTTCTGGAAGCAACCTCGTACGCCGATTGCTGACAAGGTGAGCGGCGGCACTAAACACTCTTTCGGAGTACACACTTGTGGGAGGGCAACTTAGGTAGAATAAAGCCAGTTTGTTCAAGGGCCTCCAAATTGCCTCTTTTTCCTGCCAGTATACGTACGGACTGTCTGACGTGCCTACTCGGATGCGGTCACTCATATAATCCTCCACCATTCTTTCAATGGTGAGAGAATCATATGCAGTGACAGTAGACGACATGTCAGTAAACGTTGGCAGGTCCTTTGGTCCGGACCAGATGTCAGCATCAGCAGTCGTTCCAGACTGCCCTGCATCACCGCCAGCGGGTGGGCTCGGAATTCTGAGCCTTTTCCTCGCACCCCCAGTTGCGGGAGAATGTGAAGGAGGAGATGTTGACAGGTCGCGTTCCGCTTGACTTGACAATTTTCTCACCAGCAGTTCTTTGAACCCCTGCAGACTTGTGTCTGCCGGAAAGAGAGATACAACGTAGGTTTTAAATCTAGGATCGAGCACGGTGGCCATAATGTAGTGCTCTGATTTCAACAGATTGACCACCCGTGAATCCTTGTTAAGCGAATTAAGGGCTCCATCCACAAGTCCCACATGCCTAGCGGAATCGCTCTGTGTTAGCTCCTCCTTCAATGTCTCCAGCTTCTTCTGCAAAAGCCTGATGAGGGGAATGACCTGACTCAGGCTGGCAGTGTCTGAACTGACTTCACGTGTGGCAAATTCAAAAGGTTGCAGAACCTTGCACAACGTTGAAATCATTCTCCACTGCGCTTGAGACAGGTGCATTCCACCTCCTATATCGTGGTCAGTTGTATAGGCTTGAATGGCCTTTTGCTGCTCCTCCAACCTCTGAAGCATATAGAGGGTTGAATTCCACCTCGTTACCACTTCTTGCTTCAGATGATGGCAGGGCAGGTTCAGGCGTTTTTGGTGTTGCTCCAGTCTTCTGTACGTGGTGCCTGTACGCCGAAAGTGTCCCGCAATTCTTCTGGCCACCGACAGCATCTCTTGCACGCCCCTGTCGTTTTTTAAATAATTCTGCACCACCAAATTCAAGGTATGTGCAAAACATGGGACGTGCTGGAATTTGCCCAGATTTAATGCACACACAATATTGCTGGCGTTGTCCGATGCCACAAATCCACAGGAGAGTCCAATTGGGGTAAGCCATTCTGCGATGATCTTCCTCAGTTGCCGTAAGAGGTTCAGCTGTGTGCGTATTCTGGAAAGCGGTGATACAAAGCGTAGCCTGCCTAGGAAAGAGTTGGCGTTTGCGAGATGCTGCTACTGGTGCCGCCGCTGCTGTTCTTGCGGCGGGAGTCAATACATCTACCCAGTGGGCTGTCACAGTCATATAGTCCTGAGTCTCCCCTGCTCCACTTGTCCACATGTCCGTGGTTAAGTGGACATTGGGTACAACTGCATTTTTTAGGACACTGGTGAGTCTTTTTCTGAGGTCTGTGTACATTTTCGGTATCGCCTGCCTAGAGAAATGGAACCTAGATGGTATTTGGTACCGGGGACACAGTACCTCAAACAAGTCTATAGTTGGCTCTGCAGTAATGATGGATACCGGAACCACGTTTCTCACCGCCCAGGATGCCAAGGCCTCAGTTATCCGCTTTGCAGCAGGATGACTGCTGTGATATTTCATCTTCCTCGCAAAGGACTGTTGGACAGTCAATTGCTTGGTGGAAGTAGTAAAAGTGGTCTTACGACTTCCCCTCTGGGATGACCATCGACTCCCAGCAGCAACAACAGCAGCGCCAGCAGCAGTAGGCGTTACACTCAAGGATGCATCGGAGGAATCCCAGGCAGGAGAGGACTCGTCAGATTTGCCAGTGACATGGCCTTCAGGACTATTGGCATTCCTGGGGAAGGAGGAAATTGACACTGAGGGAGTTGGTGGGGTGGTTTGCGTGAGCTTGGTTACAAGAGGAAGGGATTTACTGGTCAGTGGACTGCTTCCGCTGTCGCCCAAAGTTTTTGAACTTGTCACTGACTTATGATGAATGCGCTGCAGGTGACGTATAAGGGAGGATGTTCCGAGGTGGTTAACGTCCTTACCCCTACTTATTACAGCTTGACAAAGGCAACACACGGCTTGACACCTGTTGTCCGCATTTCTGTTGAAATACTTCCACACCGAAGAGCTGATTTTTTTGGTATTTTCACCAGGCATGTCAATGGCCATATTCCTCCCACGGACAACAGGTGTCTCCCCGGGTGCCTGACTTAAACAAACCACCTCACCATCAGAATCCTCCTTGTCAATTTCCTCCCCAGCGCCAGCAACACCCATATCCTCCTCATCCTGGTGTACTTCAACACTGACATCTTCAATCTGACTATCAGGAACTGGACTGCGGGTGCTCCTTCCAGCACTTGCAGGGGGCGTGCAAATGGTGGAAGGCGCATGCTCTTCACGTCCAGTGTTGGGAAGGTCAGGCATCGCAACCGACACAATTGGACTCTCCTTGTGGATTTGTGATTTCGAAGAACGCACAGTTCTTTGCTGTGCTTTTGCCAGCTTAAGTCTTTTCATTTTTCTAGCGAGAGGCTGAGTGCTTCCATCCTCATGTGAAGCTGAACCACTAGCCATGAACATAGGCCAGGGCCTCAGCCGTTCCTTGCCACTCCGTGTGGTAAATGGCATATTGGCAAGTTTACGCTTCTCCTCCGACGATTTTATTTTAGATTTTTGAGTCCTTTTTTTACTGATATTTTGTGTTTTGGATTTTACATGCTCTGTACTATGACATTGGGCATCGGCCTTGGCAGACGACGTTGATGGAATTTCATCGTCTCGGCCATGACTAGTGGCAGCAGCTTCAGCACGAGGTGGAAGTGGATCTTGATCTTTCCCTATTTTTGGAACCTCAACATTTTTGTTCTCCATATTTTAATAGGCACAACTAAAAGGCACCTCAGGTAAACAATGGAGATGGATGGATACTAGTATACTTATGGATGACGAGTGACTGACGACACAGAGGTAGCTACAGCCGTGGACTACCGTACTGCGTCTGCTAGTATAGAGATGATAATGATATAAAAAATATATATATATCACTACTGCAGGTATATATAATATAATGACGGACCTGCTGGACACTGTCAGCAGACTCCTACTACTAGTATGAAGAAGATAGAAAAAAAAAACCCACCACAGGTAGGTATACAATTATGGACGAGCACTGACGACACAAAGGTAGCTACAGCCGTGGACTACCGTACTGCGTCTGCTAGTTTAGAGATGATAATGATATAAAAAATATATATATATCACTACTGCAGGTATATATAATATAATGACGGACCTGCTGGACACTGTCAGCAGACTCCTAAACTACTAGTATGAAGAAGATAGAAAAAAAAACCCCACCACAGGTAGGTATACAATTATGGACGAGCACTGACGACACAGAGGTAGCCACAGCCGTGGACTACCGTACTGCGTCTGCTAATATAGAGATGATAAAGATGATAGAGATGAACAAAAAAAATATAACACTACTGCAGGTAAATATTTATATAAGGATAGGGATACCGGATAGGGGTATGAGCGACCTAAGGTGTTTATATGTTGCCAAATATAGTAAATATAATAAAAAGATGTATGAGATTTATAAAAATATATTATTCATTTATTTCACAACATTAGGAATGAATTTAAAGTGCAATGTAAATAAAAGAGACAAAAAATTATTAATTAAAAGTTAAAAAAAGGAGAGAGAGTCTCTTACATAAAATATGGTTCTAAAAAGACAGTTCTTTTAAAAAAGAGAATGGACATATGTTAGATCCTCAATTAAAGTGCAAATTGTCTGTGCAAATAAGCTCATTTAAAAAGTGGAGTAATAGCATATATAATCTTAACTGATATGGCAGGAGGTCTCTGGGTGAAGGACCAACGCGTTTCGTCTCCAAGACTTCTTCACTTACCCAATGAAGAAGTCTTGGAGACGAAACGCGTTGGGCCTTCACCCAGAGACCTCCTGCCATATCAGTTAAGATTATATATGCTATTACTCCACTTTTTAAATGAGCTTATTTGCACAGACAATTTGCACTTTAATTGAGGATCTAACATATGTCCATTCTCTTTTTTAAAAGAACTGTCTTTTTAGAACCATATTTTATGTAAGAGACTCTCTCTCCTTTTTTTAACTTTTAATTAATAATTTTTTGTCTTTTATTTACATTGCACTTTAAATTCATTCCTAATGTTGTGAAATAAATGAATAATATATTTTTATAAATCTCATACATCTTTTTATTATATTTACTATATTTGGCAACATATAAACACCTTAGGTCGCTCATACCCCTATCCGGTATCCCTATCCTTTGTTTTGCGGCAACACACCATTGCCGTTTCCTTAGGGGGCAGCTGACGCCCAAATAACTGGGAGTTTTTCTAATTGAGAGTTTGTGTTATCACAAGTGGCGCGGCATTCTCTTGCAATCACAAATATTTATATAATATAATGAATGACGGACCTGCTGGACACTGTCAGCAGAATGCGTTTATAGAATAAAAAAAAAAAACACCACAGGAGTGTTTAACTTTTTCAGGCAGACAATATACTGGTGGTCACTGGTCAGTCACACTGGCAGCAAAAGTGTGCACTGTACTCCTGCTATAACTGCACCCCAGTCTCCCCCACAATTCAGCTGTGTGAGCAGTGAGCACTCAGCACAGTCAGATATACATAGATGATATTATCATGCAGCACACTGAGGCTGAGCACAGATATGGTATGTGACTGTGTATCGTTTTTTTTCAGGCAGAGAACGGATTATATTAAATAATAAATAAAACTGGTGGTGGTCACTAGTAACTATCAGCAAAACTCTGCACTCTGAGTACTCCTAATGCTCCCCAAAATTACTAAGTTAGTAGTAAATCAACTCAAGTGTCTCTATCTATTCTAACGGAGAGGACGCCAGCCACGTCCTCTCCCTATCAATCTCAATGCACGTGTGAAAATGGCGGCGACGCGCGGCTCCTTATATAGAATCCGAGTCTCGCGATAGAATCCGAGCCTCGCGAGAATCCGACAGCGGGATGATGACGTTCGGGCGCGCTCGGGTTAACCGAGCAAGGCGGGAAGATCCGAGTCTGCCTCGGACCCGTGTAAAAAGGCTGAAGTTCGGGGGGGTTCGGATTCCGAGGAACCGAGCCCGCTCATCTCTACTTTTTCCAGGGGTATCAGATTTTTGAAAATCGTCCCCGGGGAACCAGAGAAATCTGATTTCAAGGCAGTGGACCCCATCCAAGCCTGTTAACTGCTCTTCCCAGCCAGATATCTTGGGTTCTGTCTGACTTAGAGTTTTTCTGAGGGTATACTCTAAAAACTGGGACTCTCCTCTTTTGGTTAACACTGGCTACTTGTCTCTACTATATCTAGAACCATAGATATCAGGATTCCAGCAACTGGTCCCTGCTCCAACTCCACACGTCTGGTATGCAGTTTTATATTTTTGTTGGTGGATTGCTCTGGTTCCTGTACTCTGAGGGGCCCCTTCATTCAGCCCAATGCCCCCTTCTACAGTTTAGCATCCCATCTCCAAATATCTGTGCAGAAATTACTGCTCCAGGTCCTACATGCCGAGCGGAAGATAGAACACCCCTACCATCCGCAGGATATCACAGCTGCCGCTGATAGCACCCCCACCACTACCTCTGATAGTGGGTAGGAGCCTCAGTGTATTACTTTGCCAAAGGGCTCTACACTGCTGTTAAGATGGCCCTGGGTCTTTGGATGTCAATACTATTCTTTCGGAATTATTATAGTTACCGATCTCAAAGGTGATCATATGGATTATTGGTCACACTAAGGCTGCATACCCTATGGCGAATGGCTTTTCAGATTAATTTCTTAATGCAAGTAGAAATGGTAGTAAATATTTATATCAAACACATTTCCGTTCGACACATTTTCACTTAATTTTTATCCTAGCTTTCTTGGGGTCAGATAACCAGACAAGGTAACAGCAAATGGGCTATATACTGTATTACATACATTAAGCAAGCAGAGATGACAGATTAGGCTACCCTGCAACAGGTGGAGTAATATGGGGAGATAGGATTCACACAATTCTTTTACATAACTCATTGTTACGCCATCAATGGAAATGTTTTAAATGTTCATCAATGCGAATTTAACACCTTGCCCAGCTCTTAAACTTAACCAATGCACAATCGCTGCTCAGCGTAGCTACAATCAGTTTGTTCATGGTCACAGAAAGGTTCATAATTATAAATACTAATGCCTCCTGAATGGCATAGCCGTGACCGTTTTTATGCTTTAGGATTACATTTATGTACCTACTGTAGGTGGACTATTCATTAGAAAGTATATTTTGAGCAGGTCCCCCTCACCAGATCCTCTCCAGGGGTGAGGGGGTGGACTTTACAGATTTTTGTTTTATTTGCTTTCAGTGTTTGATCTTGTGTGAGTGTTTTATATATTATGTCAAATGCAGTGTTGGATTCCCCACTAGGCACTGGAGGCAGGTGCCTAGGGGTGCCAATTGATGGGGACGGCATAGCAATTCCTCTGTATAAGAGGAGAGCTTTCCAGTGCCCCAGTTTTATCCGGGGAGTGTCAGGAGCAGGCATATGTGCAGTCCAGGACATTGGGAAGATTAGAAGCCCAATTCAGACCTGATTGCAGGAGCAAATTTGTTCTCTAATGGGCAAAACCATGTACACTGCATGGAGGGGTCAGATATAATATGTGCAGAGAGAGTTCGTTTTGGGTGGGGTGTGTTCAAACTGAAATCTAAATTGCAGTGTAAAAATAAAGCAGCCAGTATTTACCCTGCACAGAAACAAAATAACCCACCCAAATCTAATTCTCTCTGCACATGTTATATCTGCCTCCCCTGCAGTGCACATGGGGGGTCATTCCGAGTTGTTCGCTCGTTGCCGATTTTCGCTATACTGCGATTAGTCGCTTACTGCGCATGCGCAAGGTTCGCAGAGCGCATGCGCTTAGTTATTTTACACAAAAGTTAGGTATTTTACTCACGGTATAACAAAGCTTTTTCATCGTTCTGGTGATCGTAGTGTGATTGACAGGAAGTGGGTGTTTCTGGGCGGAAACTGGCCGTTTTCTGGGAGTGTGCGAAAAAACGCTGGCATTTGTGGGGAAAAACGCGGGAGTGTCTGAAGAAACGGGGGAGTGTCTGGGCGAATGCTGGGTGTGTTTGTGACGTCAAACCAGGAACGAAACTGACTGAACTGATCGCAATGTAGGAGTAAGTCTGGAGCTACTCAGAAACTGCTAAGAAATTTCTATTCGCAATTCTGCTAATCTTTCGTTCGCAATTCTGCTATGCTAAGATACACTCCCAGAGGGCGGCGGCTTAGCATGTGCAATGCTGCTAAAAGCAGCTAGCGAGCGAACAACTCGGAATGAGGGCCATGGTAGAGAACAAATTTGCTGATACGATCTGGTCTGAATTAGACCCAAGGTTTTATCCGGAGCATACGCATGTGCAGAAGAGGAAAGCCCATAATAGATGCCCAAATAATGAGCATTTAAAAACAGGTAGCTGGAGGGGTGGAGTGTCACCAGAATCCTTGGGGGGAGGGGAGCATACGCCAGATAATATGGTGTCTGACCCCTATATCTGCCCTTAGTCAAATGTGTAAGAAAAGATGAAAACAAAACCTGTTTGTACCTTGTGATGGACTGGGCTTCATGATAGATTCAGCTTCATGTGTACATGGGTGACCAACAGTTACATATAAGAGAGCAGGGCAAGCGTCACCAAAGTTTGTATCTGTAATTTCGTTTTCATAATTAGCCAAGATTTCTTCACTGGAAAGGCACTAAATGAAAGAGGGGGTAAAATATTATTTTTGTGATATAAAGCTTACAAACACAAACAAAATATACTGCCATATTTATAGAGCTAGATACACTTCATTGATTTTATTGATAATATATAGAATGTAGTGGACAATACAGGAGACGTAGTGAAGATGTATTTATATAGTATAAAGGGTCCAATTTAATAATGCGTAAAATGCTTGTTATCCAACTAATTCATAATTGCTAATAATTGCTTGTACTCCAACTAATCAGCTCCTAACTCTGTGGGGTATATTTACTTGGAGAGTGAGAGTGGAGAGGAATAAAATACTAGACAATAGGCTCCTAACTGCCATGTTACATGCTGTGTTTGAAAAATAACAGTTAGGAGCCAATTAGCTGGAGCATCATTTAAGATGAGAAACGAGTGATAACAAGAATATCACTCATTATTAACTGGGCCCTTAGTATTATGGATAAATCAAACCTCCCAAATTTGCCTCAATGAACGCCTATGGTGTGCACTCCGGAAAAGTGGGAGTGGCCTCAGATGGGAGGGTGTGGCAACCATGTGTGCCCTGTGCTCCCCAAGCAGCAGGGCTGCCCCCGGCTCACCTTGCTGCACTGTTTACATGCTGTGCGCATGCACAAGGTGTCTATTCAGGGTAATCAAATGCAAACCCAACCTACACATCCACCCACGGGACACGGTGGGACAGTGTCCAAATAGTGGGACTGTCTCGCTAGATTTGGGACAGTTGGCAGGTATGATATATGGCTATGGCATAGGAACAACAACTAACAACTGAACTCCAAAAGCTGCTGTTTTAAGTAATTTAGGGCCTAATTCAGGGTTGGATGCAAAAACAAAATCTTTCTCTAATGGACAAAACCATGGCCCTCATTCCGAGTTGATCACAGCAAGCAACTTTTTGCTGCTGGTGCGATCAACTAATCTCCGCCTATGGGGGGGGAGTGTATTTTAGCATAGCAGAGCTGCGATCGCTTGTGCGGCCCTGCTATGCTAAAAAAGTTTCACACAAAACAAGAGTAGCCCTGGACATACTTACCCTGTGCGATGGATCCAGCGATGATGGGCCCGGCTTTGACGTCACTCCACCGCCCTCCATTTGCCTGGACACGCCTGCGTTTTGCTTACCACTTCCCGAAAACGGCAGCAAACGGTAGGTTGACGCCCCAGAACGCCCTCTTGCTGTCCATCTTCTTTGCGGTCGCCAATGCGACCGCTTTCTTCTCTGTAAGCATTGTTGCCCGGCGACATCTGTCACCGGGCAACGTCGCGCCTGCGCAATGTGCACGCCAGACATGTTCGCACCGCAGCGAAGAACCGCTGTGTGCGAACGGGTCGGAATGACCCCCCATGTGCACTGCAGGTGGGGCAGATATAACATGTGCAGAGAGAGTTAGATTTGGGTGGGTTATATTGTTTCTGTGCAGTGTAAATACTGGCTGCTTTATTTTTACACTGCAATTTAGATTTCACTTTGAACACTCCCCACCCCCCACCCCGAAATTACATGGGGCGCCTGATCAGTCATACGATAATGCAACGTTACTATGGTAACGAGGAGCACAGAGATGCGTCTACTATGGATGACGTCATCTGTATGCGCTGTCCGGCCGGGTTTCCTGTTCCGCTTCCGGAATGACACTGATATAAAGGTAAGAGGTTTCATTTATGAATTTGACCTGATGAAAGTGCCACACAATAAAGGACACTGAAACATTGCTGCACTTGTGCCTTGTTAAAGAGGTTTATTTAGTCGCCAGGTATGCCGCACAAGTGGACTGTATATTGAATATTTTTTGCGGATACCCGGCGCCATTGCTAATTATACTGGGAGAGCTGGACCATGCTACAGTATAATAAATTATATATATATATATATATATATATATATATATATATATACACATATAGGAACTTAGGAAGTAACATCTGTCAGTTGAACTCTCATGTAGACCAGCTTACACATAGTTGAATTGTGTTTGGGATGAGATAACAGACCAGTCACATTAGATACAGTACAAAGGGAGTGACTTTAGAAATTGCATAAAGTGATGACTGATATACTTTTGCCGATAGTAGTTTTTTCACTGTCTGACAGAATGTTATATAGATAAGGAAAGCATCCCACTGAGGGCATGTTCTCTCTTTGCAAGCTTTTTGCTTTCAAAGCAATATGCATCCTTGTATGTGTACTGTAGTTTCACACATCATACAGGAAATAGTGGTAATAATACACATTAGTAGTAACATTCATAGTAATAATGTTAATAGTGATAATAAAACAGGTAATAGTGATTGCAATAGGGATACAGGGGATACTGTAGGTAATTGTGCTACAGTACGCTACTAAAGTACAGTACACTAACACAGAAAATGATTGCTCTGAAAATTATACAGGGACACAATGAAGGTTAGCAATGACACACTGGTGGAAGCTTCATATCTCCGGTTTATATTGTTGGTATTTCTGCTGCAGGACGTGTTACTGGCGATAGCACTACTATAGCTGGGCATGTGTCTGCCCACATTACTACTTCTGGCCATATTACTAATGGCGGTATATTACTGGCTCTGTTGGGAATATTGCATATTCACTATGGTATTACTGAGCATATTAGTAGGCATTTGATAATCACTGCTGTTCATACGATATGCGTTCATATGACTACAGTTCTGAATAATAATAGCAAAGCTCAAACTCTTCAGACCAATGTAATTCTGCATTCTCAAGCTTGCAGTAAGAGGCTATAGATCCTGTATTTACAGCTGTATATATGCTTTTAGCTGACTGTCACATGACAGGAGCTGGATCTCGCAGTGGGAAAGGATTTTCTGCTTTCAGCATACTAGGTTACAGAAGAATAGAAGATCACTTTGCTCGTTGCATCTGAATCCTGTAATTACTAATTACCAATCACAAAACAGAGCCTCGTCATCCCCCCAGCTCTGCGAGAGACAACATCTGCGTGTACACTAGAAAGAATACACTAGAAAGATGACAAGAAATACATTTGTATACAGGTGACTGCCTAGGTTTGTCCAGTGGGGGTCATTCCGAGTTGTTCGCTCGCAAGCGGATTTTAGCAGATTTGCTCATGCTAAGCCGCCGCCTACAGGGAGTGAATCTTAGCATCTTAAAATTGCGAACGATGTATTCGCAATATTGCGATTACACACCTCGTAGCAGTTTCTGAGTAGCTCCAGACTTACTCGGCATCTGCGATCATTTCAGTGCTTGTCGTTCCTGGTTTGACGTCACAAACACACCCAGCGTTCGCCCAGACACTCCCCCGTTTCTCCGGCCACTCCTGCGTTTTTTCCGGAAACGGTAGCGTTTTTTCCCACACGCCCATAAAACGGCCTGTTTCCGCCCAGTAACACCCATTTCCTGTCAATCACATTACGATCGCCAGAACGAAGAAAAAGCCGCGAGTAAAAATCCTAACTGCATAGCAAATTTACTTGGCGCAGTCGCAGTGCGGACATTGCGCATGCGCATTAAGCGGAAAATCGCTGCGATGCGAAGATTTATACCGAGCGAACAACTCGGAATGACCCCCAGTGTTAGTAAATATCAAGTATAATATAAAATAGGATAGCAAACCAAAACCAACACACATCTAAATCACTGTTATGTGCATACTGCATGTTTATGTATTCATTATAATTCCCAATTGTTGCTAAAAATAAACTGAATATGTGTAAAGTCTGATGCCTATATTTTGTTTAGATAGTAAACTTCCGCCTTATTATTCATTGGTCTTATGCCATTTGAAAGCACTTTGAGCAGATTCTTCTTATATGAATCACATTGCTTGGATGTCTCTTATAGATAACTTTAGCGTGACCATGTTTATTTTGGATCATGCTTCTTGATCCTGTTTCAACATGGACAAAACAAACAGGCATTGTGCAAATACACCAAATCTGTAACTGAACAATAACAGTTCCAGATGAGAGACATCCTCATATAAAGGAATGTTTTGTTACCTTATAGACATCTTGTCTCCAAACACAAAAAGTTCAGAATGATGATGCCAATAAGGAAAACTGTGGGAAATAACATCAATAAATGAGTTAGCAGTGATTACTTTTGAATTAAGATTTATTTGTTTTATTTTAAATGAGGTGAGATTTTTTTTGCCCATGGTGCTAACGCTTTATAGTAAAAGTACATTCTACAAAATTGGTTGCTAGGGCAACGCCTCCACCTGTCCTCTATAAAGCTTTGACAACTATTAAACGTACACCTAGAAGAAACACTTGCTGCTGGGCTTATGTACTTGTGCAACTATTACTCACATATCAAAAATGCAGTTGGACTGAATACTGTACAATGGTGGTCATTCCGAGTTGTACGCTCGTTGCCTATTTTCACTATATTGCGATTAGTCGCTTACTGCGCATGCGCAAGGTTCGCAGAGCGCATGCGCTTAGTTATTTTACACAAAAGTTAGGTATTTTACTCACGGCATAACCAGGATTTTTCATCGTTCTGGTGATCGTACTGTGATTGACAGGAAGTGGGTGTTTCTGGGTGGACACTGGCCGTTTTCTGGGCATGTGCGAAAAAACGCTGGCGTTTCTGGGAAAACGCGTGAGTGTCTGAAGAAACGGGGGAGTGTCTGGGCGAACGCTGGGTGTGTTTGTGACGTCAAACCTGGAACGAAACTGACTGAACTGATCGCAATGGCTGAGTAAGTCTGGAGCTACTCAGAAACTGCTAAGAAATTTCTATTCGCAATTCTGCTAATCTTTCGTTCGCAATTCTGCTATGCTAAGATACACTCCCAGAGGGCGGCGGCTTAGCGTGTGCAATGCTGCTAAAAGCAGCTAGCGAGCGAACAACTCGGAATGAGGGCCAATGAGCAAAGGCCTCCTCCCATCAATATCCCGGTATGAGAGTTACCTTCCTGGTTTGAATACAATTACTGATATACCAGACGAATTTATGCTGTTATGGTAATAATGAAAGGACCTGGTCTTTCACTCGGCGGGGACTGTATCACTTTTTCCATCTACAGATGTGTCCTCATACATCTTTGCCGTAGTTGCGCCAATCAGCGCTTCTTGGCAGGCCAGGTCGCTTGAGACTCTGAAAGTCTTGCGTGTATTTTATGAGTCTTTTTTTGCCAAGATGCATCATAGTTGCAGTATGAGTAAGACACACCAGGAGACTGTGCTGATTACTTTGATTTGCGACACTTGTACAGTATATCTGTGTGCGACTGAGTCTCTGCATCTGTATACAAAGTGCTACAATGTAGCAGCCGTAGAAGTGGCATATATTGAATTAATTAGCACAGTCTCCTGGTGCGTCCTAGTCGCATCACGTTGTGAGTAAGATGCATTTTTGGCAAGAAAGACGCCCAATGCTAGCAGAGCTTCGCTGGACCTGGCAGCTCACTCACTCCAGGGATCTCCCGCTGCATGGCGTATTGAGGTTAACTGTATGAGGACATCTGCATATGGCTAAAGGGGTTATGGGGGTCATTCTAAGTTGATCGCACGCTGAAACTTTTTGCAGCCCGTGCGATCAACTAGACGCTGCCTATGGGGGAGTGTATTTTTGCATAGCAAGGCTGCAGCCGCTTGTGCTGCACTGCTATGCAAAAAAAGTTGTGTAGAACAAGACCAGGGTAAGAGTTACTTACCCTGTGCGATGAATCCAGCGTTGCAGGTCCCGGAATTACGCCAGACATCCACCCTCCAAACGCCTGGACACGCCTGCGTTGGCCGCACCACTCCCAGAAAACGGCAGTTGACACCCACAAACACCCTCTTCCTGTCAATCTCCTTGCGATCGGCTGTGCGAATGGATTCTTTGTTAAATCCATCGGCCAGCAGCGATCCACTTTGTAGCCGTACAATGCTCCTGCGCATTGCAGTACATACGCATGCACAGTAGTAACCTGTTCTCTGCGCTGCGAAAAACGGCAGCGAGCGATCAACTCGGAATGACCCCCTATGTCTCATTGTTTAATGGGGCCCTAAATATTTTATTGCTGTGTTATCACTACTATAAACACAAAATAGTTAATTGTTCATTACAGTTTAGTCTTGTTATTCATTGGTCTGTCCATTTATACACTGTTTACACATTGTGCATTGCCTTATACTTCCTGTCACAACATTTTGCAAATTTTTTGTTTTTTCCTATAGAACAGTGTCCCATAAACTACTGTAGGGGGACCACTGGCGTATCTACAGTGGGTGCGGTGCACACAGGCCCCTGGGTCCATAGGGGGCCCACACCGCGCACACTGCACCCATTTCTTCTATATACTTACCTTTCTGGTGTCCGTGTGTGGGTCCCTTCTTCTCCGGAGTCCCATTGCCGGCAGCCGTAGCAGCGCTGTTAGTGCTCTGTCTGAGCACTAGAGACTCTGGCACAGTGCCAGAGTCTACAGCACATGCGCAGGTCTCCGAAAAAAATTTGCTGCGCCATTTTTTCGGAGACTTGCGTATGCGCTGTAGATTCTGGCACTGTGCCAAAGTCTCCAGCGCTTAGACAGAGCACTTACAGCGCTGCTGCCAGCTACAGGATGGGAGAGGAGGGGGCCCACACCCTAGATACATTCCTGAGGGGGACTTAGTCACCATCCTGGCGGTCGTGATCCCGGCGATCAGCATACCGATGCCGGGATCCCAGCTGCCAGAATGCTGGCAGGGGGCCCAGGACTATTCCCACCCGTAGAGTGGAGACTAAAACCTGTGTTGAGTGCTGTGAGCCACTGAGCCCACAGCGTGGCGAGTGCTGAGAGCCCGCAAGGCGTTTTGTTGCACCACCCTGCCAGCATTCTGGTGGATGGTCACGCATAGATTGTAAGATTGCCAGCAGGGCCTTCCTACCCTTAAGTCTGTCTGTTTTTGCCCAGTTTTGTTCTCTTACAGTTGTTGTAAAGCGCAACGGAATATATAAGAAACTGTTAATAAATAAATACCCAATGCACTGTAAGTAGTCTCCCTGTCAGATTTAGTGACATTCTGGTTGTTAGATCAAGCTACAGACAGTTCTGAAAAGGGAAAGTTTAATTATTTCCACTATGTACATTCAATACAATAAGCAAGCATTAATCTACCCCATAAGTCCCTTGAGTTAGTACAGGGCAGTAACTAGGTGTGCGGAGGGGGCTCCACACCTAGCGCTGCAGGGTAGGGGGCACTGTTGATGGCACTTCTCAATTATATGTTTTAATTACTTTCACTTGCAGCTTCACCCCTTTTTGAAGGCCAGCATCTCCTGACCGCCCCTGTCTCCTACCCTCACCCCTTCTGTCACTAATACCTATACAACATTCATGAACTCAACTTGAGATTTCTTTGTTATTCAGTCACACTGTCCTTTATTACATTTAAAGATGCCGACATATCCAGGATTCTATTGAGCAAAATTGGAGAAGAAGAAAGACAATCTAAATATTATAAGGATATTATGCAAACTTTATGCAAACATTAAGCAAATATTATGCAAGGAAGAATTGAAAAGTGATTCTGCTGTCAGTGTTAGGCAGGGAGTGAAACCAGATTCATAATCTACTAAACTCAATTCTTCCTTCAATCTTGCATAATATTTGCTTAAAGTTTGCATAAAGTAAAAGGTACTTTGTTTGGTTACAAGTTACAACATAAGCATCCTTTCTGTGAACCCCCTCTATCGACCAGGTGGTTTTTATTATTAGTTATAAGTGTTAGCAGGTGGAGCGGTGTGGTCTATAATTCAATATATGAACGTATTAAAGGTGACTTCACATGACCACAAATCTTTGGATGTACAGTATGCTTCTTTTATTCTTATATGTTGTTTGTCCCCTATGATTGGATACACTGTGCATTTTAGACGATAATTAATAAAATGTATGTTTTAAATCCTTATAATATTTAGATTGTTTATACTACCATAAGAGTGCACCCACAAAGAAGTCTTTCTTCTTCTCCAATTTTGCTCAATAGTTCTACTGTTTGACTTCGGGTGCACCACCAGATATTTATTGTTGATATTTTCCTGATATTTTTTTGATTGGTGCGGAATCATTTTCCTTGTACTTGCATATCCAGGATTCTAACCCATTGCCTGTGGCATTGCAGTCAGACAATCTATTCATTGAGCTATCTGCCCTTGCATAGAAAGGTAGATAATTCTAAGCTAGAGAATTCTAACTATTTGAAGCTTACCTTGTACTTTGTGGAAAAAAAATGATCAGCATTGTGGCTAAGCAGATCTATGTAGTGTGTGGCTACAAGGGATTGGGTGTGTCGCTGCACACTACATAGATCTGCTCACTTACAATGCTGATTATATGAAGCTACTGGTACTAAAAAAAAATAATAATAGTGTTCATAGTTTTTGTGCAGGATCAAATAGTTCAATGAGTAGAGTGTTTGATTAGAATTCAACAGGTTATAGGTTTGAATTATGGGTATGGAAGTATATTGAAGTGTGTTATTTAATAAAGGGTATTGTAACTGAATAACAATGAGCTATGTATATACTGTATATATAATGTGGGAAGAGTATCATAGCATGGGCCTTTTCTCGGAGCAATCTTTTCATGCCTCCTGTGTCCCTACTGGAAAAACGGGGGGGTACTGGCACCAATTCTCTCTCTGGCACAGGTCACCAAAAAGTCTAGTTATGACTTGGAGTTAGTACATAGGGGGTAATTCAGACCTGATCGCTAGGCTGCGTTTTCGTACAGTGGACGATCAGGTCTAAACTGCTCATACACCGCAATGCGCGGGAGCATCGCACTGGTACAAAGCGGATCACCGCTCAGTGATGGGTTTGTGCGAAGGATCCATTCGTACAGGCGTTCACAAGGAGATTGACAGGATGAAGGCGTTTGTGGGTGTCAACTGACCGTTTTTTGGGAGTGTTTGGAAAAACGCAAGCGTGTTCAAGCGTTTGCAGAGAGGGTTCCGGACAGGCTGATGTGATCGCAGTGGCTGAGTAAGCCCTGGGCTGTGCAGAGCCTGCACAAAATCTGTTTGCACAGCTCTGCTACACATGCGTTCGCACACTTGCACAGCTCAAATACACTCCCCTGTGGGCGGCGACTATCTGATCGCAGCAGTGCAAAAATCGCTTGCTAGCGAACAGGTCTGAATTACCCCCATAATACCTTTCATAGGCAATTACACAATAATAGTGCCGGAATATGATTCTTTTCTTCACGTATTATTACATTTTTTTCTCCTTTTTGTATTTTTTGAACTAGGTGGAACCAAACAGATACATAAAACCCCGAAAGGTCTCCAGAATTACCAACATTTTCAGACTCTATGGGCCTAATTCAGACTTGATCACAGCAGAAAAATTTGTTAGCAAATAGGCAAAACCATGGGGGTCATTCTGACCCGATCGCACGCTGCGCTTCGCAGCCGTGCGATCGGGAAGGTACTGCACATGCGCGGCGGCATTGTGCAGGCGCATCGTTGCCCGGTGAACGTCGTCGCCAGGCAGCAATGTCACTAGCAAAGAAAGCCGTCGCAGCGGCGACCACAAGAAGATTGACAGGGGGAAGACTGATCCGGCCGGCAAATCACCATTTTCGGGGAGTGGCGAGTCCAACGCAGGCGTGTCCAGGCGTTTTTTTTGGGGAGGATGTCCGACGTCAATTCCGGGACCTGCATCGCTGGATCGGTCACACAGGGTAAGTAATTGTTACCCTGGTCTTCTTTTACAGGAATCTTTTTTTGCATAGCAGGGTGGCACAAGCGTTCGCAGCCCTGTTATGCAGATATACACTCCCCCATAGGCGATGTCTAGTTGATCGCACTTGCAGCAAAAAGCTGCTACGTGTGATCAACTCGGACTGAACCCCCATGTGCACTGCAGGGGGGGGGGGGGGGCAGATATAACATGATAACATGTGCAGAGAGATTAGATTTGGGTGGGGTGTGTCCTAACTAAAATCTAAATTGCACTGTAAAAATAAAGCAGCCAGTAATTACCCTTCACAGAAGCAAAATATCCCACTCAAATCTAACTCTCTCTGCACATGTTATAGCTGCCTCCCTCCTGGAGTGCACATGGGGGGTCATTCCGAGTTGTTCGCTCGCAAGCTGCTTTTAGCAGCTTTGCACACGCTAAGCCACCGCCTACTGGGAGTGAATCTTAGCTTATCAAAATTGCGAACGAAAGATTAGCAGAATTGCGAATAGACACTTCTTAGCAGTTTCTGAGTAGCTCCACACTTACTCGGCATCTGCGATCAGTTCAGTCAGTTTCGTTCCTCGTTTGACGTCACAAACACACCCAGCGTTCGCCCAGACACTCCTCCGTTTCTCCAGCCACTCCCGCGTTTTTCCCAGAAACGGTAGCGTTTTTTCACACACACCCATAAAACGGCCAGTTTCCGCCCAGAAACACCCACTTCCTGTCAATCACATTACGATCACCAGAACGAAGAAAAAAACCTCGTAATGCCATGAGTAAAATACCTAACTGCATAGCAAATTTACTTGGCGCAGTCGCACTGCGGACATTGCGCATGCCGTTGCGGAAAAAAAATAACGAGTGAACAACTCGGAATGACCCCCATGGTTTTGCCCATTTGCTAACAAATTTGCTGCTGCGATCAGGTCTGAATTAGGCCCTATGGGCCTAAATCAGAGTTGATTGCAGTAGCAAATTTGTTAGCAGTTGGGCAAAACCATGGGGGTCATTCGGAGTTGATCGCTCGCTGCTGATTTTCGCAGAGCAGCGATCTGGTAAAAAAAATGGCAAAACTGTGCATGCACTGCAATGCGCAGGCACGTTGTACGGGTACAAAGAAGATCGGTGCTAGGCGATGGTTTGAGCGAAGATTCCATTCGCACAGCCGAACGCAAGGTGATTGACAGAAAGAGGGGTTTGTGGGTGTCAACTGACCGTTTTCTGGGAGTGTTTGGGAAAACGCAAGCGTGTCCAGGCGTTTGCAGGGCGGGTGTCTGACGTCAATTCCGGCACCAAAAAGACTGAAATGATCGCAAGGGCTGAGTAAGTCCAGATCTACTCAGAAACAGCACAAAATGTTTTTACTGCGCTCGGCTGCAAAAGCTTTCGCACACTTGCAAAGTGAAAATACCCTCCACCGTGGGCAGCGACTGTGCGTTTGCACGGCTGCTGAAAATAGCTAGCGAGCAATCAACTCGGAATGACCCCCCATGTGCACTCCAGGAGGGGAGGCAGATATAACATGTGCAGAGAGAGTTAGATTTGGGTGGGGTGTGTTCAAACTGAAATCTAAATTGCAGTGTAAAAATAGAGCAGCCAGTAGTTAGTTACCCTGCACAGAAACAAAATAACCCACCCAAATCTAACTCTCTCTGAAAATGTTATATCTGCCACACCTGCAGTGCAACTTTTTGCAGCGCTGCGATCAGATAGTTTATGGGGGAGTGTATTTTAGCTTTGCAAGTGTGCGAACGCTTTTGCAGCCAACGGCACAAAAAGGTTTTTTGCAGTTTCTGAGTAGCTCTGGACTTATTCAGCCACTGCGATCGCTTCAGTCTTTTTGGTCCTGGAATTGACGTCAGACACCCGCCCCGCAAACGCTTGGACACGCCTGCGTTTTTCCAAACACTCCCAGAAAACGGACAGTTGACACCCACAAACGCCCTCTTTCTGTCAATCACCTTGCGATCGGCTATGCGAATGGATCCTTCGTTAAATCCATCGCCCAGCACCGATCCTCTTTGTACCCGTAAGACGTGCCTGCGCATTGCGGTGCATACGCATGCACTGTTTTGCCGAACTTTAACCTGCCCGCAGCGCTGCAAAAAGTTGCTAGCGAGCGCTCAACTCGGAATGACCCCCATGGTTTTGCCCAACTGCTAATAAATTTGCTACTGCGATCAACTCTATATTATATGTACTAACATAAATGGCAAAATTCTATGGACTAATCATCTAATTCCACATTTGAGTGCAACATTTTGTACATTTTTCCGGGAATACTTTGTTTCCATATAATGGAGCTGAAACATAATCCGGCACTAGATGGATGGAATTACACACATTGGGGCTAATTCAGACCTGATCGCTGCTGTGCATTTTAGCAGAGCGGGCGATCAGGTCTGAACTGTGCATGCACCCAGAGATGCGATCTTCATCTCAGACCAGCGATCGCCTCTGCCTGATTGACAGACAGAGGCGTTTGCTGAGCGGGAGAGGGCGGGCCAGCGGCGTTTGGCCGCCGTTTTGGGGGCGTGGTCCGGGCAACATCACATGTAGCCGCTGCGACCCAGGACGCGGCAAAAAAACGCGTAGCAATGCTGCGCAGGTAGATACTTACTCGCCAGGTGCAATAGCATGCAGCCGTGTGATGCTCTCACACCCATGCGGCGGGGGGAGGGCTAGACATGTGGGGCGAACTAGCCTTGTGCTGGGCATCCCCCCATGTCAGGGTGACTGATCGTAGCTGCACGGCTACGATCAGGTCTGAATTAGCCCCATTGTGCGCATGCATGGTGTTGTACTCATCTATTCAACCACGATGACTTTATCCATACACTTTGGTTAATAGCTATCCTCATTATTACTTTGCACTTGCACCAGCCCTACCCCTGGCTAAAAACAGGCATATCTTCATGTACAACTCTACATCGACTATTCTTACATCAACACAACCTTGACACCATACGGGTCCCTATTTCGCATTCCGGAGCTTGGTAGATCCGGCAGCTTTGCAAACTGGAGGCTGTGAAAGCAGTTGGAGATGGAGGGAGCACAGCAGATTTCGAAGGTATCTGCTGTTATTCTCTCATAGCACATCTGGGGGATATTATAGATTTACTGGTACCCCCATAAAACCACTGTTTTCAGGAAATATACTACAAATATTTAATTATAAATAGACCAAAATCACACAGCACTGACCACGTCTGCTCTGCTCTTCTTCTCATAATAGGCCCCTGATTATTTTCAGGCCCAGGTCCATGTGGCTCTTAATCTGGCTCTGGCAGTGCTTGCTTCTTTTGTTGCAGCCACTACTGCATCTTTCTGTTAATCCCACAGATGTTGGGCATCCTAATGAGATGCCCACCAGCTGCGGTGCAAGACCGCCTATGTGCTTACAAAGGCACACTATCAGAGGGCCATTGGCTGCATCATTGGACATTTCACCTTTCAATGGCAGGCACAGAAAGACCAAGTGACTATGGCCGCCTCTGTAAGCAAAACTGTGTCTTTAGATGCAGGGACTGACACGTATATATGTCCGCATCATGCTCAGTCTGTTAAACACCCCCCCCCCCCCCAGTTACCATCTACAAATGCCCACCTGCGTCTCCCTGCGGTAAACATCAGGACGTATGTGCAGGGCATCTCAGGCAAATCGCAGTGTCCAACTCAGATTCACCCCCTATATCTGTCAGGATCAAACCCATGACCCCAAGACGGTGTGGCAGCACAGGTATCCATTGTGCCAACATGGTATACATAGGGCCCTGAACATTCGATTAGATTCCAATCAGGACTAGCGAGAGGGGTGTACAAGGGGGACAGCTGTACCAGGCCCTGTGTGCTGAGGGGCTCCAACCATTGAGGGGGGCCTTACCTGTCGATAGAGACCGGGACATGAAATATGTGCCAGCCTGGCGCAGCAATTAGAATGAACTTCACTAACCCCCAGCCCACAGTTACCTCCATAGTGTAGTAGTCGGGGGGGAATCATCAGTACGCACATGCACAAGGCTCAATGCAGCAATAGGTAAAATATATAGACCCACTGGATAGTCACAGCTGCTGGAAGGGGTTTGTCAGAACCCAGGGGATTAAGTATAAATAAAGCAAAAGTACCATCGCTATGAGTCGTTTAACCAAAGTATTGATAAGAAACAATTGGATCAGTTAATTAGTATCTTTATTCTTATTTTTTAATATACAGTAAAGTATATATATTAAAACAATTCTAGAACCATAATAAAGACTGAATAGTCGGTAATAGCATAAAAATAAAATTATAAAATACGGAAAACATTAGTTAATCCTGAATGGCTCTGAAATAGTCAGAATAATAGATTTTGAACTATGGGGGTCATTCAGAGTTGTTCGCTCGCAAGCTGCTTTTAGCAGCATTGCACACGCTAAGCCGCCGCCTACTGGGAGTGAATCTTAGCTTATCAAAATTGCGAACGAAAGATTCGCAATATTGCGAAAAGACTTCTCTGTGCAGTTTCTGAGTAGCTCGAGACTAACTCTGCCAGTGCGATCAGTTCAGTGCTCGTCGTTCCTGGTTTGACGTCACAAACACACCCAGCGTTCGGCCAGACACTCCTCCGTTTCTCCAGCCATTCCCGCGTTTTTCCCAGAAACGGTAGCGTTTTTTCACACACACCCATAAAACGGCCAGTTTCCGCCCAGAAACACCCTCTTCCTGTCAATCACATTACGATCACCAGAACGAAGAAAAAACCTCGTAATGCCGTGAGTAAAATACCTAACTGCATAGCAAATTTACTTGGCGCAGTCGCACTGCGGACATTGCACATGCGCATTAGCGACTAATCGCTCCGTGGCGAGAAAAAAATAACGAGCGAACAACTCGGAATGACCCCCTATACCATTAATTTAAAAGATCCCGGACTTAAATGGAAATACGCTCCTCCTTGAATAGCAGTATAAAGCACAGTCCGCTGGTAATATCCTAAATATACCTCATTCACAGTTCCACGAAGGGAAACGCGTTAAGGCCTATGCTGAGGAACTTTTGCACTTTTTACCATTTAAGACTGATCTGGATAAGGACTTTTGTTTCCCTATTGGAATACAAATTAAACCGCAGATAGCCAGATACCTCCTGTGTTGAATACTTCCAGCAATTCATGGAAACCCCTTCAATCACCTACACAGACGAATACTAAGAGTCATCTTTTCGTGGAACTGTGAATGAGGTATATTTAGGGTATTACCAGCTGACTGTGCTTTATACTGCTATTCAAGGAGGAGCGGAATTCCATTTAAGTCCGGGATCTTTTAAATTAATGGTATAGTTCCTATCAGCAAAATCTATTATTCTGACTATTTCAGAGCCATTCAGGATTAACTAATGTTTTCCGTATTTTATAATTTTATTTTTATGCTATTACCGACTATTCAGTCTTTATTATGGTTCTAGAATTGTTTTAATACATATATACTTTACTGTATATTAAAAAATAAGAATAAAGATACTAATTAACTGAACCAATTGTTTCTTATCAATACTTTGGTTAAACGACTCATAGCGCTGGTATTTTTGCTTTATCAATGCAGCAATACCATGCTTCCCCAATGAATCCCTCAGGCATTCCCACCTATGCGCAAGCAGTTTGCTACAGCAGATATGTGGGTGTAGCCCGGCATCATCAAAATTGTCCAGCTGCTGCACAGAGCAGTACATATATTCCACTATCGAAGGGAAACTAATAAGTGAGAAGTGGACACGGAGGACAAGGAGATGGTTCATGAAGGACAGTGATAGGGGACACATAAGACAATGAGAGGTTATGTGAGAGGGGACACAGAGAATAGGAAGAGGTGATATGAGAGGAGACAGGTAGGACTGTGAGAGGTAATGAGAGAGGTTGTGGCGTTGAGAGGCGGGGGAGCAGGTACTAATTACCCAGGCCTGGGCTGCTGGAAGCGGCCTGGGAGGGGCCTGGGTCTGCTGCCCCCCTTCCTTCCTCCAGAGTATACATACACTTAAGGCTGGGGCCATCTTACCAGTGATATATTTGGGAAGATGGCATCCGCACATTAAAAGCAAAGAATCTGGCACTGTGTCAGAGTCTTTGCTCTCTAGTGCAAATGCGCCATCTTCCAAATTATCACTGGGAAGATGGCGCCCAGCCAAGGAGGAGGGACCCGCTTCCTGCAAGCAACGTAGGAAGCGGATGACCTCCCCAGTGCCCCCTCTGCATTAGAATGGTGCGCCCTGTGGAGAGCGTGCAGAGCAAGCATTCATTTTTTACATTATAGTATTATTATTACCGATGCCCTGAGTGGTTCTCTACACCGCTGAGGCAACCAATCAGTTTCCAGCAATTATCTTCTAAAAGGTGCTTGATAAATGATAAGTAGAATCTAACTGGTTGCAATGGGCAACATCTCCACTTCTAAAATCCCGCACCCCTGGAGAAAGGAGACACGGATGACAGAGAGAGGGGACACAGAGGAAATAGAGAGAGGAGAGGTCATATCAATTTTTAACCTACAGTATTACAGTGTCTTATACTTGATGATACAGAATTGGTGTTATACAGCGGGATCCGGTCTGGATTCCGACAATTGGGATCCTGGCTGTCAAAATACCGATGCCGGAATCTCAAAACATCTGAGAATGCCGGTGCCGGAATCCTGTAAGGGATCACAATCCCAGCACCGAACGTCCCACTTCTGGACCGCACGAGAGGTAAGCCGTGGGGAGGGGGGGGGGGTAAGGCTTAGGCTGAGGGGGAAGGGTTATGGTTAGGCTGCGGGAAGGGGAGAGTTTGGTTTAGGCACCCCCGGCAAGAGTTAGTTTTGGGCAGCGGGTAGGGGGGTTGGGGTTAGGCATCTCTGGGGATAGTTAGAGAGTTAGGCTATAGGGGGAGTTTAGGTTTAGGCTGCGGGAAAGGAGGGTTAGTGTTAGGGGAAGGTAAGTATACTTACCTTCCATCTGTCGGGATTCACACTATCGTGATGCCACAGTCGGTATTCTGACAGCCAGCATCCTGACCGCCGGCATTGCGAACCCAACCCCATACATCTACCAGGAAGGAATACGGGAGTCCAATACATTAAGCATACTGGTCCTGTTTCCAATTGCATTCATTTAATGGAATGCAAGAGGAATAAAAGATTATTGGAAGATAACTAATTAATCAATGGGCCTAATGCAGATCTGATCGCAGCAGCAAATTTGTTAGCTAATGGGCAAGCCCATGTGCACTGCAGGGGGGGCAGATATAACATGTGCAGAGAGAGTTAGATTTGGGTGGGTTATAGTCTTTCTGTGCAGGGTAAATACTGGCTGTTTTATTTTTACATTGCAATTTAGATTTCAGTTTGAATACACCCCACCCAAATCTAACTCTCTCTGCACATGTTATATCTGCCCCACCTGCACTGCACATGGGGGGGTAATTCCAAGTTGATCGCAGCAGGAATTTCTGCTGCGGGGTACACTGGGCTCCACAAGTCTGGACAATGGGGTGTAGAGTAGGATCTTCATCCGAGGCACCAACAGACTCAAAGCTTTGACTGTTCCCGGAATGCACAGCGCCACCTCCTATATCACCCCGCCTCCCAGCACAGGAGCTCAGTTTGTCAGTTTGTGCTGCAGTAAGCAGGCACTTAACAGAGGGGCTGCTCCAAGCAGCCCTTAGAAAAGCTTTTTATGAGGTAAAAAGTGAAGACTTCAAGGACAGCAGCAGGGGTAAATGTCTTCTGACATTCTCTGCTGCAGCTCCAGCTCTCCCCAGCGGCGCTGTACACTCCCGAGCCCTGGTTGCCGGGTACCTACAGAGGATGCTCCGGTTTTCTTCATGTTAGACACACACGGCTGGGGCTCTCCAGGATCGCGTGGCCGCGCTTCGGGAGGTGGTAAGTGGGTCCCGCTCGCGGGATCCGGTCTTTATCGCGATCCGGCGCAGTCAGTGGGAGGCGGGCCGCGCGCGCTGGCGGTGGACACCTTGGATACAGGCGATCCCACTAGATCACCAGGGCATGGGCGCAGGTCAGGTTTTCTCTTAAAACCGATTTTAATATCGCCCACAGTACCCGGTGGTTTTGCCAGCAAGGGGGATAAGGCTTAGACCTGAAGCCCCAGCCCCAGAGCGCCATTTCCAGCAAGTGTTCCCGCCCTGGAGCTGCATCTCTGTCTTTTCCTCACTCCCTGTCAGTGTCTGTGGCGCCATTATACCTCAGCTCACTGTTTCTGGGACTGCTTGGGCAAATCCTCCTATGTAAAGCCGCCTGGTTGTCAGCGCTGTGCCTTTACATGACACTTAAGTATTCTACCTGCTTTTTTAGTCAGTGTTAGTAAGAAAGAGTGCACTTAGTCAGGGTTTCCTATTACAATTACCCTGTGATATACATCCAGTTCTTACTGTGTACTGTTATATCTATTGTTATATATCTGTGTAAGCTAGTCCAGTGCAGTATTATTGTCTGTAATAACCTCTGCATTGTACAAACTGTGACTATTTGTGTGTGCATTTGATAGCTGAGTGGTGTCCATTTCGTGTCTTTCACTCAACTTGCTATCCCTATATTCTATAACCTGAGGGGGCTTGGTGCGTCAGGTTTTATCTAATATAGGATTTTCACAAAGATATACTGTATTACGTATTTTTCTCTGTGATTTAGTCACCATATCTCTCCTTTATCTCTGCTGGTGCTGACTACACTGCGCAGGGGTTTGGGTTTAGGGATATAGTGCTGCTAATAATTGTACTGTGTTACCTCATACTGCAAGTTATATCATGTCTGCTTCTGAGGGTAACGGTTCTGGGGCGGAACACACTGCTGGTGTTTCTGAAGCCACAGGCACATATGGGGAGAATATAGCAGCTGTGGGCTCTGGTTCTGGGGGCTCCTTGCCCCCCAGTAGGACTGTGGCAACGTAGGCACATACTGACCCTCCGTGGGCTGCTTTTTCCACGCTTCTGCATACGCTAGTTCATAAACTAACACCCCCTATGGAACCCCCAATGCCGGTACAACCGTATGTGATCCCTGCAGCTAACCCGCCATGGGTGGACGATTTATCTGCTCAATTAAAGAAGTTGAACCAGTCCCTGACTACTAAAAAGTCTGACCAACGCTCGCCTAAGTCCAAGAGGTCCTCTAAGCGAGCGCTCGTCTCCTCACAATCCACTGCTGTCATTGACACCTCGTCGGATAAAGACGGCACTTACACTGACCCCACAGGTTCTGACTCAGATACGGCTGATGGGGAGGGTAGTTCACATGTGGATGTTCCTGATCTTTTGGAGGCTATTAAGTTAATTCTGCAGATTACGGATGATCCCGAGCCATCCGTTCCTCCTAAAAAACCAGATAGGTTCAAGCGTCAGAAGGCGATTAAACAAGTTTTACCTCACTCTGACCACCTAGTGGATATACGTCAGGAACCCTGGCAAAGCCCGGGTACGAAGTTTGTGCCTCAAAAGAAGATGCTGGCTCGCTATCCCCTCGCGCCAGAGCTGTCTAAGAATTGTGAAACGCCTCCTTCAGTAGACTCACATGTGGCTAGGATGGTGGTTTCCTCAGCTCTACCTGTCACGCAAAGCCCGGGTACGAAGTTTGTGCCTCAAAAGAAGATGCTGGCTCGCTATCCCCTCGCGCCAGAGCTGTCTAAGAATTGTGAAACACCTCCTTCAGTAGACTCACATGTGGCTAGGATGGTGGTTTCCTCAGCTCTACCTGTCACTACCGTCACGTCTCTAAAAGAGTCTAAGGATAAACGTGTCGAGGGTTGTCTAAAAGCGATTTACACCCTCACGGGTGCTGCACAAAGGCCCACTATTGCAGCTTCATGGGCGAAGCAGAGGCTACTGAAGCATGGGCCTTGGAGTTAGAGGCTGAAATCTCCTCTGACCATGCTAGACAATGCTTGTCATATATTGTCACAGCTTCTTGCTATATTAAAGAGGCGGCTTCTGATGCCGGTATCCTAGCAGCCAAGGGCTCTACTACGTCAGTCCTGGCTCGCAGGATATTGTGGCTGAGATCCTGGTCTGTGGATCTGGACTCTAGAAAAACCCTGGAGGTACTCCCTTTCAAGGGGGATATTCTGTTTGGGGAGGACTTAAATAAGACAGTGACTGACTTGGCTGCTGCCAAAACTGCCTGTCTGCCTAATACAGCTCCTTCTGTGTCGAAAGTCAAAGGCACGTCCTTTCGCCCCTTTCGTCCTTCAGGTAAAGCAAAAGGTCAGGCGTACCATAAGCAGGCCCGCACTTCCAAACCTGGTAAGCCGAAGCCCAAAAGAGCCTGGGCTGCCTGTCAGCCAGCAGCTAAGACCGATAAGCCTACCGCATGACAGGGCGGGCCTCCCCCTGGGGGATCCCAGGGTGGGGGGATCCCAGGGTGGGGGGCCGGCTTCTAGGGTATACCCAGGAATGGTTGAAGACCACTTCAGATGCCTGGGTACGGGAAGTCGACACTCGAGGTTACACCATAGCCTTCAAAAACCGACCCCCTCATCGATTTTGCCAGACAGACGTCCCGTCGGACCAGACAAAGGCAAACACTCTGCATTCGGTGGTACAGACCCTCTTGGATACAGGAGTCATAGTACAGGTGCCTCTTGCTCAGAGGGGCCGGGGGTACTATTCTCCGCTGTTTCTAGTCACGAAACCGAATGGGTCCTCCCGGCCCATTCTCAACCTCAAGGCACTGAACAAATTTGTGAAGGTTTCCAAGTTCCGTATGGAAACCCTTCGCTCTATAGTTCTGGCCTTGGAACCTGGGGACTACATGGTCTCCCTGGACATACAGGATGCTTACCTGCATATTCCTATAGCAGTGTCACATCAACAATACCTGAAGTTCGCTATTGGCAACCTCCATTACCAGTTTCGGGCGTTACCTTTTGGTTTAACAACGGCTCCGCGAGTCTTCACCAAAGTTATGGCGGTGATGACGGTGGTACTCCGCCGTCACGGGGTCAGGATACTGTTGTATCTGGATGACTTGTTAATCCTGGCAAATTCCCCAGATCTTCTCCTGCATCATCTGGATATGACGGTCCGGTTTCTACAAGCCCACGGGTGGCTCATCAACTGGAAGAAATCCTCCATGGTCCCTGCTCAGAGCATGGTGCATCTGGGAGCGCTGTTGGACACTCACAACCAGAGGTTGTTCTTGTCTCAGGAGAAAGTCCTGAAACTTCAGGACAGGATTCGTTGCTTCCTTTCTCGTCCGCAAGTGTCGATACATTCGGCGATGCAGGTGCTGGGCCTCATGGTGTCAGCATTCGACATGGTGGAGTATGCTCAATTCCATTCTCGCCCCCTCCAGAAGCTGATTCTAGCCAAGTGGGACGGCCTGCCTCACCGGATCAGGTCTCACATGATCTCTTTGACTCCGGAGGTCCGTCTGTCGCTGCTCTGGTGGCTCCTGGACCGACAATTGTGCAGAGGCCGTCCCTTCTGGATATCCAACTGGGTCCTGTTGACGACAGATGCCAGTCTAAGAGGCTGGGGCGTGGTGCTGGAGCAGCACTCCTTGCAGGGTCGGTGGACCAAGGAGGAATCTCTCCTCTCGATCAACATTCTGGAATTGCGGGCGGTCTTCAATGCATTGAACCTTGCCCAGCATTTGATTCAGTACCGTCCTGTTCAAGTACAGTTGGACAACGCCACCACAGTGGCTTACATAAATCATCAAGGCGGCACTCGAAACCGTTTGGCAATGAAGGAAGCCTCACGGATTCTACGTTGGGCAGAATGCCATCTACTGGCAATATCAGCAATATTCATTCCGGGAGTCCTGAATTGGGAAGCAGATTTTCTCAGTCGTCAGGACGTGCATGCCGGCGAGTGGGGCCTCCATCCAGAAGTGTTTCAACTCCTCGTGGAAAGGTGGGGTCTTCCAGATGTGGATTTGATGGCGTCTCGACACAATCACAAGGTTCCGGTCTTCGGAGCAAGGACAAGGGATCCTCAAGCAGCATTCATGGATGCGCTGGCAGTGCCGTGAAGGTTTCGGCTGCCGTACGTGTTCCCTCCGGTGTCACTCCTGCCCAGGGTAATTCGGAAGTTCAAGCAAGAAAAAGGAAATCTGCTTCTCATAGCTCCGGCGTGGCCCAGACGGCACTGGTTCTCAGACCTGCAAGGCCTATCGTCAGAACGTCCACTTCTACTTCCACAATGCCCAGACCTCCTCCTTCAGGGCCCCTGTGTCTACCAGGACCTAACCCGGCTGTCTTTGACGGCGTGACTCTTGAAGCTTCTGTCTTAAGAGCTTAGGGTTTTTCTGAAGAGGTCATTAAAACTATGTTGCGGGCCCGGAAACCGGCCTCTGCTCTGATTTACCATCGGGTCTGGCATTCCTACTTTGTTTGGTGCGCATCTAACCATTATGACGCTTCCAAGTTTAGTACAGCCAAACTTTTGGCTTTTCTACAGCAGGGCCTAGATTTAGGCCTGCGTCTGGCCTCCCTCAAGGTTCATATTTCTGCCTTGTCAGTGTGGTTTCAGAGAAAAATTGCGACTTTACCTGATGTTCATACTTTCACTCAGGGTGTGTTGCGTATCCAACCTCCCTATGTCCCGCCTGTGGCTCCTTGGGACTCGTCGGTGGTTTTGGAGGCGTGGCAGGAGCCTCCATTTTAACCTCTTGGTTCTTGCTGGCTATTGCCTCTGCTAGAAGAGTGTCGGATTTGGGTGCCTTGTCTTGTAGTTCCCCATATCTGATTTTTCACAGCGACCGGGCGGTTCTTAGGACTCGTCCCGGATATTTATTTAAGGTGATTTCTTCGTTCCACCTTAATCAGGAGATTGTGGTTCCAGCTTTTGTTTCTCCTGATTTGTCTCCCAAAGAGCGGTCTTTGGATGTGGTATACAGAAGCAGTTCTCTTCACATAGATACGGAGAGTATCTATGTGAAGAGAACTGCTTCTATTCGAAAGTCTGATTCTCTCTTTGTTTTGTTTGGATTTCACAAACGTGGCTGGCCTGCTCACAAGCAGACCCTGGCCAGGTGGATTAGAATGGTGATTGTGCATGCTTATGTGAAGGCTGGTCTGTCAGCTCCTGTTCACATTACAGCCCATTCTACTCTGTCTGTTGGACCTCCTTGGGCGGCACAACGTGGTGCGACCCTTGACCAATTGTGCAAGGCGGCTACGTGGTCCTCCGGGAACACGTTCATAAGGTTCTATGCGTCCGATACTGCCGCTTCCCAGGATGCTTCCTTTGGACGCCGGGTTCTTGTGCCCGCTACAGTGCGTCCCCTCCCATAAGGAACTGCTTTAGGACATCCCCATTGTCCAGACTTGTGGAGCCCAGTGTACCCCGCAGCAGAAAACGAGTTTTATGGTAAGAACTTACCCTTGTTAAAACTCTTTCTGCAAGGAACACTGGGCTCCACAAGGCGCCCACCCTGACGCACTAAGCTTCTTTGGGTTGATATGGCATTAGCCGCTGACACTTCTCTTGTCGTGAGAGTGTGGTGTATGTGGCTACTAACCGTTGTCGTCTCTTTTCCTGCTACTGCATTGGGCTGGTTAACTAAACTGAGCTCCTGTGCTGGGAGGCGGGGTTATAGAGGAGGCGACGCTGTGCATTCCGGGAACAGTCAAAGCTTTGAGCCTGTTGGTGCCTCGGATCAAGATCCTACTCTACACCCCATTGTCCAGACTTGTGGAGCCCAGTGTACCTCGCAGAAAGAGTTTTAACAAGGGTAAGTGCTTACCATAAAACTCCTTTTTGTTAGCAGTTGGGCAAAACCATGTGCACTGCAGGGGGGGGCAGATATAACATGTGAAGAAAGAGTTAGATTTGGGTGGGTTATATTATTTCTGTACAGGGTAAATACTGGCTGCTTTATTTTTACACTGCAAATTAGATTGCAGATTGAACACACCACACCCAAATCTAACTCTCTCTGCACATGTTATATCTGCCCCACCTGCACTGCACATGGTTTTGGCCATTAGCTAACAAATTTGCTGCTGCGATCAGATCTGAATTAGGCCCACTAATCACTATTAGAAAGCTCAGAGACTAGCACAGAATATGAGATGTTTGGCACTGAGTTTAAGCTCTTTTTTAAGCAATATCAGATTTTAAAAAAAATGGAACCTGCATTATCCTAACTCCTGCTGTGCATAGTAGCAATGCCATCTTAAAGTATCAGCACCATGGCACCTGCCCAGGGACCCACATTTCTAGGGGACTTTGAGCAGGGGTTGAGTGGGCACACAATCAGAGCAGCCAGGCAGCATTCTGTGCCTGCCTTCCAGCCTGCACACAGACAGTGAAAGGCTGTCATCGTGCTGATTGGTGGATGGCTGGAGCTATTCCTCAATCAGATTGCTGACAGCCATTTACTGTATGGAAGCATGTAGAGAGATGGCGCAGGACTGCAGGAAGATCATTTGATTGGTTCCCATAAATGAGTGGGTAGGGGCCTACAGTGCTGTTAAGACGGCCCTGCATAGTAGGGAAGTCTCCCTCCATTTGACCGAACCTCTATAAATTTCTCCTTATATAGGCGTGATTTTTGAGCATAGCAACTTCAGGTTTAGGTTTACTGTTCCTTAAATTATAACCTCATGGAAGTATTAGAACATAGGAGAATAGTCATATACAGATATGAAAAAAATGACAGTTTAGCCAAATTAGACCATAAAATGTAAGGCAAATGTCAGTGTTATTACAATTAGCCATTAATGCCAAATAACTACTAATAAAGAGTTAGTCTGTATCTAAATAATGATTAGTACGTATTTGTAAAATAACTAAAGTATAAATATAATAACTGATATTTGGACTATTAAGACAACAAGCAACCTGACACTATCTACAGCTATTGTTGGACTATACTGTAGGGGTTATATTTACCAGTAGCGGATCTTGCCACGGGCAAGCAGGACTTTTGCCAGGGGCGCCGCCGGGGCAATATCCGCTACTGCTGTGCCCTCCGCTGCCCGCTGTGTCCCCCGGCTGTGTCCCCCTGTGAAGGGAACTAGATGCTATGCTTCTAGTTTCCCTTCGTGGAGAGGACCTTTGCTGTGCGGTGCGCGATGACGTCATCGCGCACCGCACAGCAAAGGTCCTCTCCACGAAGGGAACTAGACGCTACGCGTCTAGTTTCCCTTTGTGGAGAGGACCTCTGCTGTGCGCGATGACGTCATCATGCACCGCTCAGCATTTCAGCGGCGCTACTACTGTACAGGGGGCGTAACTTACCACGCCCCCTGTATGAAGCCACACCCCTATGTCCTGCCCGGGGCGCAAAAAGGGCTCGAACCGGCCCTGATATTTACTAAAGGTCAATTTCAATATATATTTAACATCGACAGAATTCAATCTAAATCAATGTTGTCCTTCCGGGGCTAAAACACACATTTACCAGCATTTAAAAATTATTATAAAAATTATCTGTTACTAAAGAGGGTATTTATCAAAGCACGGCGCGATAAAGTGAAGAGAGGTAAAGCACTAACCAATCAACTCCTAGCGGTAATTTTTCAAACACAGTCTGTAAAATGAGAGTTATAGGCCCTACACACTGGCCGATCCGCCGCCAAGCTGCCCGTCGGCGGATACGGCCGACGGGCGACCCGCGGCGGGGGGGGGGGGGGGGGGCAGTGACGGGGGGAGTGAAGTTTCTTCACTCTCCCCGGCTGCATTGAAGTGCAGGCAAATATGGACGAGATCGTCCATATTGGCCTGCATGTACAGCCGACGGGGGACCAGCGATGAACGAGCGCGGGGCTGCGCATCGTTCATCGCTGGAGCCTCCACACTGCATGATATGAACGTTATCTCGTTCATTAATGAATGAGATCATTCATATCGTGCAGTCATGTCGGCATGTGTGTAGGGGCCTTCAGAAGCTGACTGGCTAGTACTTTATCTCTGGCCATGAAATCAATAAAAAAAAAAAAATTTGCTGAAAATTTACCTTTAGTAAATAAACCCCTAAGAATCTACCGGCTGACAGCATTCCTGAAGTTGTAGTTCCACAACTACAGCCAAACCATCATAATTAAGTTCTTACCTTGTTTAAATTTGTCTGCAACTCCAGAGGATTTTCACATCTGTCCCGCATCATGGTGACATTGCTGGCACTGAGGTGTCCATTCACTCCATAGGTGTGCAGTACAGCCTGGATGAATTCCTGCTTCATGGCTGAAATGTTCTGTGCTCCCTGGGAATGAGCCATCCCTAGCCACACACCTGCAGCCAGGACTAAGGAAACCCACAGACCTCCAGAGTTTCCCCAGTTACTCATATTTACTAACGTGTGCCGAATTACTCAAACGAAGCTGAAAGAACAGTAGTCACAGATAAGTTGGTGCCTAAAAAGACAAAGCAGGCTGGACTGTCTACTGAACATAAACAAAGGATATATACACCAATACAGTGTAATAGCTGCTAGCATTGGGATCTGTGCTCCACTCTCCCTGCACACAGATCTTTGGCTCCCTGATGACAACTCAGTGCCTGTTAGTATCTGTCTTCCTCCACGTGGTGTCTGTCAGTACTTTCTTTAACTAGCTCAGCTAGTTTCTTAGGTCTGAGGTTCACTCCTGTCAGTGATACAAGTTCTCTTCTGAGCCTGCAAGAGATAAGAAACTTGTGGGGTGGTTTCGCCATGTCTTTTTAAACCTACCTAATCTGCATATTAAAAATAAAACAGCATTTTCAAGACTATATAATAATATTTCAGAGTTGAATAGCATAATAATGATATAGCAGCACAAGTCCAAATAGACTACTACCTACAATTGCAGACAACATAGCAGTTCATCTGAACTCAGAGCAACAGGCTTTTTTCCTTCAAAGAACTCTGTGTACTGTTTGTTCTATTCCTCCATGTCCAATGAGGATTTTCTTTCCTTTGACTACTTTAGATATTGCCTGGCATCATGTAACCGGTAAATAGAAGAACGCCAAGTTCTGCCAGACCTGAACTCTTTAAATGTGTTATTGTAGAACCCAGCACTGGAAGTACAATGTTTCCTTTTTATCTTTTTTAAAACTGTAGTGAATAATAGGTTTGGCTGGTTGTTGTTTTCTAGTATACATATTCTCATTTCTTTGGAATAATAGTGAAGGCTTAATGTATTACAACAGGTCTGTAGCATCTGGTATAAGGTTTGCAGGTGTGAAAGGAAATATTGGAAGCTCTATAACTACAGTATGTACAGTACAGTGTAATAGACAGAAGCATTCACTGTGAAATACTAGCACACTGCTAAAACGACTAAACAAAAGCAAGTTTTAAGACTGTAAATTGATCTATATTGTTTACTCTTGCCCAATCTACGGTGTATTTATTTTAATGTATTTATTTCCGACATCTACTGTACATTGAGTCAATATTCAGTCATCCACAATATGGGTCTGATTCAGACTTGAACGCAAGTCTTCTGTAATTGTTCTACATTGTGTTCATGGAGCTAAATGCATATACATATGCCCATATGTACTACTGTATGCACCTCTATGGCTGGCCTGCCCCTATCTGTTAGCTGGGTTTCTTCGCTATCATTGTCAGTGGGCACTTGCACCAGCCCTATAGCTATACTAGATGCAAAATACGCTTCAGAAAACAGCCAAATGTGTGCACACTCTGCATAGCCTGCAATATCACCTACATGGATCGTATCAGGATCCCGGCGCTTGGGATGGCGACAGTCAAAATATCGACAGCTGCATCCCGGCACTCAGGATCCTGACACCTAGCAGGCAAGTATGCTAAACCTAAACCCTAACCCTAATAGGCCCTACACACTGGCCAACATCACTGCACGATATGAACGATCTCGTTCATTAATGAACGAGGTAACGTTCATATCGTGCAGTGTGGAAGCACCAGCGATGAACGATGCGCGGCCCCACGCTCGTTCATCGCTGGTGCCCCGTCTGCTGTGCATGCAGGCCAATATGGACGATCTTGTCCATATTTGCCTGCAGTTCTATGGAGCCGTGTGACAGGGGGAGTGAAGTAACTTCACTCCCCCCGTCACTGCCCCCCCCCGCCGCCGGGTCGCCCGTCGGCCGTATCCGCCGTCAGGCAGCTCCGCGTCGGATCGGCCAATGTGTAGGGCCCATTACACTCTTTACCCACAGCCTGACCCTAAACCTCCCCTCCACCACACAGCCTAAACCTAAACCTCCCCTCCTCCCCACAGCCTGACCCTAAACCTGCCCTCCTCCCCACAGCCTAAACCTAACCCTCCCACCCTGCAGCTTAACCCTATCCCTGCAGCCTAAACCTATCACCCCTCCCACCTCCCATTCAAAGCAGTGTCAGGAATCCTGTGTCGGTATTCAGACTGCCGGGATCCCGATCGGATTCCCCTACATGAGAGAGCACAATATTGCAGTCTAGATAAGCCCTTGCATGTGGAGATGCATTTGATTTGTGTATGACTGTGAATGACCCATAGTTGCTTACGCTCAGCTCTGGAGAATGCACAGAGTGAACACACACAAAATATGCTCTGAAAATAAACTTGCATGCAACGCTCTGTCAGCCCATATACATTCATAGGGCCAAATGTCATTTCCCTCAAGCTGATTTTTTTTTAAAAAAGGCTGCGTTAAATTTTGCAGTTAATAGACTGATTCTTTCAGGAATCCAAAAACTATTGTATATGGTCCTTAAGATGGGCATACACCATACAATTATCTGGCAGATTATCTGCCAGACCTGGCTGGTTGGAATGAAAATCTGGTAACAGATGAAAGCAAATGACAAATCGACCATTCGCTGCCAAACACTGAAAAATGGACAAAGACAGTCATTCAGACAAATTTGTTATTTCACGGATTTAACCAAATGACAGGTTTTGTTCATCTTCCAATATTTGGGAGCAAATGGTCGATTGTCATTTGCTCGCATCCATTACCAGATTTTCATTCCAACCAACCAGATCTGGCAGATTATCTGACAGATAATTGTCTAGTGTACTGTATGTCCAGCTTTAGACTTATTTAAAAAGCCTAAATTTAGCACAAATGTTACATAAAATCAGGTACCTCCCAACATGACCCTCTCCAGGAGAGACAGCATGCTCTGCTCCTGGACTTCCCTCTTAATTTATGATTGGCGGCATCTGTGGTCAGACACCTTTCTTATCCATTAACCTGTTCAAAACAGGTGCTGGCAATCATACATTATGAGAAAAGTCCAGAAGCAGAGCATTGTGTGTCTCCTGGAGAGGGTCATGTTGGGAGGTATGAATTATTGTCTTCTCCTCACAGTTGTGACATTGTGAATCTATAACTACTGTATGCTACCAGTTCCTGTATTACTATGTGGAAGCTGTTAGTAATGGCTAGATGTTCCCATGCTGCATAGTGTCTGTATATGTGTGTGTGCTGTCTTACCTCCTCCTTTGTCTGTGCTGACCTGTCTGTGGTTGTGCTTAGTTAATAAAGGTAGGAGAGGTCACATGGTTTAGCCTTTGTTTTCCTTAGTTAACACAATGAGTCTTGTAAAAACAAAACTGCAAGGATATGTAAATTACCGCTGACATTGTACAGTACATGTCATATATTTTAAACAACTCCACCTATTTTTTCATTGTATAAAGATTACTAGTCTAAGACCTGCTAGAATACGCACAGTATCTTTGTATCAGCAAATTCTTGAGCAGAATTACTCTGCCTTTGTCTTTTAGTTAAATTATAACCACAGACCTCATTCCATGCAATCAGGACAGGTGTTAACAAGAAGTCCAGTTTTTTATTTCCTGGGCTATATTTATCTTCTTATTTCCTTGTATAATCTACCATCAATCATTTCTAACAATTAAAACTGGAAGGGGATAATACGTAGTACATTTAGTACATCTGCCCATTAGTATAGTGTATTATTGAAGAATTACAGTAAATCTAAACAATATATAGTTGAGTTATAATGATGAGGAGGAGGTGGACATCTTGCCTCTGTAGAGCCAGTTTGTGCAAGGAGAGATTGATTGCTTCTTTTTTGGTGGGGGCCCAAACCAACCAGTCATTTCAGTCACAGTTGTGTGGCAGACCCTGTCGCTGAAATGATGGGTTTGTTAAAGTGTGCATGTCCTGTTTATACAACATAAGGGTGGGTGGGAAGGACAATTCCATCTTGCACCTCTTTTTTCTTTCATTTTTCTTTGCATCATGTGCTGTTTGGGGACTATTTTTTTGAAGTGCCATCCTGCCTGACACTGCAGTGCCACTCCTAGATGGGCCAGGTGTTTGTGTCGGCCACTTGGGTCGCTTAGCTTAGTCACACAGCTACCTCATTGCGCCTCTTTTTTTCTTTGCATCATGTGCTGTTTGGGGACTATTGTTTTGAAGTGTGTCAAAGTCGGAAAAATATCATGCTACACGTTGCCATATATCCACCCCATGCGCGTGCCTGCTGCACGTGCACATTCCCTCCCGTGCGTGCGGATACTCGCAGCTGCGTGATGGCGCCTCCTCGGCCATGCGCTCGAGCGCGTGGTATGTGCATTTACGGTAGAGTTTGTGTGCGTCTAGCGGGCGACTCAAACGTTAAATAATAAAACCAAATAGTATGTTTTATAGATAATGTTCCCCTTAATAATGACTGTAAGTTTGTTTAATGTAACTGGTCGCTGGACAGAGAAATTCCCCTTTGCATGATACGAAGGGTCAGACAGGGTTTGAGCAGTGGTGTCTGGTACCTAACTAAAGAACATTTTATTAGAAACAATCCGGTGCTGGTTAGGTAAAGATTAATCGCTCCTGCGTATAGTTATGTCTATTAGTAGTTTCTGGACATTTACTATATTTGCGGTTCATTATCCATGCGGCGGGAATTCTCAGATTCCCTCCCACCTGAGCAATTTGATATAGTCACAGCCCACCTGTTCAAACTAACCTATGACCTTTTGTTATGATGAGAGGAGACATTCCTGTGTCCAATGAACAATGAGATTGTAGGTCCCTTTGTAGTATACTGTACGCAATGTATAAAAGGACAGCCAGCCTGGCCAGCTCAGTCTTCTCTCCACAAACGGTTTTCATCTTGACTAACTCGGAGCTGGTACCAGGACTGCGCAGCGATCATTCCCCAGTGTGTGTAAGTTATTCTCTGTGACCATTCTAAATCTCTGACTGTATTCTGCCACGATCTCTCTCTCTCTCATTGTATGTTATTGTTTGCGATTGTGCCGCTATTGTATATTTATGTGTAGTTATTCTGCTTAGATATTGATGTTAGCCTGTAGTGTATGAACTGTTAACTGTTTATTCCTTTTTTACATAGCTAGATATGTTAGTAAAGGTGTTGGAACCTTAGCAAGGTATTGCGTGTTTATTACATTGCAGAGGGTAATCGGAGCGTCTCAATCGCTCAAGCAGCTTTAGTATTAACAAGGTTAAGCAGCGTTATATCGCTACAGTATTTCAGTAGTAAGGTTTACAGTACAAACTCAATCTTTCACTGTGTTGCATACAAGGTTTACTGAGTGTCATCCCGTGAGCGTCTGCACCGCTCGTGTTCCCCTCGTGGTCACGAGCGTACGCTCCGCTAGTAGCGTAGCATTACGGTAGTTGGCCGCCTATAGCGTGCTCGTCACCAAGCGTTAAGCCGTGAGCGAGCGTGTCGCATGTGCGTCTCGACCACAGATAAGCGTTTGCTACGCTAAGTGCGTACCCTTACAGTACCCCATACGCCAATTGCGTACTGAGTCTCTTACCCATTTTATAGTGAATGTTATAAGATAAATATTTAGTTTTATCAATTGGCCGCTCGTCCGTCCTCCACATATCCGCACTAGCGAACACAGACTTTATCTGTCAGCAAGGGCGGGAAGGCAGTATCCCTTCGTATCGGGATACAGTAGTGCTGGCTAGATAAGCGTCTGTTTCGCTACGTTGTAGGAGTGCTGGTGGAATCCGGAACCGGAAGGTAAGAACAGTACGCTATTGTCTTTTAAAACTGTTTATTTCTGTTTTGCGTACGCACACACGCACGCACGCACACACCTGTATTTCTTTTTTCATTTGTGTATTTTCACACTTCACTTTCCTGTTTGCCATTTCACAATTGATAACGTGCTGAGAAAGATTTGTTGCTATTGGTAGTTAAAAGTAAAATTAATACGTTAAGGAGTAATTTGTAAAATACACGCACGGCTTGCCTAAGATACAAGGAAGTTCTGTGTGGTGTTCAGTAAATGATTACAGTTAAAGATCATCTACATTGATATAAACGTGTTAATTGTATTTCTGTGGATATACCTGGCTTGCGTACATGTGTCTCTAACAAAGGGCGGGACTAGCGTACGCAACGCAAGGGCCGACGCACGGAGCGTATATTACGCAACGGAGCGTCTGGGTACGCCCACATAATACAAATCACACGATAGTATTGTTTTAGTTAGGCAATAAGGAGGCAACGCGATAATAGCGCAAATCAATCTCAGTGTCCAAAATTTTAAGCTAATAGATCCTTCTCTAGTTGCAACTCCTCGGGATTAGCCTGCGATACTGAATGAAAGGGATTTCTGCGCAGAAACGAAAGTAAAGAGTATATGAGGTGAAAGAGTGTGTATATATATATAAGTTTCTAAATTTTGGGGTGGAACCACAGGAAATCATCGAGTTCTCGTGAGGTACATACGTGTAAGTGACGGCACGGTGGCTTGGGAGGCATCCCTTGTTAAACATTTAAAATAAGAGCATTAGAGTATAGCAGACCAGGAGGTCTACTGTAGCACAGACCAGGAGGTCCAGACAGACCAGGAGGTCTAGGTACAGCAGACTAGGAAGTCCGCTATAGATAAAGAGATAAAGGAGCACAACACCAGAAAGGGTTGGTGCGGTACCCATATAGGCCATTAAGCGCTGGCTGAAGGAATTCGCAGCCACTTATTTCGATTCCACTGGTCGCTCCGCACATAAGATTAGTTGCTTATGTGCAGAACTATTGTACCGCACGTAATTGTGTGCATTAGTTAGTAACTTGACCCAGTACCATTTGCGTACGCTAGAGGGGTCATAAACGCTATTTGTACATTCTAACGTGATTTGTGTAATTTTTTTTTATTTTAAGGGAGATTCGCTGGTCACTCGGGAATTCTCTAACAATCAATAGTTACTGGGAAGGGTTAAGTGCTCTTCGGATCACACCCACATGTTCCAGTAAATAGAGGTTCAGGTCGCAGGGGCCCTAGGTTGAGTATGCCAGCGCTTAGGCAGTGTGTGGGCATATTGGTCGACGTGGGCGAGTGAGTGGAGGTACTCGGTAAACTTCCGCCGCCGGCCTACCCCGGACATCTTGGTTTTTGTAAGGGTTCGCTGAAGACCCTGATTTGAAGGTCAGAGGTAGTGAAAGCAACACCTGCAAAGATGGGGTCCAGTTGTTCAGGTAGGGGGCGATCAACCTCAGTTCGGGTTGACTTAGTAAACCGACCAATCGGGTCGGCAAGGTATGTCATGTGTGAGAAATACGGTTCACACACAGAGGTTTTGTGCGATGAATGGGAAAGAATGACTGTGCATGATGGGGAAAAGTTCCCACGGGTAGGCAGTTTTAGTCCCGAGGTGTTACAAAATCTAAGGAGAAGGATATGTCTCATTAAATCTGCAAAGAGACGGATCAAACATTATGATTATTTACAGTTATGGCAACAGGAAGGTGAAATACAGAGAGGATTGGCTCAAGCGGCTGGATCTAACCCTATCAGAAAACTGATAGCCACCGCTCCCCCACCACCATACATAACGGGAGAGAAGGTGGTTACAGAGAATGGCACACTGGTGTATGATAAACATGCACTTAGTAACTGTATAAATGTTAAGAATAATGTAACCAAGATTGTTGATGCTAATATTAACCCGTGCAAGCTGTACCCTGTTTTAAACTTTCCCCAGGATTGTGACCAAGAGGATGAGCCAACAACAATATCGGCACTCTCTCTAGCAGCCACCATAGCAGAAACAACAGTGGGCACGTCCCAACCAGTAAGAGCAGTATCAAAGGCCCCTAGTGGAGGGACAGGTGAGGTCGTATCAACCGGTAAGTACGGCACCATACACTATGCTGAAACCATTACACCACATGTTGTAGAATCTACTCAGAATGATGTTATTGAACTTAATCCCGTTAGGGTAATTGCAGTGCCAAATGGGAAAACTGACACTTCAGGACTCACTCCTGTCAGACACATCGCCATGCACTGCCCCTTTTCCCGAATGGAATTAAGATCAATGGTGTCTGAATTCCCTGATCCTAGGAAAGATCTAGTTGCAAGCCAGAAATACATTAGAGAGCTAGGAAATACTGTGGAGCCCAATAACAAAGACTGGCAGATATTGCTGAGGGCATGTTTACCCTCCAATGTCGACTCAGCGAGATTTATAGCTGACTGTAAATTAGATGAAGAGGTACCCCTTACAGATGTGTACAACCAAGATAATGTAAAGAGAATAAATTTACAGTTAAAAGAGTATTTTCCAGCTGTTGCCAAATGGAACAAAATTTTCTCCATCAAACAAAAAGAGGGAGAAACAGCTGCTGATTATTTTCATCGGGCACTACAGGAAATGGCTAAGTATACAGGCATAGAAGACATTAAGACAAATGTGAATCATAGAGAAGTAGCAGTATCTGTGTTAATGGATGATTTAAAGGAAGTATTGAGGACGAGGGTACAGACCACCCAACCATGTTGGCGAGGTCTGTCGGTGGCTACTTTGAGAGAGGCCGCTATTGATCATGATCGGAATATCACCAGACACAGGGAGTCACAAAGTGATAAGTTAATGGCCGTAAGTATACAGGCCCTGACCACAAGGCCACCTCAGTATAAATCTCCGACCCCTGTGGGTAAGTCAAATGTGGTAACTTGTTATTACTGTCATAAAGAGGGACATTTTGCACGCAACTGTAGATCGAAAAATGCACAAAAATCATATCAACCCCCTAGACAACGACATGACACACGAAATTGGGATCAAGGACCGCAGAGACGGAGTTATGAGCCACACGCAGGGGAAACAAAAAGGTATCCCCCAAAAAGAGACTGGCAAGTCACTGATAGTTCCCATTTACCCCATTCACAGGTAATAGCTGCCAGCGCAATGCAGGGAGGTCACCACGCACCATAGGGGTGGGGCCACACCTGTAGTCTGCAGCCAGTGAAATTAATTGCGAGCCTTGGAAGTGAACCCGAGGTCACAATTGATGTAGCTGGTAAATCTCTAAATTTCCTTGTAGATATGGGGGTGGCCAAGTCAGTGATAAATTCGACCGTGGGCATGAGAACCACTGGTAAAACAATTCCAGCCATGGGAGTAACAGGAGTAGTACAGCACTACCCTTTAAGCAAACCTGCAGAGATTACGATAGGGCCTTTGCATACCAAGCATTCTTTTCTGCTGGCTGCATCGGCTCCGACTAATCTCCTAGGGAGAGATTTACTGTGCAAAATGGGATGCGTCATATACTGTACTCCTGAAGGTGTGTTCTTGGACATACCCGAAAACCACGCTCAGGAAGCGCAGGATATGCTAGACTCCCCAACAAGATTAATGTCACACACTGTTATTGTAAATAGGTGTCCGTCCAAGGTAGAGGAAATGATTTCTCAGATACCGGAATCACTTTGGACCAAGGATGGACAAGACACTGGATTGATGGCAAACGTAGCCCCAGTAGTTGTACAAGTAAAAGATGGTAGGATAGCTCCAAAAATCCCACAATACCCTCTGAAGCCAGAGGTGGAGTTAGGAGTTTACCCTGTAATAGAGCGCTTGCTACAACAGGGCATTCTGGTAAGAACGTCCAGCACTGCCAATAGTCCCATCTTCCCTGTTAAAAAGAGTGGGGGGAGGGGTTACAGATTAGTGCAGGATCTAAGAGGGATCAACAAAATAGTTGAGAGTCAATTCCCCGTAGTGCAAAATCCAGCTGTCATCCTTATGCAAATCCCTCCCACTGCCAAATTTTTCACTGTGATTGACCTCTGCTCCGCTTTCTTCTCGGTACCTCTGCACCCTGACAGTCAATACTTATTCGCATTTACATACAGAGGAGTTCAGTACACTTGGACTCGATTACCACAAGGTTTCATAGACAGTCCAAGTATTTTCTCACAGGCCCTGCATGATTGTTTACAGTCTTTCCAACCAGAGAGTGGATCAATATTGATACAGTATGTGGATGATTTACTGCTGTGTTCAGATTCACTGGAAGCGTCCCTGAGAGATACGAAACAACTCCTGTTTCATCTTTCAGACACAGGACACAAGGTTTCCAAGGACAAGTTACAATTATGCCAAACCCGTGTGAAGTATTTGGGACACTGTCTAACACAAGGACTGAGACACCTTACCGCTGATAGAATTCAAGCAATTCGTGACATGACCCTGCCACAAACCCAGCAACAGATAAGAACATTTTTAGGAATGTGTGGGTATTGCCGTAACTGGATCCCAGGTTTTTCCATACTAGCCCTACCTTTGCAGGAGGTGGTCTCCTCAAACAAACCTGATCGGATTTCGCACACAGACGAGTCTGAGATGGCATTTGAGAGACTTAAACAGTGCCTAACACAGGCACCGGCATTAGGTATGCCTGACTATGGGAAACCCTTTGAGCTGTACGGAACAGAGAGTGCTGGGTGCGCAGCAGGTGTCTTAACCCAGAAACATGGTGATGCCAGCAGGCCGGTAGCCTACTATAGTGCTCAGCTAGATACGGTAGCGCGATCCCTCCCCACATGCTTGCGAAGTGTTGCAGCAATAGCATTGCTAGTCACAAAAAGCGAAGATGTAGTGCTAGGACACAACCTCACAATTCATACACCACATGCAGTGTCAGCCTTACTGAATTCGGCCCAAACCAGACTCGTCTCATCAGCACGGTTTACAAGATGGGAATTGGCATTGATGGCCCCCGTAAACATCACCATAAGGAGATGCAGCGCATTAAATCCTGCAACGTATCTCCCAGGTGTGCCTGGACAGGCACAAAGGGTGGAGGATGAGAGTGATGGTGAAGGAGGATTTAATACAGGGGATGACACGCATGATTGTATGGAATATTTGACCCAAAATTTCACGTCAAGGCCTGACATCAGTGACAACCCACTGGAAGATGTAGATTTTACTTTCTACACTGACGGTAGTTGTCACAGACAGACGGACTCGGGAGACTTGTGTACTGGATACGCAGTCGTAGATGACCAAGGTACCATAGAAGCGGAACCGCTAGGCCCACCACACTCAGCACAAGTTGCTGAACTGGTTGCCCTAACCAGAGCATGCGAATTGGCTAAGGGCAAGTCAGCCAATATCTACACAGATTCTAGGTACGCCTTCGGAGTAGTCCATGATTTCGGGGCCCTATGGCGCCTCAGAAATTTCATGACGGCAGCTGGCACACCCGTAGCGCATGCAGCCCACATCAAAAGACTTCTAACAGCGATACAGGAACCCGACAGAGTGGCTGTTATCAAGTGTAAAGCTCATACGTATAGCCAAGACCCGGTATCACTTGGTAAAAGCCGAGCAGACGAAGCTGCTAAATCAGCAGCAGGTAACCCCATACAAACAGATAGTACACGACTGATGGTATTTAATACTGTAAATACACAGAAATTATATGAAATGCAAAATTTGTGTTCACCACAAGAAAAGGCAGTTTGGAGGTCAAAAGGATATGGCCAGGAGTCCTCAGGACTCTGGACAGACGGACAGGGTAAGCCAGTGGCACCCAGAGCATATCTTCCAAGTCTAGCGGAAGCGGCACATGGGCTGACTCATGTAGGCAAAGAAGGAATGTGTAAGTTGGTAAGAGCTTATTGGTGCGCCCCAGGATTTTCTTCCCATGCGGGTAAAAGAGCGATGACATGTCTCACCTGCTTGAGGAAGAATATCGGAAAGGCAATACCGACAGAGCCATCCCATATCCCTCCGACAGATGGCCCTTTTCAGGTAATACAAATTGATTTCATACAATTGCCACCTTGTAGAAATTTAAAATATGTATTGGTCTGTATTGATGTGTTCTCAAATTGGGTTGAAGCATTTCCCGCGGCCACAAATACCGCTGTATTTACTGCAAAGAAAATTGTGCAGGAATTTGTGTGTAGGTATGGTATCCCTAGAATCATTGAAAGTGATAGGGGTACCCATTTTACAGGTGAAGTCTTTCAAACAATGTGTAAGTTGATGGGAATTAATAGTAAGCTGCACACTCCGTACCGCCACCAGGCGAGTGCGAAGGTGGAAAGAGTAAACAGCACTATTCAAAATAAATTGAGCAAGGTAATGACTGAAACAGGACTGTTATGGCCTGAAGCTTTGCCAATTGTATTATACAGCATCAGAACCACTCCCAGGTCCCCTCTTAATCTGTCTCCTTTTGAAATTCTGTTTGGTCGACAACCTCATGTTATGATTAACCCCCAGGATGATTTGAAATGTAACAATGAAGTAACCGTAAAGTACTTGGTTAAGATGAGTAAGCAATTGAGGAATCAGAATGATAATCTAAAGTTGGTGATTCCTGATCTGCCAGACAGTAATTGTCATGACATTGAACCTGGGGATTATGTAATGATACGGAATTTTCTACGCTCAGGTTGCCTTATTGACAGATGGGAAGGACCATATCAAGTCTTATTGACCAGCACAACAGCATTGAAGGTTGCCGAGAGAGAGACTTGGGTCCATTCGTCTCATTGTAAAAAGGTCTCTGACCCAGAGAGGTCCCGTGATAAAGAACAGACGGTAGAGGTTGTATCACTAGAGTGTCTGTTCAGGGAGGATTGAGACGACACCTGAGCGCTGAGAATAATAAGACCGGAAGCTTGTCGAGCCAGATTTCTTTTTCCCATTTGTTATTTTCTCCAGTTCCCACCTCCCTCCTATTTCCTTTCCCCTTTCTTATTTTTCTCCTTTTTACTCCTCTAAGATGGACTTGCCCCAAGAGACTGTGATCCGGATTTTCCTGTTGACCCTGTTGTTGACCAGAGCAGTCTGTTTCGGTGAGAGTACCATGGAGGTCGAGAAAGGATCGGGAATGGGTTCTGATGACCAGGATGGAGGCGTAGTTTTCCAAGAGCAACATAATCTCTGAGTAAAGGCGAGTATCATAAAACAATCTGGTAGCATTGACAATAGAAGGAATTGTGAAGGATTGTTAGCTGAAGAGAACTGCATCTGTAGGCATTGTGACAATATAGTTGAGGATGGGTGCATAAAGAAATGTCAGTCCAGTTTTAATGTCCACATGGACCGGCATCCATTGAGTGACTATCACTCCTTAGTGGGTAAAGTGTTAAATTAGACAGACTGTTGGGTATGCTCTCAAGTACCTCAAGGTCATAGCAAATCAGGACTAGTACAATTCCCTTTAACTGTAGGAGAGGTACTTGAGCTAAGTGGTGGGAGGCCGGTGGACAAGAGGTTTAATATCTCTAGTCCTCCTAGTTTGAAGCTCCACCAATATCATGTGGATAGGTCCTTAGTGTGCTTTAACATTTCCAATCCCCGAAAGCCGGGAAATTGGGAAGTGTCATGGAGTAATCAAACCATGACCTTTTCATACAGACCCGACAGAATGCCCATAGACACAGAACTTATACGCCAGATAGCCGACCATGGAAGATTTTTCCGGTATAGGTACACTCTAGGAAGTAAGACCATGCGAGTTGGAGAAGTATCACCAGGATACTGTGCACATATCATACAACCTGATACGTGTACTAAACAGATGGCAGAATTAGGGTTAGGAGATTTCACATGGAAAATTTGTAACATGATAATGTCATACTCCGTCCCATATGTTCTCCCCGATGATGCATATTTCATATGCGGGAGGAAGGCGTATAAGTGGCTTGCCCCAAACTCAGAGGGACTGTGTTATATTGGAAAAGTACTGCCTGAAGTAATGACTGTAATCCATAACAAAATGAAAGATATTCACCGCAGTGCCCAAGCTCCTTATACTCACACTCATTACGAGCACGTCGTTAAACGGCACCTGATAGAGAGGACAGAGCATTCAGCCTCTGATCTGATCCATGAATCCACCGGGATTCAATTCCTACTCGCGTTAGATATCACTCGTACCGCCAGAGGAGTGATAAATTATAAATATATATCTGCGCTTGCAAATTTATTAGACAATATCACTGAAATGTATGACGACACATTCAGGTACACTGGGAAAGAGTTACAAGCCTACAAAACAGAACTGGTTCAGCATAGGATGATTCTCAATTACCTCACAGCTGTGACAGGCGGGTATTGTGTTACCCTAGCAACTCAATATGGAATAAAATGCTGCACGTACATTACAAACAGCACGGAGGACCCAGCCGAGGTCATAGATCAAAAGATGGATGACATTCTACAATTAAAGTGGGAGTTTCGAAGGAAACACAATCTCACACTCGCTGCTGTGGGTAATGAGCTGACCAGTTGGGTGTCATGGTTGAACCCACGAAATTGGTTCTCGGGCTTAGGAGAATGGGCCCAAAGTATTATTATGGATGTAGGGAAATTTCTTTTGTGTATTCTGGGAGTCGTCATATTGGTTGGCCTGATATTTAGATGCGTTCGGGTTTTAACGAAGAGTAAAAGTAATACCAGGGTGATGAGTCTAGGGAGCGAGGACACTGTACTAACAACAACTAATTTGATTTATGACCCAACGATAGAGACAATGTTGTGATGAAAATGTGATTCCACGGTCCGTTTCTTTCACCCGTTTCTCCTTTGTTTTCCTCCAAGGTACAAAGACATCCGCTTGGAAGAAGAATTTGACAACCTCTTTTATACAGACCATTGATGAACTATGCTACAAGCCCCCAATTTCCCTAGTGACTTTAACTTTTACGATAGCCCAACACTTTAGAGACTGTAACTTTATGGACAATGGAACAACTTTTGCTCGTTATTTATAGCAAAAGCACCGAGAGACATCAGACAACATGTACATCAAGACAAGACTTCAGACAAGACCTCAATCATCAAATGCATATTAAACTCACATAGTTTACGACTGCATGTATAATAATTGCTTCTTATCTTCACCTCTACAACCTCCAGGTAATGACACACATAGTCGATAGGGAATATAGATACAGATATCAGCACTTACATATCCCCCCATTCATGTATCATCAACTAAATGTGCTCCCCCATTTGTTGCAACCAAAAGCCGAAAAGAGCTCGGTAAAGTTTGACAGCCCATCCACAGACCCGTAATACGGGATAAGAAGGATTCAAATGTATACTTCGCAATACCTCGAAGCTTGATTTAAAACACGTACGGCACGATGATACATGACCCCTCAAACATGGATTCATACACACATGCTTCTACTATCTCACTAGGTCATACCTTTTTCCCACCTGCTCCTCTCCTCCCTTTACCCAATCATAAAATTGTATTTACATTATGACATATTTTTCTTTTTTGAACTGTTTTAGGAAGTGGCAGTTATTGATGACTGCCAAAGGGTGGACTGTCAAAGTCGGAAAAATATCATGCTACACGTTGCCATATATCCACCCCATGCGCGTGCCTGCTGCACGTGCACATTCCCTCCCGTGCGTGCGGATACTCGCAGCTGCGTGATGGCGCCTCCTCGGCCATGCGCTCGAGCGCGTGGTATGTGCATTTACGGTAGAGTTTGTGTGCGTCTAGCGGGCGACTCAAACGTTAAATAATAAAACCAAATAGTATGTTTTATAGATAATGTTCCCCTTAATAATGACTGTAAGTTTGTTTAATGTAACTGGTCGCTGGACAGAGAAATTCCCCTTTGCATGATACGAAGGGTCAGACAGGGTTTGAGCAGTGGTGTCTGGTACCTAACTAAAGAACATTTTATTAGAAACAATCCGGTGCTGGTTAGGTAAAGATTAATCGCTCCTGCGTATAGTTATGTCTATTAGTAGTTTCTGGACATTTACTATATTTGCGGTTCATTATCCATGCGGCGGGAATTCTCAGATTCCCTCCCACCTGAGCAGTTTGATATAGTCACAGCCCACCTGTTCAAACTAACCTATGACCTTTTGTTATGATGCGAGGAGACATTCCTGTGTCTAATGAACAATGAGATTGTAGGTCCCTTTGTAGTATACTGTACGCAATGTATAAAAGGACAGCCAGCCTGGCCAGCTCAGTCTTCTCTCCACAAACGGTTTTCATCTTGACTAACTCGGAGCTGGTACCAGGACTGCGCAGCGATCATTCCCCAGTGTGTGTAAGTTATTCTCTGTGACCATTCTAAATCTCTGACTGTATTCTGCCACGATCTCTCTCTCTCTCATTGTATGTTATTGTTTGCGATTGTGCCGCTATTGTATATTTATGTGTAGTTATTCTGCTTAGATATTGATGTTAGCCTGTAGTGTATGAACTGTTAACTGTTTATTCCTTTTTTACATAGCTAGATATGTTAGTAAAGGTGTTGGAACCTTAGCAAGGTATTGCGTGTTTATTACATTGCAAAGGGTAATCGGAGCGTCTCAATCGCTCAAGCAGCTTTAGTATTAACAAGGTTAAGCAGCGTTATATCGCTACAGTATTTCAGTAGTAAGGTTTACAGTACAAACTCAATCTTTCACTGTGTTGCATACAAGGTTTACTGAGTGTCATCCTGTGAGCGTCTGCGCCGCTCGTGTTCCCCTCATGGTCACGAGCATACGCTACGCTAGTAGCGTAGCATTACGGTAGTCGGCCGCCTATAGCGTGCTCGTCACCAAGCGTTAAGCCGTGAGCGAGCGTGTCGCATGTGCGTCTCGACCACGGATAAGCATCTGCTACGCTAAGTGCATACCCTTACGGTACCCCATACGCCAATTGCGTACTGAGTCTCTTACCCATTTTATAGTGAATGTTATAAGATAAATATTTAGTTTTATCAAGTGCCATCCTGTCTGACACTGCAGTGCCACTCCTAGATGGGCCAGGTGTTTGTGTCGGCCACTTGTGTCGCTTAGATTAGCCATCCAGCGACCTTGGTGCACCTCTTTTTTTCTTTGCATCATGTGCTGTTTGGGGACTATTTTTTTGAAGTGCCATCCTGTCCGACACTGCAGTGCCACTCCTAGATGGGCCAGGTGTTTGTGTCGGCCACTTGGGTCGCTTAGCTTAGTCACACAGCTACCTCATTGCACCTCTTTTTCTCTTTGCATCATGTGCTGTTTGGGGACTATTTTTTTGAAGTGCCATCCTGTCTGACACTGCAGTGCCACTCCTAGATGGGCCAGGTGTTTTTGTCGGCCACTTGTGTCGCTTAGCTTAGCCATCCAGTGACCTTGGTGCACCTCTTTTTTTCTTTGCATCATGTGCTGTTTGGGGACTATTTTTTTGAAGTGCCATCCTGTCTGACACTGCAGTGCCACTCCTAGATGGGCCAGGTGTTTGTGTCAGCCACTTGGGTCGCTTAGCTTAGTCACACAGCTACCTCATTGCGCCTCTTTTTTTCTTTGCATCATTTGCTGTTTGGGGACTATTTTTTTGAAGTGCCATCCTGTCTGACACTGCAGTGCCACTCCTAGATGGGTCAGGTGTTTGTGTCGACCTCTTGGGTCGCTTAGCTTAGTCATCCAGCGACCTCGGTGCAAATTTTAGGACTAAAAATAATATTGTGAGGTGTTCAGAATAGACTGAAAATTAGTGGAAATTATGGTTATCGAGGTTAATAATACTATGGGATCAAAATTACCCCCAAATTCTATGATTTAAGCTGTTTTTGAGGGGTTTTTGTAAAAAAACCACCCGAATCCAAAACACACCCGAATCCGACAAAAAATTTTCAGCGAGGTTTTGCCAAAACGCGTCCGAATCCAAAACACGTCCGCGGAACCGAATCCAAAACCAAAACACAAAACCCGAAAAATTTCCGGTGCACATCACTATTAAAAAATCAAAGATCCATCTGCAGGCGAAGCTGTCCAAACCTAACTGAATCAATTTATTAACTAGGGAAGTGTAAATAACAGTGTTAAAAGCCGAACTATAATCTACAAATAAAATTCTTACAGAGGGATTTCTATTTTCCAAATTAGTGAGCACATGATGGCTTAAAGTAAGGGCAGCATCGTCAGTTGATCTTTTGCCCTGTATGCAAATAGAAAAAGGATCAAAAGTGGCCGGTATAAAGCCCTTTATACTGTATGTCTCATAAATAATTTCTCACATGACTTCATAATAAGTGAGGTAAGAGCAATTGGCCTAAAGCCATTTGGCTCACTAGCATTAATTTTATCATTTTTTGGAATGGGAATAATGATACCCCTTTCAGACAGAAAATGAAGTTACCGGGTGAAGCAGTTCCACCTGGTAATTTCATGAAACACGCGGGTCCTTTTTCTGTGTGAAAGGGTCAACCCCTGTTGCAATTCCTGGAACTTCAACCCAGGAATTTACCAGGGTCGGAGACATGGGAATTATGACACGGGTTGACCCTTTCACACTGACAAAATAACCGTGTTGATCTGCAAATTAACGGGTCGAAATTTTCGACCCGGTAATTTGCATGTCTGTGTGACAGGGGGGGTCAGGCAGATCCCAGCAAAACTACCCTGCACTGAAATGCCGGGTAATTGCCGGGACTTTCAGACTTTTCTGTCTGAAAGTGGTATTACCGTCTGTGACCGGACGGTGCCGTACAAAAGCCCTCACCGCTTTCGCGTCCCGTCCACTGTACACAGAATGAATGTTTAGGTCACACGGGACCTGGCCACATAGTGGATTCCCGCTTACCGTCAGTAACCGCCTGTTACTGACTCCACCCACTTTGCAGTGGGCGGGTTTGGACGTGGCGTTTGGAACCACGGTTCTACTCTGTATGCGTCCACACGCCACCTTACCACACCTGTGTGGTGTTGACGAATCCCCAAACGATACTTGCCTAAGCACAGCACGGTTGCTGGCCGAAGGAGCTTGGAGACGCTGGTTCACCCTGGACAGCCGGTGAACGGAGCTAGGTTTCGCCTAGCCCTGCAGGTCACAAGATGAAGCAGTCTTCTTGAGGCAGATGATGTTTAATGCCAACAAATAGTTCTGAAAAGAACTCCACAATACAGCAGATGTTACAGCAGAATGAAACTGTTATAATACACTCTTAAGCTCACAGGCCTCCTCTTTTCATACAGTAAAATCACAAACCCCAGTCCTTTCCATCCAATCAGGATATCTTACAAAGTATAAATAAATTACATTTTAAAAGGATATAAGTGCATGAAGCAATTTCCTCCTTCCTGTCACACACAACGTTTGGTGTCATCTTAAACTCCATCCTTACCACCTGGCAGTTTAACAGTCCCTATTTATCACATAGCTTCAAAATACGGTTTGTATTTGATTTCCCAAACAAATGTTCTTCCTTCCTGAATCTACCATTCAGGATTCGTATATCAATTAAACCAGCTACATAAATAAATACAGGTTTCCATCCCCATACCACTTTACATATGGGATAAGGAAATTCCCTGTGATTAACATCTTTCTCTAAGGAACTCACACCTAGACTTTACCTGCTGGGCACTGCCCAACATCAAAAGGTTTTGTAATTCACACATCTGCTAGCAGACGGCAATTAGCATCCCATTTCCTAGTCACAGAAGATTGGCGATGCTTATTCAGACAGATATAGTAAGTGCATTTTTCCCTTTAAAATACAGGTGAGCACATCTTAAATATAAATACATTTAAACATGCAATCCTACAACTGTGCACACAGCACTACATATGACATGTTAAAACACATCATTAAACATATTTTTAAACAGTCCGCGCCCAGCGCCGTAAGTACGTTTAACAGTGATGCCAAGCGCCTATTGTCCAAATGGTGCCTGGCAGCTGAGGATTAACCCCTTCAGTGCCGCGGCCGCCATTACACGTGTGGCTGGTGGGTTTCTCCGGCCACACCGTTGATTTAAAACTCTTGGGAACGCCGCATTGCACTAAGGAAAGATTAAAAATTATAGTAAAAAATCCCGTTACCTGTTCAGAGCAGTCCTTAATTAAGCTCCCTGGAATTCTGTCTGGACCGTGGCCTTAGTAGATTTAGTGGTAGTGAAGCACTACCTGACGGACAACTTGTCCAACACCAAGGGCTCACCATCACCCTCATTTGCTCCCCACATGAGAGGAAATCAATCACCTTATCAAAATGTGAGTAAAAAATATTCAACGTTTCACCAAACGTGGGATCTGTGGGTTGTTTCAAATGACCCCTGTTAGCCTTACGGCCAGTAATATCCTGGATTCCCTTCCACATGCTTCTCGCATCTCTATCATTTTTAAATTTTGTTTCAAATTTAACAGAAAATGCTCTCTTTGCATCACAAATTCCCCTTTTTCTAAATTTGATCTAGCAGCCCTAAAAGCAATCGGATAATTATGGCGCTGAGGCGGGGGGAGCGGGTACTCTTTACCTGGGACCGGGTCTATTGGATGGGGCCGGGTCCTGCTGCTCCCCCTTCCCACTTTGTAGACACAGCTGGCACTTGGGACCTGCTGCAGCAGGCTCTCTCCCCAATCCAGCACACACGCTGCTGTGTGTTGCGCTGGGGAGAGAGGCACCTGCAGAAGTGTTCACTGCTTTCTCTCCCTGTTCGATGTGTGCAGGGGTGGGGGGTGAGCGATTGTACTCAATCGCCACCTGTCGGTGCCCATAGGTCCGCCCACCGGTGCCGCCTCCCCCCACTGTACACCATGCGCCCACATATTTTTCACATCCTCCCTGCATTGGCCACGCCCCTACCATTACATGGGCTTGGCACAACTGTTGGCGCCGCTGTTGGCAGCTAAAATACCCATGACACAGGGAAAGGCTATTCATTTGAATAGCCATTTTCCCGTGACTAAAATCAGGGATTACAGTGAGGAAACCCACTGATTCCACGCAAAATGAATGGGTTTTTCCCGCACATTAACCCCCGATTTGGATTCCTTGCAGCTCATGAAATTGCGAGGTTCAGTTCACTATCGGCGATTAACATGTGTGGTAATCCCCACTGATTAACCCCACGGCTGATTGAATATGCCAGAGTGAGTTTTTTCTGCTGTTATAGAGAGGTTTTTGTAGTTTAATTGACGCCTAATAGCGAATGCATTTGTCGTACAAGAACAAAAACAGGATTTTAATACCTACCGGTAAATCCTTTTCTCCTAGTCCGTAGAGGATGCTGGGGTCCACTTCAGTACCATGGGGTATAGACGGTTCCGCAGGAGCCATGTGCACTTTAAGACTTTTCTAGAGTGTGAACTGGCTCCTCCTTCTATGCCCCTCCTCCAGACCTCAGTATAGGAACTGTGCCCAGGGAGACGGACATTTCGAAGAAAGGATTTACTTTTAATTTAACGGTGAGATTCATACCAGCTCACACTTCAACCATGCCGCACACATGGCATTCAACAAAATACATGCCAACGGGGCATGAACATTTCAGCAACCGTGCTGAAAACATTTTCAACAAAATAACAAACTGCAGGTAAAGTACGCACTGGGCTGGGTGCCCAGCATCCTCTACGGACTAGGAGAAAAGGATTTACCGGTAGGTATTAAAATCCTGTTTTCTCATGATGCTGTGGTCCACTTCAGTACCATGGGGTTATACCAAAGCTCCAGTACGGGCGGGAGAGTGCGGATGACCCTGCAGCACCGATTGACCAAACTGTAGGTCCTCATCGGCCAAGGTGTCAAACTTGTAAAACTTAGCAAACATGCTTGCCCCTGACCAAGTAGCTGCTCGGCAAAGCTGTAACACGAGACTCCCCGGGCAGCCACCCAGGATGAGCCCACCTTCCTAGTAGAATGGGCAGTCACCGAATTCGGTACCGGCAATCCAGCCGTAGAATGAGCGTGCTGAATCGTACCTCTGATCCAGCGCGCAATAGTCTGCTTAGAAGCAGGACACCCAATCTTGTTGGGAGCATACAGGACAAACAGAGCCTCTGATTTCCTTATTCGAGCTGTTCTTGCAACATAAATTTTCAAAGCTCTGACCACATCCAGAGACTTTGAACCAGCTAAGGTGTCAGCAGCCACTGGCACCACAATAGGTTGGTTTATATGGAAAGAAGAAACCACCTTAGGAAGAAATTGCTGACAAGTTCTTAACTCAGCCCTATCTTCATGGAAAATCAAGTACGGGCTCTTGTGAGACAAGGCCCCTAACTCAGACACCCTTCTTGCGGATGCCAAGGCCAACAGCATGACCTCTTTCCAAGCAAGAAACTTCAATTCTATCTCCTGGAGAGGTTCAAACCAATCCAATTGAAGGAACTGCAAAACCACGTTAAGATCCCATGGTGCCATAGGAGGCACAAATGGAGGTTGGATGTGCAGAACCCCTTTCACGAAGGTCTGAACTTCTGGAAGGGAGGCCAATTGTTTTTGAAAGAAAACGGACAAGGCCAAAATCTGGACTTTGATTGAACCCAATCGTAGGCCCGCATCCACACCCGCCTGAAGAAAATGGAGAAAACGTCCTAACTGAAACTCTTCCGTTGGAGCCCTCTTGGATTCACACCAAGTCACATATTTTCTCCAAATACGGTGGTAATGTTTAGACGTTACCCCTTTCCTGGCCTGAATCAGAGTGGGAATGACTTCTTTGGGAATACCCTTCCGGGCTAGGATCCGGCGCTCAACAGCCATGCCGTCAAATGCAGCCATGGTAAGTCTTGATACACGCATGGCCCCTGCTGCAGCAGGTTCTCGTGAAGAGGAAGAGGCCGAGGATCTTCTATGAGTAACTCCTGAAGATCTGGATACCAAGACCTCCTTGGCCAGTCCGGGACAACGAGGATCGCTCGAACCCTTGTTCTTCTCATGATCTTGATAACTTTTGGTATTAGTGGAAGTGGAGGGAAGAGATACACCGACCGAAACACCCACTGGGTCACTAGTGCATCCACTGCTATTGCTTGAGGGTCTCTCGACCTGGAACAATATCTCTGAAGCTTCTTATTGAGACGAGATGCCATCATGTCTACTTGAGGAACTCCCCAAAGACCTGTCACCTCTGCGAAGACTTCTTGGTGGATGCCCCATTCTCCTGGATGGAGATTGTGTCTGCTGAGGAAGTCTGCTTCCCAGTTGTCCACTCCTGGAATGAAAATTGCCGACAGAACTCTTGCATGTCTTTCTGCCCAGAGGAGGATCTTTGTTACCCCTGCCATCGCCGCTCTGCTTTTCGTTCCACCCTGACGGTTTATGTACGCGACTGCTGTTACATTGTCCGACTGGTGTCAGGTTCGGTTTTGTTTGTGTCCCCGGAGGGGGCGCTAGTGGGTCAGTGGAGGTTGGAGGGAAGAAGTGAGGAGGCTGGATTGGGTTTCTGCGCATGGGCGCAAATGATGTTTTATTAACTGAAAAGTTCACACAATAAGGCAGCAGAAATAAACAGTAAGGAATGCAGTGATAATGGTTCAGCGTAAAAGCTGAGAGTCTATGGCAAATGCAATATGACAATATGATGAATGAGTTCACTGGTATGGGAACCAGAGTTGTTTAAAACGTGGAGCCAGCAAAGATGGTAATATATGGGTAGCAAACCTGGTAGCAGATGCAGGAGACTTGGTAACAGTTCACAGTGCAGTTGATGAAGCACAGGCAGCTAGCAAGCTGCTTCACAGGTGAGGTGATGGAATGCACCTGGAGCGAGAGAGTCTCTACTGCTGAGGCTGAAGCACACTGTAGCTGTAGATAGGTGTGGAGCCAGATAGTAAACACAGGGATTGCTGATGCTTGTAGTTCCACGGAGATGCAGGAAGGTAACCAGGAACACGGAGGAACAGGAAGGTAACCAGGAACACGGAGGATCCAGGAAGGTAACCAGGAACACGGAGGATCCAGGCACATGGGTCGCAGGAGTGACACAAAGTTCAGGACAACCACAGGCTCATCCTGCAGCTCCTGATATACCCCCTGGTGTGCAGACATTGGCTGGAGTGGAACAAGGAGGTGCGGCCAAGCTCCGGATTGGCCGCCGTACTCAGACTGATGGAGACTGTCATGGCGGCGCCCATGCCGCGGCCCGGCGGGAACGCGGCGTGCTCTCACGCCTGCTGACAACAGGAGTGCTCCCAGGCCTAGGATGACGTCCGGCAACAGGGAGTCGGGTGACAGCAAAACGTAGGGACCCCGGACGGAGTCCGCACCGACGGACAGATGTAACTGTGGTGAGTCGATTCCTGACAGTACCCCCTCCTTTATGGGTGGGCACCGAACACCCACGTGGCTTGGAAGGGTGAGTTCTGTGGAAGATACGGACCAACCTTGGAGCATGGACGTCAGAAGAATTCACCCAGCTTCTCTCCTCAGGACCATAACCGGACCAGTCGATGAGGTATTGCAAACGACCGTACCGGCAACGTGAATCTAGAATCTTCTCTATTTCAAACTCTACGCCCCGCTGGGTTCGTATTCTGGGACCAACTGGAAGAGCTCTTTGGAAGCGATTCAGGACTAACGGTCTGAGGAGAGAGATATGAAAGGCATTAGGAATTCGTAATGAAGGAGGCAATTTGAGTTTGTAAGCCACAGGACTGATGACTTTTTCGATGGTGAAGGGACCGATGAAGCGCGGTGCGAACTTCATCGATGGCACTCTAAGACGGAGGTTCCGAGTGGAGAGCCAAACCTTGTCACCAGGCTTCAGGCTAGGAACTGCGCGTCTTTTACGGTCAGCAAAGAACTTATAACGACTGGAAGCTTTCTTGAGGGAAGCATGAATCTTCTTCCAGGTTGAAGAGAACTGACCCAAAACAACAGTGGCGGCTGGAACATCGATGTTAGGAAGGTCTTGAAAATCCGGAACACGAGGATGTTGTCCATATACAGCAAAGAATGGAGTTGTTTCTGTAGCAGTATGGGTGCGGAAGTTGTGGGCAAATTCGGCCCACGGAAGCAGATCCAACCAGTCATCCTGAGAAGATGAAACATAAAGTCTTAAAAAGGTTTCCAACTCTTGGTTTACCCTCTCTGTCTGCCCATTTGTCTGAGGGTGGTAAGCCGACGAAAACTTGAGACTGACTTGCATGGCAGAACAAAGGGCTCTCAAAAACCTTGCCACGAACTGAACTCCACGGTCAGATATAATTTCAGTGGGCAGTCCATGTAAACGGAAAATCTCCAGTAGGAAGATTTGAGCAAGTTTTGGGGCAGAAGGGAGACCCTGGAGAGGAACACAATGAGCCATTTTGGTAAACCTGTCAACCACAACCCAGATGGTATTATATCCTTGAGAAGAGGGAAGGTCGGAGATGAAATCCATGGACAGGTGTGACCAGGGACGGCTGGGAATAGATAATGGCTGTAACTGACCTGCTGGAGACTGACGAGGAGTCTTGTGCTGCGCACACTTAGGACAGGATGCCACAAAGTCTTTGATGTCGACTTTCATCTTCGGCCACCAGTATGTCTCGGAGAGGAACTTGAAGGTCTTTAGGACACCAGGATGTCCAGTGAATTTGGACTGATGAGCCCAAGACAGCAACTTGGGACGCAGTTCTGGGGAAACAAAAGTCTTACCAGGAGGCAGAGCAGGAGAAACTTGAGATGAAGCAAATACAACTGGATTCAGGATGGAATGCGGAACTGGATTGGACGTCCCTTCTTCGGACTCCATAGATCGGGACAAAGCGTCTGCTTTGATATTCTGGGAACCTGGGCGGAAATGAAGCTTAAAGTTAAAACGAGAGAAGAACATAGCCTACCGGGACTGGCGAGGATTAAGACACTGGGCTGCCTTTAAGTAAAGCAGATTTTTATGATCCGTATAGATGTTGAATGGAAATTTGGCCCCTTCCAGGAGATACCTCCATTCCTCAAGGGCCAGCTTGATCGCCAGTAGTTCTTGGTCACCAATGGAATAGTTAGCTTCTGCAGGAAGGAATTTACGAGAATAAAATCCACAAGGGTGAATCTTCCCATCAGTTCCCTTCTGGGAGAGAACAGCTCCAACTCCTACTGTGGAAGCATCCACCTCCAACTCGAATGGCTTGTTAACATCTGGTTGAGACAGAACTGGAGCAGACATGAAAGCCAGCTTGATTTTTTGAAACGCAGCAAAAGCTTCTTCTGACCAGTTGGAATGATCTGCCCCCTTCCGAGTTAAGCTGGTAATAGGAGCGATGAGAGTTGAGAATCCTCGGATGAACTTCCTATAATAATTAGCAAATCCCAGGAATCGCTGAATGGACTTGAGAGTATTCGGAATGGACCAATTGGCAATAGCTTCCAACTTTGTCGGGTCCATCTGGAGATTCGATCCGGAAATTATATACCCCAGGAAGGGTATGGAAGAAACTTCAAAAGTACACTTGGACAACTTGCCGTAGAGACGGTTCTCACGAAGACGTCGGAGGACCTCACGGACTTGTAGACGATGAGAAGAGATATCTTGGGAGAAGATGAGGATATCATCCAGGTAAACTACAAGATACTTATACAGAACGTCACGGAAGATTTCGTTAACGAAGTGCTTGAATACTGCTGGAGCATTGCTCAACCCGAATGGCATTACCAGGTACTCGTAATGACCATCTTGAGTATTAAAAGCTGTCTTCCATTCGTCACCACTACGGATTCTGATGAGATTATAGGCACCGCGGAGATCTAACTTGGTGAAGATGCGGGCTCCCTTGACTCTATCAAACAACTCAGTGATGAGGGGTAATGGATAACTATTTTTGATGGGAATGTCATTGAGACCCCGGTAGTCGATGCATGGACGTAATCCTCCATCCTTCTTTTTAACAAAGAAAAAGCCCGCACCAGCGGGTGAAGATGAGGGGCGGATGAATCCCTTCTGTAAGTTCTCCCTGATGTAATCGCTCATCGCCTCGGTTTCAGGAACAGATAACGGATAGGTACGCCCCCTAGGTGGTTTTTTTGCCGGGAATGAGGTCTATGGGGCAATCCCACTCTCTATGGGGCGGCAGAACATCAGCAGCCTTTTCACTGAAGACGTCAGAGAAATCTTGGTAGGCCACAGGAAGACTTGACTGGGACTTGACTTCAGAAGACCTTATAGGGTAAACTTGAGCTAAGCAGGACTGACGGCAATGTGAACCCCAGGAAGTGAGTTGTAACGTGGACCAATCAATCCGCGGATTATGTAGTTGGAGCCAGAGCATACCCAACACAATCTCCTGGGTTGCCTGAGGAATAACTAAAAACTTTATTAATTCAGAATGCAGGAACCCGACTCCCAGTACCACTGGCTTGGTCTGGTGAGAGATATAGCCCTTGGAAATTCGGCTACCATCCACTGCAGTAATGTAGACTGGATATGAGAGTTCGCAGACAGGCAAATGAAACTTATCTACTGCAGCTTGAGTGATAAAGTTTCCCACGGCTCCACAGTCCACCAACGCAGTTGCAGATTGGAGTCCAGCCGTAGTCTCTAAAGTCACAGGAAGAATAAGGTCTTGATTTGAAGGAGCTTGTCTAGAAGATCCCAACTTGACTCCTCCTTTACAAGTCAGGATCTGGCGTTTCCCGAACGCACTGTACAAGAATTAATCTGGTGACCTGTAGCCGCACAATAAAGACACAGTCTCTCACGGAGTCTTCTTGACCGCTCCTCAGATGTTAAGCGGGACCTATTCATTTGCATAGGCTCATCAGAAGGTGGAGGCTGAAATTGTACTGAAGGTACCATTCTTGACTTGCGAGGCTCACTACGAGCACGCTCACTGTTGCGTTCGCGAATGCGAGAGTCCAACTTGATGCACAGAGAGATTAGTTCAGACAATTGCTCAGGGATATCACGGGTTGCCAGTTCATCCTTGATCCGATCCGAAAGTCCATGCCAGAAGGCTGCTACCAGGGCTTGGTTATTCCACTAGATCTCTGCGGCTAACGTCTGGAACTGGATGACATATTGGCCCATACTCCGGGTACCTTGACGAAGCTGAATAAGATCTGCAGAGGCTGATGTTGCACGACCCGGTTTGTCAAAGATGCGTCTGAAGGTTGACACGAATTCAACGTAGTTGTTCATCAGAGGGTCAGCACGTTCCCACAGAGGAGACACCCAACTCAAGGCAGAACCAGAGAGCAGTGAGATAATGTAGGCAACCTGGGATCTTGGCGTGGGGAAATTGTGTGATAATAATTCAAACTGGATTTCACATTGGTTAAGGAACCCGCGACATAGCTTCGGACTGCCATCATATTTGCTGGGCACGGGCAGGTGCAAGCGTGACACTGGAGCTGATGCAGCCGACATAGAAGAACTCACAGCACTTGCAGGTGCTGGGGTAACTGGAACTGGAGAAACAGGTACACTAGGCAGGGATTGTTGCAGTGTATCAATCCGGGAGGACATTCCTTGCAGGAACTGAAACATCTGCTGTTGCACAGCCTCTTGACCATCCAAGCGGGAGACCAGATTTTGTAAGGCCCCTGACCCCACACTCTGACCACCGTCCGAGTCCATCGGTCCTGAACTTACTGTCAGGTTCGGTTTTGTTTGTGTCCCCGGAGGGGGCGCTAGTGGGTCAGTGGAGGTTGGAGGGAAGAAGTGAGGAGGCTGGATTGGGTTTCTGCGCATGGGCGCAAATGATGTTTTATTAACTGAAAAGTTCACACAATAAGGCAGCAGAAATAAACAGTAAGGAATGCAGTGATAATGGTTCAGCGTAAAAGCTGAGAGTCTATGGCAAATGCAATATGACAATATGATGAATGAGTTCACTGGTATGGGAACCAGAGTTGTTTAAAACGTGGAGCCAGCAAAGATGGTAATATATAGGTAGCAAACCTGGTAGCAGATGCAGGAGACTTGGTAACAGTTCACAGTGCAGTTGATGAGGCACAGGCAGCTAGCAAGCTGCTTCACAGGTGAGGTGATGGAATGCACCTGGAGCGAGAGAGTCTCTACTGCTGAGGCTGAAGCACACTGTAGATGTAGATAGGTGTGGAGCCAGATAGTAAACACAGGGATTGCTGATGCTTGTAGTTCCACGGAGATGCAGGAAGGTAACCAGGAACACGGAGGAACAGGAAGGTAACCAGGAACACGGAGGATCCAGGAAGGTAACCAGGAACACGGAGGATCCAGGCACATGGGTCGCAGGAGTGACACAAAGTTCAGGACAACCACAGGCTCATCCTGCAGCTCCTGATATACCCCCTGGTGTGCAGACATTGGCTGGAGTGGAACAAGGAGGTGCGGCCAAGCTCCGGATTGGCCGCCGTACTCAGACTGATGGAGACTGTCATGGCGGCGCCCATGCCGCGGCCCGGCGGGGACGCGGCGTGCTCTCACGCCTGCTGACAACAGGAGTGCTCCCAGGCCTAGGATGACGTCCGGCAACAGGGAGTCGGGTGACAGCAAAACGTAGGGACCCCGGACGGAGTCCGCACCGACGGACAGATGTAACTGTGGTGAGTCGATTCCTGACAACTGGATCTGTACGGGTTGATGTTGAAGAAGATGCACCGCTTGTAGAAGGCCATTGTAAATGGCTCTCAACTCCAGAATGTTTATGTGAAGACAAGTTTCTTGACTTGACCATCTTCCTTGGAAGCTTTCCCCCTGTGTGAGTGCTCCCCAACCTCAGAGACTTGCATCCGTGGTTACTAGGACCCAGTCCTGAATCCCGAACCTGCGTCCCTCTAGTAGGTGAGAACTGTGTAGCCACCACAGGAGCAAAATTCTGGCTTTGGATGACAGGATTATCATCTGGTGCATGTGTACGTGGGATCCGGACCACTTGTCCAACAGGTCCCACTGGAATACTCTGGCATGGAATCGGCCAAACTGTATGGCCTCGTAGGCCGCTACCATCTTTCCCAACAACCGAATGCATTGATGAATCGACACTCTTGTTGATTTCAGAATTTGTTTGACCATTCTCTGGATTTCCAGAGCCTTTTCTACTGGAAGAAATACTCTCTGTACTTCTGTGTCCAGTATCATCCCCAGAAAAGACAATCTTGTCGTCGGTTCAAACTGTGATTTTGGAAAATGTATGATCCAACCGTGTTGTTGAAGTACTGTCAGGGAGAGTGCAATGTAATGCACCAACCTTTCCCTGGACCTTGCTTTTATCAGGAGATCGTCCAGGTAAGGAATTATATTGACTCCTTTCTGTCGAAGGAGGACCATCATCTCCGCCATCACCTTGGTGAACACCCTCGGTGCCGTGGAGAGTCCAAACGGCAACGTCTGAAATTGGTAATGACAGTCCTGTATCGCAAATCTCAGATAAGCTTGATGTTGAGGATAAAATGGGAACATGTAAGTAGGCATCTTTTATGTCCACTGACACCATGAAGTCCCCTTCCTCCAGACTGGAAATCACTGCCCTCAGAGATTCCATCTTGAACTTGAACCTTTGCAGGTAGAGATTCAGATTTTTCAGGTTTAGAATCGGTCTGACCGAGCCGTCCGGCTTCGGAACTACGAATAGGCTTGAATAAAACCCTTCTCCTTGTTGCGACAAGGGAACCAGGACAATTACTTGATCCTGACACAATTTTTTTATTGCTGCCTCTATCACTTCCCTTTCTGGGATAGAAGCTGGTAAGGCCGATTTGAAAAATCGGCATGGGGGCATGTCTTGAAACTCCAGTTTGTACCCGTGGGACACTATTTGTAAGACCCACGGGTCCAAGCCAGATTGAACCCAGAACTGACTGAAGAGTTTCAGACGTGCCCCCACCTGAGCGGACCAGCGTCATGCTGAAGATTTGGCAGAAGCAGAAGTTGATTTCTGCTCCTGTGATCCTGTAGACGCTGTGGACTTTTTTCCTTTTCCCCTTCCTTTACCCGCAAAGAAAGGGGAAACTTTATCCTTTTTGTATTTATTGGGCCGAAAGGACTGCATCTGAGAGTGATGTGTCTTTTTCGCCAGCGCAGGAGCATTAGGCAAGAATGTCGACTTACCTGCGGTAGCCGCAGAATCTAAAGCATCCAGCCCATCTCCAAACAAGGCCTCAACTTTATACGGGAGAGCCTCCATATTCCTTTTGGAATCTGCGTCAGCATTCCATTGGCGAATCCACAACGCCCTCCGTGCTGAGACTGCTATGGTAGTGGCTTTTGATACCAAGAGACCAATATCTTTCATGGCTTCTAGCATGTATGCAGCAGCGTCTTTGATATGACCTAAGGTTAGGAGTATCTCGTCTCTATCTATTGTGTCAATGTCGGATGACAAGTTTTCTGACCACTTTTCAATAGCACTACTCACCCATGCACAGGCAATGGTAGGCCTGAGTAGTGTCCCATTGGCCACATAAATAGATTTCAACGTATTCTCCAACTTGCCGTCTGCCGGCTCCTTCAGTGAAGCCGTCCCAGGCTCAGGGAGAATCACCTTTTTTGTTAACTGTGACAGGGCACTGTCTAAAACGGGGGGGGGGTGACTCCCACCTTTTCCTGTCCTCTGCAGGGCAAGGGTAAGCTACCTGAATTCTTTTGGGAATCTGAAATTTCTTTTCAGGGTTTGCCCAGACTCCCTCAAAGAGAGTGTTCAGCTCATGAGATGGAGGAAAAGGTACATTTCTTTTCTTTTCTTTATAAAAATAAGCCTTCTACTGAGGTAAAGGAGGGGATTCTGTAACTTCTAAGACCTCCTTTATAGCAACAATCATGTACTGAATGTTTTTCGCTAATTTTAGTGTCGACACAGGAATCAGAGTCCGTGTCAGTATCAGTCTATACAACCTGTGTAAATGACATTTTATGTGACCCAGAGGGGTCCCCTGTAGATGAAAAAGCAGAACTATTAAAAATCACATCTTCGACAGATTTTCTCCAGGTTTCTGCATGAGACTCAGACTTATCCAATCTTTTACTGATATGATTCAAACTATCACGTAATTCCTTCACCCATTCAGGCTCGTGGTGAGCCGGCAGCGCCACCACATTACAACTCTGTGCCCCTAAAATGGCTCCCTCAGGGGAAGAGCTCCCTGCCTCAGACATGTCACACACGTGCACAATCACACCACAGACACTCCAGGGCTTGATGGGGACAGACCCACAGTAAAGTCTGTCAGAAGGGCACAGAAAGGAATTGCCAGTTCACTACTCCGCGCCAAAAGAAAAAATCCCTGAGACGCGTACTTTGTACACAGAGACAAAATCCCTGTGTCACGTACTTTCTGCACAGAGATTTTGAAGCGCTTTCTATTAATAGGTCTTAGCACCGAATATACACTCCTCCCCCCCCCCCCCCCCCCCTTTACACCCTGATACTTGATTCAGAAGTGGACAGGAGGATCAGTGTTTCTTGCCCTGCAGCTGCTGGGAGAAAATGGCGCTGGGCAGTGTGCTGGCTGCCTGAGGAAGAAGCCCCGCCCCCTGCAATGGCGCGTTTTTCCTCAGCTTTAGAATAGATATTTACACTGGCGGGGGAGTAGGACAGTATAAATACAAAGTATGCTACCTTTTGCCAGTGAGAGTAGGTTTCATGCTCATTTTGCGGCCACCCCTCCAGCTGTATTTCTCAGTTTATTTCCTAAAACCCCACCATTATAGGTTTTAAGGATATCCTTGCTTGAGCACAGGTGACTTAATTAGTACCTAAGTGCATTTGATTTAACCATGTAAACTGTATTGGCAGAGTTTGGGAAACTCTATCCTAATTCGTTGTCACTGGAAACTCCTTTGTCATTAGGTATATTCTAGGCTTACATTTTCTAATTGTTGCTTAAGAACTTAAAGAGTGTTAATTATGCATTGGACATGCAAACAAGCCCTGGGCTGGTACACACTTGGTTAGTATACTCTAATATTCTGACAAATAAGATAATGGTTTTTACTTTCTATACACTCATTTGCATATTCGTGTGTTTCACCTGCCGAGCATTTGTCCTCAAACAGTAATAATTAAACAATAATTTCTCATCATCTTGCTACACTTATAGTTAGGTTTTTATTTCAGAAATATATTATACCTCATATTTTGAAAATAAATGCATTTTTTTAATTGGTATTTCAGAAAACTAGAGTCACGCCTTTGGCATAAATCTGTTGCATATGCTGCCAATTTCAGACATGTGCCCCACTTTGCATAAGTGCAGAGTTACACATTTGCACTCACTTTTTATAGATGCAAGTTGCACCCATTTTACTACCAACTCTACACTGGCACCTTTATGTATACAGATATGGGGGGGAATTCAATTGGCTGCAGTAGCTTACAGCGGCTAATTAATCCCTCAGGGGCTATCCCATTAACCCCAACAACTGGGCCTTTTTTTTTTACAGAACTCATTGAGGTCCCGAAACCTGATAAGTGACATATTTTCATGGCTGTAATCACGATAACACATAGGTCCGGGAATTTTTTTTATGCAAAAATTGGGCTTTAATTGAATTGCAGAAAACAAACCCTGGGCGAAAAATTGTAGTACATTTAAAAAAAAATTGTTCAAAAATTTGGGAGCACAATTGAATTCCCCCCTTGGTGTCACATTGAATCTGTATGTACAGTATTTATTGTCCATATATTGGGATACATAAAATAAAATACCAATATTGTTTAACTTGGGCAGTATAACAACATAAAGAAAAGCTGGGTTGGAGACAGCAGCGTTTCTAGAGAGGAGGGGACCCGTGTGTGCGCGCCCTCTTCTCCTGTAGCCATCACCGCCGCTGCTAGCGCTCTCAGAGCTGAGACTCTGGCACAGTGCCAGAGTCTCTAGCGCTCAGTGCGCTAGCAGCGGTGGTGACAGTCCCCAATGGATGCCGGAAAGGTAAGTATAGAAGAAATGGGTGCAGTGTGTGCGGTGTGGGCCCCCTCTGGACCCAGGGGCCCGTGTGCACCGCACACACTGCACCCATTATAGATACGCCAGTGGTTGTAGAGCACTTTAAATTTAAACTCTTTCCCTATAAACGGAAGAAACATGAATGAAACACAGGAGACGAGTATCTGTTGCAGAGGTTCCCAAACGCGGTCCTGAAAGCACACAAACAGTCCAGGTTTTCAGTTTATCCATGCTTGGCCACAGTTGACTTATACCGCTTTTATACTAAAATGACAGGTCGCACCTGGGAACCATACATGGGTGCGACCCGTCATGAGACCCCTTTTCAGACAGCGGCCCGACCTAGCATATTGCTGGGTTGGTGATGTCACCGCCGACATGTGCGGAGCCGGAGCTTGGAGATGAAATGATCTTCAAGCTCTGCTTCTTCTCTATGCAGTGAACGGGTCCTGGGTCGCATCAACCCAGCTGACTCGTTTACATTGCACCGCGACCCGGGTCCTTCCCGAGACCAACCCTGCAAGCTAGCCGGGTTGGATTACCGAGTAACTGGAACCGGGATAATCCTTTTACACCTAGCTACTGCCGGATTATCACGGCAATTACCCAGGTTTTAGTGGCGGTGTAAAATGGGTATTGCTTAGTACCTCAGTTAATTTGATTTAACCATTTGTGTTGAGCCATGGATATAATAAACCTGGACCATTGGGGTGATTTAAAACAATAATATAAAACAATAAGATATACTGTAAATGGAAGATAAATAAACAAAAACATATAGCTAGACAGTAGTCACTATAGATACTTGTCTTGTGCGTATTAATCGTTTTACTCCTATTTAAAGTTAAAGCACTCTCCAAATCTACTTTTCTTTGTTTACTCTTTTTGAGAAGTTAGACAACGCCTACTCTCTATTCTGGAAGAGCCGCTATTTTTATTATATTTTGTGATCATACTGGGTGTTTGTTATTAAACTAATCAGCACCTCGCTCTTAAGAAAATGAATGACACATAAACTATCTAACAATACAATATAACAACAAAATATTCCCTTTTCTCAAAGTCAAGTAATACAGTTAATAACTAGGGAAGGAATCCAATTGCACGCGGGAAATTTAAAAACCCCACGGCTGCGGGGTTGTGGTATTCAATTACAACCCAGAAAATTGGATGCTGCGATTTCTTATAGAAATCACGTCTTTTTTTTCCTCGCAACTCCAGAACAAGTCTGATTTTTCCTAAAGTCGTTGCTTCTAGGACAAATCACCGAGACTTGCTCTGGGATCCCAGCGGCATCCCCCCCCCTTCCCATAGGACTAATTACCTTAATTAGTCAGTAATTACTCACTTTCCGAAGCGGGGTCTTCTTCATTGAGCGTCGGGCGTCGGGAGCCGGTCCTCTGCAGCGGCAGTGAGTACAGATGGAGCCGCGCTCATCTGAGGCAGCTCCGTCTCAGGCGAGCACTCCCGGCGTGACTAGGCAATCCGTCGCAGCGGTAGGGGCCGCGCCCAGTTACAGATGGAGCCACGATTGGCTCCATCTGTATGTAAGGTGTGTGGAGTGTGTGTGAGTGTTTGCAAGTGTATAGTGTGTATGTGTGACCCCCTTGTGGGTGTATGACCCCCCCCCCCCCGGAACCGGCTGCTAGGAGAACTATATCTCCCAGCAGTTCTTGCACCTCCTTGCAGCCCCACCGACTCCCAGGTGACTATGTTTGGGGGGGGGGGGGGGGGGTGTTACGCCCCGCTGGGTTTTCACAGCAATGAAAACCCCAGAACTACTTTTTCAAAAAGTGGATACTGAGGGTATCGGAAGCGTGCATACCCGAGGTAATCCAAAATCAGGCGCTAGGTATGCAAGGCTTTTTGTGTTTCATTTGCTATAAAGGCTGATATATAGAGTTGTTGGCGATATGGGTGTACTGTACATTAATCTAAAAAGAAAATGACAAAATAGCATATTTCTGCCATATAGGCACATCTGGAGATGTACAGGTCTCACCATCAGCAGCATATGGATAAGTCATCACCATGTATTTGCAGCTGTCCTATAGCAGGTGGAAAAGATCTGTCCGCTAACAGGCCTACATGTAGGCCCACTGTAGGTGGATACTTCAGGCCTACATGATCTGCATTTGCATAAAAACACCTTTACTGTATTCGACTTGCGTTACACTGCCCCTTCACTCACTTGTTTCACCTACCCAGGCACATGTCGACATAAGTGGTAGAATTGTAGAAATCTGCATGACTTTGCTTTCTGAGCGTCCGCAGAGCGAATCTCCTAGTATACAGTGAGCAAACTGGCAAAGTACTCATGTACTGCCACAGTTATTATCAGTGCTGTAACTAGACATTTTGGCGCTGTGCAAGAGACAGCATTGGCGCCCCCCCCCCACATTTAAAAGAAGGGCCAGTGTGCGCCACAGGCGCATGCCAAAAATATATGGGTGTGGCTTCATGGGGAAAGGGGCGTGGCCACTAAATAATACCAATTCATATTACACTGTACAGTAGTCTCCATTATTCAAATTATATCCCACAGTAGCGCCTCTTACACACATTACACCAGGTAGAGCCCATTTTACACATTACTCCAGGTAGAGCCCCTATAACACATTGCGCCAGGTAGAGCCCCCTTATATACATTACGGCATGTAGAGCCTCCTTTTACACAGTACGGCAGATAGTGTCCCCCTCTTTACACATTAGGCAGGCCGACTCCCTCTTTTTACACATTATAGCAGCAGAGGGGTGTAGTATGGTATGCCGGAGGCCGGCTCCCGGCGGCCAGCATACTGGCGCCGGGATCCTGACCGCCGGCATACTGACAGCTGAGTGAATGCAAATGAGCCCCTTGCGGTCTCGCTGCACTCGCCATGCTGCTGGCTTGGTGCACGCTATTTATTCTCCCTCCAGGGGGGTCGTGGACCCCCAAGAGGATGAAAAGTTGTCGGTATGCCGGGTGCCGGGATTCCAGCGCCAGTATACTGAGCACCGGGATCCCAACAGCCAGCATACTGAAGACCACCCCAGCAGAGTCTCCTTTATACACATTATGGCCAGGCACCACTGGCACACACCTATACCCCTTTCAGACTGCCAGCTTCTAACACAGGTTATAGCACATGAGTGCGCAGAACCCGTGTTGCTGTGCAGTCTGAAAGGTGCCAGGGGAAATATCCCGGGTCGAGCGACCCGGTATTTTAACCCTGGTATCAACCATGGTTGAACGTGGTTTTAAGACTCGTCGCTGTGGTGTGAACGGGTTGCCAGGTCGATGCGACCCATTTCCCGTTTACACTGAATGGACGGGTGTCGCTTGGTGATCATCTGATCAACAAGCGCCGCTCCCACACGCATCACCGCTGACGTCACCAACCCCGCCAATATGCCAGGCTGGAGACGCCACTGTAAAGGGGCCTGAGGCGGTTCACACCCAGGAAGCACCTGTGTATGGCTCCCGGGTGCGACCCACCATGTGCGGCGTGAAAGGGGCACTAGTTTTGGCCCTGTGTGGGTAAAGTGTAGTGTGTGTGAGAGCAAGGTGTAGTGTGTGTGTGTGTGTGTGTGTGTGTGTGTGTGTGTGTGTGTGTGTGTGTGTGTGTGTGTGTGTGTATTGTATGCCTCCACACACTTTTAACTTACCTTTCCTAGCAGGATGTGGCTAGGGGAGGAACCTCCAGGATGCTAGCTTCCTGCATGCTTTCTTGTCCCACAGACTGGGGCAGGGTGGAGGAAGCTGGACTGCTGGGGACATGAAGGTGAGGATAGCTGGGTCAGCCGAGACCAGGTACACTGCTAGCAGAGCATGTATCACAGCGGGTGCATGGCAGTTCTGCCTCCGGTGGTGAGAGCAGCTACTGATCTCGGTGGGTGGTCTGAGACTCCAGCAGCATTGAGCCCCCCCTGCAGCCGGCATCCTCTTTACAGCCAGTGTGGCTGCTGTTAGATGCTCAGCCCGCGCTATTAGACAAACAGCAGACACAGCCCAGCCCAAGTGTTCACCTGCTCTGGTCTTGCTGCCGGCTGCCTCTCCCACCAGCTAACCCCGCAGATGGGTGTGCCCGCAACCGGAGCGGAACACACTTCTGCACAGCGGGGCACTCACCGATGCTGCCTCTATGAAACACAACAGGACAGTCAATCGGCTGCGCATAACCCATGTTGCTGTGCGGTCTGAAAGGTGCCAGGGAAATATCCCGGGTCGAGCGACCCGGTATTTTAACCCTGGTATCGACCAGGGTTGAACGTGGTTTCAAGACTGGTCGCTGCAGTTTGAACGGGTTGCCAGGTCGATGCGACCCGTTTCCCGTTCATACTGAATGGATGGGTATCGCTTCGAGATCATCTGATCAACAAGCGCCGCTCCCGCACGCATCGCCACTGACGTCACCAACCCGCCAATATGCCAGGCTGAAAAACGCCAGTGTAAAGGGGCCTGAAGCAGTTCACACCCAGGAAGCACCCGTGTACGGCTCCCGGGTGTGACCCACCATGTGCGGTGTGAAAGGGGTACTAGTTTTGGCCCTGTGTGAGTAAAGTGTAGTGTGTGTGTCAGAGCAAGGTGTAGTGTGTGTGTGTGTGTGTGTGTGTGTGTGTGTGTGTGTGTGTGTGTGTGTGTGTATTATATGCCTCCACACACTTTTAACTTACCTTTCCTAGCAGTATGTGGCTAGGGGCGGATCCTCCAGGATGCTAGCTTCCTGCATGCTTTCTTGTCCCACAGACTGGGGCAGGGAGGCGGATGCTGGACTGCTGGGGACATGAAGGTGAGGATAGCTGGGTCATCCGAGACCAGGTACACCGCTAGCACAGCATGTATCACAGCGGGTGCATAGCAGTTCTGCCTCCGGCGGTGGCAGCAGCTACTGATCTTGGTGGGTGGTCTGAGACTCCAGCAGCATTCCCCCCCTCCCCTTCCCTGTAGCCTGCCCCCTCTCCTTTACAGCCAGCGCGGCTGCTGTTAGATGCTCAGCCCGCGCTATTAGACAAACAGCAGACACAGCCCAGCCCCAGTGCTCACCTGCTCCGGTGCTGCTGCCGGCTGCCTCTCCCACCAACTAACCTCGCAGATGGGTATGCCAGCGCCCGCAGCGGAACACACTTCTGCACAGTGGGGCACTCGCCGGTGCTGCCACTATGAAACACAACAAGGCAGCCAATCAGGGGGTTAGCGCACAATGCGCCTACATCACAAGTGCGCTATGTGCAAAGCACACTCTGCAGTCTGCACACATGTGGTTACGGCCCTGGTTATTATATAATGCTGGGAGATCTCCTCATCTGTCTGTAACAAAAACAATGTGTGACAACAGATGATATTACAGATATCAGTATCATAACAAGGGGGTATATTTACTAAGAATCGTATTTTCCCGTTTGAGGTCAAAGTTCAATCACGAATTACATCGAAAGTGTAAATTTGCAACTTTTTGAATTTAGTACGACTAATTTACTAAGCTGCCGTATTCTGCATTTTTCTGTTTTACCGATGTCGATGTCATTCGGTTTTTTTTGCAGTGTTTTACGTGAGTGACTTGTAAAACACTGCCGACTTTAATACAATGAATCTCGGCCGGATCTGAGAGATCCGTGCTGGGCTTCATTGTGCACCTTTTAAAAAAATAAAATCAGTGTTAAAAAAAAAAAAAAAAATTGCGTGGGGTCCCCCCTCCTAAGCCAAACCAGCCTCGGGCTCTTTGAGCCGGTCCTGGTTGCTAAAATATGGGGGGGGGGAATGATAGGGGTTCCCCCATATTTAAACAACCAGCACCGGGCTCTGCGCCTGGTCCTGGTTCCAAAAATACGGGGGACAAAAAGCGTAGGGGTCCCCCGTATTTCTGAAACCAACACCGGGCTCCACTAGCCAGATACATAATGCCACAGCCGGGGGACACTTTTATATAGGTCCCGGCGGCCCTGGCATTACATAACCAACTAGTCACCCCTGGCCGGGGTACCCTGGAGGAGTGGGGACCCCTTCAATCAAGGGGTCCCCCCCCTCCAGCCACCCAAGGACCAGGGGTGAAGCCCGAGGCTGTCCCCCCCATCCAAGGGCTGCGGATGGGAGGCTGATAGCCGTTGTGTAAAAAAATGAATATTGTTTTTAGTAGCAGTACTACAAGTCCCAGCAAGCCTCCCCCGCAAGCTGGTACTTGGAGAACCACAAGTACCAGCATGCGGAGGAAAACCGGGCCCGCTGGTACCTGTAGTACTACTACTAAAAAAATACCCCAATAAAAACATAAGACACACACCTTGAAAGTATAACTTTAATGCATACATCCACACCTCCATATACACATACTTACCTATGTTCACACAAGGGTCGGTCCTCTTCTCCATGTAGAATCCATGGGGTACCTGTTGGAAAAATTATACTCACAAAATCCAGTGTAGAAGGATCTTCTTGTAATCCATTTGTAATCCAGGTACTTGTCAAAATAAAAAAACGGACTCCCGACCTCGCACTGAAAGGGGCCCCATGTTTTCACATGGGACCCCTTTCCCCCAATGCCAGAAACTCCCTCTGACTTATGTCTAAGAGGGTTCCATCAGCCAATCAGGGAGCGCCACATTGTGGCACCCTCCTGATTGGCTGTGTGCTCCTGTACTGTATGACAGGCAGCACCCGGCAGTGTTACAATGTAGCGCCTATGCGCTCCATTGTAACCAATGGTGGGAACTTTGTGGTCTGCGGTTGACCGAAAGTAACCTCACCGCTGACCACAAAGTTCCCACCATTGGTTACAATGGAGCGCATAGGCGCTACATTGTAACACTGCCGTGTGCTGCCTGTCATACAGTATAGGAGCACACAGCCAATCAGGAGGGTGCCACAATGTGGCGCTCCCTGATTGGCTGATGGAACCCTCTTAGACATACTGTAAGTCAGAGGGGGTTTCTGGCATTTGGGGAAATGGTCCCATGTGAAAACATGGGGCCCCTTTCAGTGCGAGGTCGGGAGTCCGTTTTTTTATTTTGACAAGTACCTGGATTACAAATGGATTACAAGAAGAGCCTTCTACACTGGATTTTGTGAGTATAATTTTTCCAACAGGTACCCCATGGATTCTACATGGAGAAGAGGACCGACCCTCGTGTGAACATAGGTAAGTATGTGTATATGGAGGTGTGGATGTATGCATTAAAGTTATACTTTCAAGGTGTGTGTCTTATGTTTTTATTGGGGTATTTTTTTAGTAGTAGTACTACAGGTACCAGCGGGCCCGGTTTTCCTCCGCATGCTGGTACTTGTGGTTCTCCAAGTACCAGCTTGCGGGGGAGGCTTGCTGGGACTTGTAGTACTGCTACTAAAAACAATATTCATTTTTTTACACAACGGCTATCAGCCTCCCATCCGCAGCCCTTTGATGGGGGGGGACAGCCTCGGGCTTCACCCCTGGTCCTTGGGTGGCTGGAGGGGGGGGACCCCTTGATTGAAGGGGTCCCCACTCCTCCAGGGTACCCCGGCCAGGGGTGACTAGTTGGTTATGTAATGCCAGGGCCGCCGGGACCTATATAAAAGTGTCCCCCGGCTGTGGCATTATGTATCTGGCTAGTGGAGCCCGGTGCTGGTTTCAGAAATACGGGGGACCCCTACGCTTTTTGTCCCCCATATTTTTGGAACCAGGACCAGGCGCAGAGCCCGGTGCTGGTTGTTTAAATATGGGGGAACCCCTATCATTTTTTCCCCCATATTTTTGCAACCAGGACCGGCTCAAAGAGCCCGAGGCTGGTTTTGCTTATGAGGGGGGACCCCACGCATTTTTTTTTTTCATAAAAATAACACTTTCCCATCCCCTTCCCACTGAAAAACATGCACGGATCTCATGGATCCGTGCATGCCTATCCAAACACGGGATAAAAAAGCAGGTCTGTTTTTTTTTAGCACTTTTTCACGAATTGTATTTCTGCACGGCAGTGTTTGGCTATTGGGGGTAATTCCAAGTTGATCGCAGCAGGAAATTTTTTAGCAGTTGGGCAAAACCATGTGCACTGTAGGGGGGGCAGATATAACATGTGCAGAGAGAGTTAGATTTGGGTGTGGTGTTTTCAAACTGAAATCTAAATTGCAGTGTAAAAATAAAGCAGCCAGTATTTACCCTGCACAGAAACAAAATAACCCACCCAAATCTAACTCTCTCTGCAAATGTTATATCTGCCCCCCCTGTAGTGCACATGGTTTTGCCCAACTGCTAAAAAATTTCCTGCTGCGATCAACTTGGAATTACCCCCATTGTCGGCAGTGTTTGTGATTTGCACTTTTTAGTAAATTACCGATTTCTACCAAATTGCAGGCGTATTTGACCGATGGTGTATTGATTTGTGATTTTTTCCTAGGACTTCCAAAATATTACGAATGCCCTCATCACTGCCGAGATTTTTGCTTAGTAAATTCCCGACATGACACTTTGAAGAAAAAACGGCATCTCGGTCAAAATCGGGACCTTCGTAAATATACCCCAAGGTGTCTATATTTTTTAACCCATAATGTTGACTAGTGAACTACTTTGCTCTGAATTTGTAATAACAAATCCTCCTTCTATTAAAGGATAACTGAAACAAAGTAAATTGACAACCAATAAGTACACATCCACTGTCTTATTTAATAAAGTAGTAAACAGTAGATTGAATTGATATATTTATACATGCTGAAATAATCTTTATTAACAAAAGAAGACGCAAATATCTAAGAAAGGAACGGAGTGCAAAAATAAAGCATCCAGTATTTACCCTGCACAGAAACAAAATAACCCACCTAAATCTAACTCTCTCTGCACATGTTATATCTGCCCTACCTGCAGTGCAGCATGGTTTTGCCCATTAGAGAAAGATTTTGCTTTTGCTATCCATGCTGAATTAGGCCCCTTATTCTTATACACTACTTTTCTTTATTTGTTTTTGTTTGCTTATTTTATTGTTATTTACAACAATGAAAATAAGGAAATAAAATTTTGTTTCAATAAATGATACTTACAAAACATGGATTGCATCACAGACATTTAAACTTTCTGTTGTATCTGTATATAATGTATATGCAAGCTGTGACACCCTTGTGCAGATTGGAGTGATAGCTCCAATCTGCACAGGAGTAAAAGGATCCTTAAAAAATAACCCCAGTCCAGTGACCCAAAATCCGAACATAGTAGCTACTAGGGGCGGACCCGGGTAAGGGTGAAGTGTAAACGGCGCGTCCCGGGTTATCTGACCCAGGTTATGCTTAAAAGCTGCTGATTGGCTGTATATGCAGAGGTCCACTTCAAGGGAGTGTCTGTGAGTGACTTGCAGGGCAGTCCCGGGTTCAGTGTAAACGGGGCCGACCCTGCAATAACCTGGGTCCAAGGTGCAGTGCAAAGAGGGCCTGACCCAGGTCTGACTTGGGTTGTAACCAAGGGCCTAATTCAGACCCGATCACTGCTGCAACAGCGATCGCAGCCTGATGCCCTTTCTGTAGTACAAAAGCATCTCACTGGTGCGATCGCCTCTGCCTGATGGTCCGGACAATGCAGGCGTGTCCAGACAGTTGTTGGGGCAGGCCTCAGCAGCTGTGTGACGTCACACGCAGCCGCTGCGACCCAAAACATGGCAGGTATCTGCCTGCCAGCGAAGCTAGGCTGCGCAGGTAGGGAGCTACTTGTCGGGTGCGAAAGCATAGCCACCATGCGATGCTTTCGCACCAGTGAGGAGGGGGGGGGGATCAGAGCTTGACATGCGGGGCGAACTAGTCCCGTCAGAGAAACTGATCCTAAATGTGCGAATTTTTAGCATATGTACGATCAGGTCTGAATCACCCCCATGTCCGGAAACCGAGGGTGGACCTGGGTTTTTGGTGGAAAAGTGGTGTAAATGTGCAATTTTATATGTTTTTTGATTGCCGTTTCAGAACCAGTACATCTGATACAGCTGCATTTCCCTGCACTACACCCGTTACCCGTTGGGGAGACAAATTACTGTATACCCAGTTGATGAGTATTTGTATTTATAGTAAATTTAACTGATTTCTCTTACAATTGGTATATGATTACATGGAAACAAGACAGCAGGTGCACCATATAACCATTAAAATTATAATACATAGCATAAAATATTATTATGAGCCTGCCCACCAATCATCAATGTAACGTCATCGGGCAGATTCCTAACATTCTAGGGGTTTGTCTCTGGGAGACAGGGCACCGCCAAACCACCCAGCCAAACCCCCCAGGGCACCACACAAATAAAGGATAGCAGCGAAAAATCAGAGTGTTAGTAGCTGCTCAGTGTTAGTAAGAGGACAGCAGGGGCGTGGCTTAGCAGCCTCAGTGAGAGACGTGTGGGTTTTAGCTACTGCCTGTTTTTGTGGCATTAGATCCAGATTGTTACCTGCTGCCTGAGCGGAAGATCCTGGTGCTTTGCTGCTCTCCATCTGGTGCTCAATCCTCCGTAAGTGCCACCGTGTCTGCTGCAGACTACTTCAGCTCCGGCTTCCCTGACTTCCGGCTGTGCATGGGTGGGCAAGGGTGACACTGCCTAAGAAGTAACACTCGGGCAGACATGGTCCCCTGCAACACGAGAGGGTGCCCCTCTAGGCAATCTGTGGCTACACCTTGCTATATCTTGCGCCAGAGAATAAGGGGAGCCTAGGGAGGCAGACTGTGGTGTTAAACCTATCCTGTGGTGTTCCAGGGGTCCTCTGATCACCCTCTGTTACCTTTTTCACATCACTTTTCACCTGTATTTAAGTCGTTTCTTTACACACATGATCTATTTGTAGTGGACAGTGCTTCAATGTCCACAGGGTGTCAGTCACCTTGCTTAAAGATCATGGGCCTAATTCAGGCCTGGTCGGACGCAGGCTATTTTTTGCACTGCAGCGACCAGGTAATTGCTGTGTACAGGGGAGGGGGTAATCGCTGTGCAGGGGTGCGATCGGCTGTGCAGTCAGCTGCACAAATAAAAGTTTGTGCAGTTTCTGCACAGCCCAGGACTTACTCGATCATCCTGGAAGAAGATGACGTCAGGAAACCTCCCTGGAAACGGCCGGGCACACCTGCGTTTTCCTGGGCACTCCCTGAAAACGGTGAGTTAACACCCCTGGACAGCCTCTTCCTGTCACTTTTCTGGCCTTAGCGGCTGCGAACGCTTTGTTCATTAGTTCCACCGCTCAGTGGTGACGGCCAGTGACCAACGCGCCTGCGCATTATGGCCCACGCGCATGCGCTGTTCAGACCCGATCACACGGCTGCGAAAAAAAGCAGCATGCGATCGGGTCTGAATGACCCCCCTTGATTATATTGCCTACAATACTCTATGGGGGTAATTCTGAGTTGATCGCAGCAGCAAGTTTGTTAGCAATTGGGCAAAACCATGTGCACTGCAGGAGGGGACAGATATAACATTTGCAGAGAGAGTTAGATTTGGGTGGGTTATTTTGTTTCTGTGCAGGGTAAATACTGGCTGCTTTATTTTTACACTGCAATTTAGACTGCAGATTGAACACACCCCACCCAAATCTAACTCTCTCTGCACATGTTATATCTGCCCCCCCCCCCCCTGCAGTGCACATGGTTTTTCCCAACTGCTAACAAATTTGCTGCTGCGATCAACTCAGAATTAGGCCCCATGTGTCAAGTTGAAGCCTTATTGGAGGATGGATATTGAATAAGAGCAAGCTCACATTTATAATGTAAGGACACTCTTAGCGGCAGCCATATGGAACGATAATAGAACTGATGGCTGCCTAATGCTTTGAGTCGGACAGTGCACTGAAATGATCCAATCTCCTGACTAGTGAGTGGCGTCTTGGCATTTCCCTGATTTTCGTCACTATCCCATTTCTGGTTTCACATTGTGAAAAACAAGAAATCTAAATCGGAAGAATGAGGAAGTCAGTTTTTAAAGATTTCCAATACTGAACCAATTGTAGCTTCTGCTTCCACAGCTTCTCCTTCATCCTCCACTTCCTCAGACGGCATGTCTGCTACTCGTGATTCTTCTCCCCACGTTGTTTCCTCTGTAAGTAGAGATACAGGTTGAGTATCCCATATCCAAATATTCCGAAATACAGAATTTTTTGAGTGAGAGTGAAATAGTGAAACCTTTGTTTTCTGATGGCTCAATGTACACAAACTTTGTTTAATACAGTTATTAAAAATATTGTATTAAATGACCTTCAGGCTGTGTGTGTATAAGGTGTATATGAAACATAAATGAATTGTGTGAATGTACACACACTTTGTTAAAAATATTGGCTAAAATTACATTCAGGCTGTGTGTGTATAAGGTGTATATGAAACATTAATCTATTCTGTGCTTAGACTTAGGTCCCGGCCATCACCATGATATCTCTTTATGGTATGCAATTATTCCAAAATACGGAAAAATCCGATATCCAAAATACTTCTGGTCCCAAGCATTTTGGATAAGGGATACTCAACCTGTATAAGAAAAAATAAGAATTTACTCACCGGTAATTCTATTTCTCGTAGTCCGTAGTGGATGCTGGGGACTCCGTAAGGACCATGGGGAATAGCGGCTCCGCAGGAGACTGGGCACAGCTAAGAAAGATTTAGGACTACCTGGTGTGCACTGGCTCCTCCCACTATGACCCTCCTCCAGACCTCAGTAAGTAAACTGTGCCCGGAAGAGCTGACACAATCCCGGGTAAGACTCATACCAGCCACACCAATCACACCGTATAACTCGTGATAATATACCCAGTTAACAGTATGAACACAACAGAGCCTCTCAAAAAATGGCTCAACAATAACCCTTGTAGTTAACAATAACTATACACAAGTATTGCAGACAGTCCGCACTTGGGACGGGCGCCCAGCATCCACTACGGACTACGAGAAATAGAATTACCGGTGAGTAAATTCTTATTTTCTCTGACGTCCTAGTGGATGCTGGGGACTCCGTAAGGACCATGGGGATTATACCAAAGCTCCCAAACGGGCGGGAGAGTGCGGATGACTCTGCAGCACCGAATGAGAGAACTCAAGGTCCTCCTCAGCCAGGGTATCAAATTTGTAGAATTTTGCAAACGTGTTTGCCCCTGACCAAGTAGCAGCTCGGCAAAGTTGTAAAGCCGAGACCCCTCGGGCAGCCGCCCAAGAAGAGCCCACTTTCCTCGTGGAATGGGCTTTTACAGATTTAGGCTGCGGCAGGCCAGCCACAGAATGCGCAAGCTGAATTGTGCTACAAATCCAGCGAGCAATAGTCTGCTTTGAAGCAGGAGCACCCATCTTGTTTGGTGCATACAGGATAAATAGCGAGTCAGTCTTCCTGACTCCAGCCGTCCTGGAAACATAAATTTTCAAGGCCCTGACTACGTCCAGTAACTTGGAGTCCTCCAAGTCCCTAGTAGCCGCAGGCACCACGATAGGTTGGTTCAAGTGAAAAGCTGATACCACCTTAGGAAGAAACTGGGGACGAGTCCTCAATTCTGCCCTATCCATATGGAAAATCAAATAGGGGCTTTTACATGACAAAGCCGCCAATTCTGACACCCGCCTTGCCGAAGCCAAGGCCAAAAGCATGACCACTTTCCACGTGAGATATTTTAAATCCACGGTTTTGAGTGGCTCAAACCAATGTGACTTTAGGAAACCCAACACCACGTTGAGGTAATGACAATCCTGTACCACAATTTTGAGGTACTCCTGGTGAAGAGGGTAAATAGGGACATGCAGGTAAGCATCCTTGATGTCCAGTGATACCATGAAATTCTCCAGGCTTGCAATAATTGCCCTGAGCGATTCCATTTCGAACTTGAACCTTCGTATATAAGTGTTCAAGGCTTTCAATTTTAGAATGGGTCTCACCGAACCGTCTGGTTTCGGTACCACAACATTTTGGAATAGTAACCCCGGCCTTGTTGAAGGAGGGGTACCTAGATTTCACCTGCTGGAAGTGCAGCTTGTGAATTGCCGCCAGTACTACCTTTCTCCGAGGGCAGCAGGCAAGGCTGAAGTGAGGTAACGGCGAGGGGGAGTCGCCTCGAACTCCAGCCTGTATCCCTGTGATACTATTTGCAGAACCTAGGGATCCACCTGTGGGCAAACCCACTGGTCCCTGAAGTTCCCGAGACGCGCCCCTACCGCACCTGTCTCCACCTGTGGAGCCCCAACGTCAAGCGGTGGACTCAGAGGAAGCGGGGGAAGATTTTTGATCCTGGGAACTGGCTGCTGGTGCAGCTTTTTCCTTCTTCCCTTGTCTCTGTGCAGAAAGGAAGCGCCTTTGACCCGCTTGCTTTTCTGAAGCCGAAAGGACTGTACCTGAAAATACGGTGCTTTCTTAGGCTGTGAGGAAACCTGAGGTAAAAAAAAATTTCTTCCCAGCTGTTGCTGTGGATACGAGGTCCCAGAGACCATCCCCAAACAATTCCTCACCCTTATAAGGCAGAATCTCCATGTGCCTTTTATAGGCAGCATCACCTGTCCACTGCCGGGTTTCTAATACCCTCCTGGCAGAATGGACATTGCAGTAATTCTGGATGCCAGCCGGCAAATATCCCTCTGTGCATCCTTTATATATAAGATGACGTCTTTAATATGCTCTATGTTAGCAAACTATTTTCCCTGTCTTAGAGTATTAATATTATCTGACAGGGTATCAGACCACGCTGCAGCAGCACTATTTATGCTGAGGCGATTGCAGGTCTCAGTATATAACCTGAGTGTGTATATACAGACTTCAGGATAGTCTCCTGCTTTTTATCAGCAGGCTCCTTCAAGGTGGCCGTATCCTAAGACGGCAGTGCCACCTTTTTTGACAAACGTGTGAGCGCCTTATCCACCCTAAGGGATATCTCCCAACGTGACCTATCCTCTGGCGGGAAAGGGTACGCCATCAGTAACTTTTTAGAAATTACCAGTTTCTTATTGGGGGAACCCACGCTACTTTACACACTTCATTCATTCATCTGATGGGGGAACAAAACACTGGCTGCTTTTTCTCCCCAAAAATAAAACCCCTTTTATGTGGTACTTGGGTTCATGTCAGAAATGCGTAACACATTTTTTATTGCCGAGATCATGTAACGGATGTTCCTAGTGGATTGTGTATATGTCTCAACCTCGTCGACACTGGAGTCAGACTCCGTGTCGACATCTGTGTCTGCCATCTGAGGTAACGGGCGCTTTTTTGAGCCCCTGATGGCCTTTGAGACGCCTGGGCAGGCGCGGGCTGAGAAGCCGGCTGTCCCACAGCTGTTTTACGTCATCCAGCCTTGTAAGGAGTTGACATTGTCGTTTAATACCTTCCACCTATCCATCCACTCTGGTGTCGGCCCCACAGGGGACGACATCCCATTTATCGGCCTCTGCTCCACCTCCACGTAACCTTCCTCATCCCACATGTCGACACAGCCATACCGACACACAGCACACACACAGGGAATGCTCTGACTGAGGACAGGACCCCACAAAGTCCTTTGGGGAGACAGAGAGAGAGTATGCCAGCACACACCAGAGCGCTATATAATGCAGGGATTAACACTATAACTGAGTGATTTTTCCCCCAATAGCTGCTTGTATAAACAATATTGCGCCTAAATTTAGTGCCCCCCCTCTCTTTTTAACCCTTTGAGCCTGAAAACTACAGGGGAGAGCCTGGGGAGCTGTCTTCCAGCTGCACTGTGAAGAGAAAATGGCGCCAGTGTGCTGAGGGAGATAGCTCCGCCCCTTTTTGCGCGGACTTTTCTCCCGCTTTTTTATGGATTCTGGCAGGGGTATTTATCACATATATAGCCTCTGGGGCTATATATTGTGATATATTTGCCAGCCAAGGTGTATTTATTGCTTCTCAGGGCGCCCCCCCCCCCCCCCCAGCGCCATGCACCCTCAGTGACCGGAGTGTGAAGTGTGTATGAGGAGCAATGGCGCACAGCTGCAGTGCTGTGCGCTACCTTGGTGAAGCCTGATGTCTTCTGCCGCCGATTTTCCGGATTCTTCTTGCTTCTGGCTCTGTAAGGGGGACGGCGGCGCGGCTCCGGGACCGAACACCAATGGCCGGTTCCATGCGGTCGATCCCTCTGGAGCTAATGGTGTCCAGTAGCCTAAGAAGCCCAAGCTACCACCAGTTAGGTAGGTTCGCTTCTTCTCCCCTTAGTCCCTCGCTGCAGTGAGTCTGTTGCCAGCAGATCTCACTGTAAAATAAAAAACCTAAAATATACTTTCTCTCTAGGAGCTCAGGAGAGCCCCTAGTGTGCATCCAGCTCAGCCGGGCACAGGATTCTAACTGAGGTCTGGAGGAGGGTCATAGTGGGAGGAGCCAGTGCACACCAGGTAGTCCTAAAACTTTCTTAGCTGTGCCCAGTCTCCTGCGGAGCCGCTATTCCCCATGGTCCTTACGGAGTCCCCAGCATCCACTAGGACGTCAGAGAAATACTTATTCACATCAAGTCTCTGCCCATGAAACAAGATTTTTAGTCTTTAGGGTATCGAGTGCAATCTACTATTAGACAAGAAGTGGCCACTGTTCAAACTGATATGGCACAGCTTGCGACTCATATTAATACCCTGGAGGAATACAAAATAACTACGGTGGACACCCTCTTCCAATTCTGAGATGTGTTATCTCATCATGTGAGTGCTCTCAGTTCCCTGAGGTCTCGACTAGAAGATTTAGACAATTGAAGCCAGAAAAATAATATCAGGGTCCGTGGCCTTCTGGATGATGTACCCCAAGCCAGTCTAACAAGCGTCCTCACAAATACTTGAGCAAAATATTAGGCCTATAGCTTAATTGAGAAATACAATTTGACACAGCACATGGAACCCTTCATCCCAGAGGTCTCTCTACAGGGGTGTGGTATGGAAGGTAGATAATAACTAGGTCGACAGTGTCTAGGTCGACCACTATTGGTCGACAGTAACTAGGTTGACAGAGTTTCTAGGTCGACAGGGTCTTTATGTCAACAGGGTCTAGGGTCGACAGGTCAAAAGGTCGACATGAGTTTTTTTATGTTTGTTTGGTGTCGTTTCCTTCGTAGAGTGACCGGGAACCCCAATTAGTGCACCGTGTCCCCTCGCATGGCTTGCTTCGCTTGGCACAGATTACCGTTCCAATCGTAGTCCACGTGGATCATTAAGTATGAAAAGGTTCAAAAAAAGAAAAAAATTGTGAAAAACTAATGTCGACCTAGAGACCCTGTTGACCTAGAAACCCTGTCGACCTAGTTACTGTCGACCTAGATAGTGTCGACCTATTTACTGTCGACCTAGAGACAGGATCCCTCTCTACAGATAAGCCTCGAGATGTGATTTTCCGCCTATATTATTACTCACAAAAAGAGGATATTCTGGGGAAACCCCATCAGCTTGAAGGGATAGATTTCAACGGCAAAAAGATCCTGCAGTTTCCGGACCTATCCTGATCTACTCTAAAACAACGATGCTCCCTGGAGCCTCTAACAGATTCTCTACACAAACACGACTTGAGATACTGTTGGGACTTTCAATTCCATCTGCAAGTTTCTCACAATGGCAAGTCAATTTCTCTTCACAAACCAGGAGAACTTCCCACCTTTTCCCCTTCTTTGGGAATATAACTTCTGTAACTCCCAGATTGGGAAACTTTTCGTCGCCAAATTGGACTTCCTTCCGTTGACCCTGAAGACGCATCTTGGAAACGTGTGTCTAATTTGAAGAGTGAGACCTACCCGCAACCTGGACCAAAACCTTCTGAGGTGACCTGATTTACTGGTGACAATCTTCACATTGGTGAGAAGGTTTTAGTCTCCATTTTTCTGACTAGATAGTGGACTATTCCATTTGATATTTACTAGGTTTTTGCCCTCTTTCTTTACAGTCCTGAAATTCTAGATTATATGATTGTACTTTGATACAATGTGCGATTCATTGGACTTTCTATGTTTTTCTGTTGCATTCTATTTCTTCTGTTATCTCTGCCATTTCAATGTAGGCCTATATAATATATATATATATATATATATATATATATATATATAAAATATATCTTTTTTTTTTTCAAAGAAAAATATAATGCATTGATTATAATGTGAGATCAATAATAAAGGGGTTAATATACCTAAAAGGAGAGGATTTATTCCTTCCCTCTAAGAAGGGCACACCTGATCTTAATCAAACCCAGGAGTTGCACATTGGGCAATTAAGTCTGTCTATAAATATGGTTAACATGGAAGTATGAGCCATATCTTGATAAAGTTCCAGGGTAAGAACGAAACATGTTGATAAGGAATAAGACTTGCTTTTACCCCTGCCATCAGAGCTTACAGGCAGTGTCGGACTGGGGCATAAAGGGCCCACCGGGGGAATGCAGTGATAGGGACCCATACTTAGGGGTGTGGCCAGTCTCCACAGAGGCTTGAAATACACAATAGATTTGTGCAGTGTAATGCAACATATCTACTATGTATAATACAAGTGCACAGTCTGGAACCTGATCCCTAGAGGAAGGAGAGGGCCCCCAGGCAGTGGGGCCCACTGGTGGTTTCCCCTGTACCCCTGTGGACCAGTCCGACCCTGCTTACAGGTGACGGACACTGCAAGTCGGGAAACTACATGGTAAACTGTGTACCGAGGGATATCTTCAAGCACCACTGCTACGGTGCCTCAGGCGGGTGTGCAGACCGGTCCACCCGCCACCTTGACTACTGAGAGACAGCTGCATATGGGACAGGTTCCACCCATGAAAAAAGAATGTGCTGTTGTGGTATTACTAGAGGCAGAGAGCGTGCAGTCTAACAACCGATTACCAACTGGAGAAAAGGTGGCTGGGTTGTGTGATTTACAGCTACCACCACGGACTCATTACACTATTGCTGGGGATAATAACGAGCAGTTGCATAATATTAAGGACCAGAACTTACTAGCATTTTAGACACATAAAAAAGATCTTTACATTCCGTGGTGAGTGGAAAATTCTAAAACACGAAAACAATCGCAAGTATCTAAATACTTACTAGCTATAAAGGATTCGAGGCATATTTGGAATCCATGGTCAGCTGCTATTAAAAGTAACAAAGTAATAACAATTAGGATAAAGACTTATTAATATTCCACAGTAGGATTTACAGCTCTTTATGTACTAGATGTACCCATATTTTATAATTATTTATTCAATTATTAGCATCGATACTATTTATTTATGTATTGTTTGTAATAAATGTGTGTTTTTAAAAGGAGAAGCTATCCAATTGTTTTTCTTGTGAACAGGTGTAAATTAAGCACTAAATTGAAACTATCCAGCGCAGCCATTTATATTTCCTTTCCTATATAACATACTGTATATACCATATATAACATATTTAATTTGATTTTATAGTATACACTGTTTTTTTCCCCTGTATTTGCTAGACACCTCCACCTGCTTTCAGACGCCTCTCTATAAGACCAATAACATGGTCTGACCATGTTCTGGGCTTCTTCACGCTCACCCTCTCTCAACAAGCAAAGAAGCCTTGGACCTGGCATTTTAACAAACTTTTATTAAAGGATAGTTACAGAAAATCCCAAGTAGAATTTGCACTAGATTGCTATGTTGAAACCAAACACAGCGAAGACATGGGCTGTGGGAAGCACAAAAATGCTGTATACAGGGGGAAAAAGGAACCAACTAGGGTCTTTAAAAACAAAAATAAGAATTTACTTACCGATAATTCTATTTCTCGTAGTCCGTAGTGGATGCTGGGGACTCCGTCAGGACCATGGGGAATAGCGGGCTCCGCAGGAGACAGGGCACATCTAAAAAAGCTTTTTAGGTCACATGGTGTGTACTGGCTCCTCCCCCCATGACCCTCCTCCAAGCCTCAGTTAGGTACTGTGCCCGGACGAGCGTACACAATAAGGAAGGATCTTGAATCCCGGGTAAGACTCATACCAGCCACACCAATCACACCGTACAACTTGTGATCTGAACCCAGTTAACAGTATGATAACAAAACGAAGTAGCCTCCGAAAAGATGGCTCACAACAATAGTAATAACCCGATTTTTGTAACAATAACTATGTACAAGCATTGCAGACAATCCGCACTTGGGATGGGCGCCCAGCATCCACTACGGACTACGAGAAATAGAATTATCGGTAAGTAAATTCTTATTTTCTCTAACGTCCTAGTGGATGCTGGGGACTCCGTCAGGACCATGGGGATTATACCAAAGCTCCCAAACGGGCGGGAGAGTGCGGATGACTCTGCAGCACCGAATGAGAGAACTCCAGGTCCTCCTTAGCCAGAGTATCAAAATTTGTAAAATTTTACAAACGTGTTCTCCCCTGACCACGTAGCTGCTCGGCAAAGTTGTAATGCCGAGACTCCTCGGGCAGCCGCCCAGGATGAGCCCACCTTCCTTGTGGAATGGGCATCTACATATTTCGTCTGTGGCAGGCCTGCCACAGAATGTGCAAGCTGAATTGTACTACAAATCCAGCGTGCAATAGACTGCTTAGAAGCATGAGCACCCAGCTTGTTGGGTGTATACAGTATAAACAGCAAGTCAGACTTTCTGACTCCAGCCGTCCTAACTATATATATATATATATATATATATTTTTAGGGCCCTGACCACGTCTAGTAACTTGGAGTCCTCCAAGTCCCTAGTAGCCGCAGGCACCACAAGAGGTTGTTTCAGGTGAAAACGCTGACACCCCTTTATGAAGAAACTGGAGACGAGTCCCAGTTCTGTCCTGTTCAAATGGAAAATTTTAATATGGGCTTTTGTAAGACAAAGCCGCCCATTCTGACAATCGCCTGGCCGAGGCCAGGGCTAACAACATGGTCACTTCCCATGTGAGATATTTGTCAACAGCATGGTCACTTTCCATGTGAGATATTTCAAATCCACAGATTTGAGCGGTTCAAACCAATATGATTTTAAGAAATCCCAACACTATGTTGAGATCTCACGGTGCCCCTAGGGGCACAAAAAAGCTGTATATGCAATACATCCTTTACAATCTGGACTTCAGGAACTGAAGTCAATTCTTTCTGGAAGAAAATCTACAGGGCCGAAATTTAAATGTTAATGAACCCCAATTTGAGGTCCAAAACACTCCTGTTTTCAGGAAGTGTAGAAATCGACCTAGTTGAATTTCCGTCGTGGAGCCTTCCTGGCCTCACCCACGCAACATATTTTCACCACATGTGGTGATGACGTTGTGCGGTCACCTCCTTCCTTGCTTTGACCAGGGTAGGTATGACCTCTTATGGAATGCCTTTTCCCCTCAGGATCCGGCATTCAACCGCCATGCCGTCAAACGCAGCCGCGGTAAGTCTTGGAATAGACATGGTACTTGCTGAATCAAGTCCCTTCTTAGCTCCCCAGGCCCTTAGTCCTCTGTGAGCATTTCTTGAAGTTCCGGGTACCAAGTCCCTCTTGGCCAATCCGGAGCCACTAGTATAGTTCATACTCCTCTATGTCTTATAATTCTCAATACCCTGGTTATGAGAAACAGAGGAGGGAACACATACACAGACTGGTACACCCACGGTGTTACCAGAACATCCACAGCTATCGCCTGAAGGTCTCATGACCTGGCGGAATACCTGTCCCGTTTTTTGTTCGGGCGGGACGCCATCATGTCCACCTTTGGTCTTTGCCAACGGTCCACAATCATGTTGAAAAACTTCCCTATGAAGTTTCCACTCTCCCGGGTGGAGGTCATGCCTGCTGAGGAAGTCTGCTTCCCAGTCGTCCACTCCCGGAAAGAACACTGCTGACAGTGCTATCACATGATTTTCCGCCTAGCGAAAAATCCTTGCAGTTTTCACTGCCCTCCTGCTTCTTGTGCCGCCCTTCTGTTTACGTGGGCGACTGCCGTGATGTTATCCCACTGGATCAATACCGGCTGACCTTGAAGCAGAGGTCTAGCTAAGTTTAGAGCATTATAAATTTGCTCTAAGCTTATTTATGCGGAGAGAATTCTCCAGACTTAATCACACTTCCCTGGAAATTTTTTCCTTGTGTGACTGTTCCCCAGCCTCTCAGGCTGGCCTCCGTGGTCACCGGCATCCAATCCTGAATGCCGAATCTGCGGCCCTCTAGAAGATGAGCACTCTGTAATCACCACAGGAGAGACACCCTTTTCCTTGGATATAGGGTTATCCGCTGATGCATCTGAGGATGCGATCCGGACCATTTGTCCAGCAGATCCCACTGAAGAGTTCTTGCGGGAAATCTGCCGAATGGAATTGCTTCGTAATAAGCCACCATTTTTACCAGGACTCTTGTGCAATGATGCACTGACACTTTTCCTGGTTTTAGGAGGATCCCGATTAGCTCGGATAACTCCCTGGTTTTCTCCACTGGGAGAAACACGTTTTTCTGGACTGTGTCCAGAATCTTCCCTAGGAACAGTAGACGTGTCGTCGGAAAAAGCTGCGATTTTGGAATATTTAGAATCCACTCGTGCTGTCGTAGAACTACTTAAGATAGTGCTACTCCGACCTTCAACTGTTCTCTGGACCTTGCCCTTATCAGGAAAGCGTCCATGTTTCTTTTAAGAAAAATCATCATTCCGGCCATTACCTTGGTAAAGACCCGGGGCGCCGTGGACAATCCAAACGGCAGCGTCTGAACTGATAGTGACAGTTCTGTACCAGGAACCTGAAGTACCCTTGGTGAGAAGGGCAAATTTGGACCTGTAGGTAAACGTCCCTGATATCCAGTGACATCATATCGTCCCCTTCTTCCTGGTTCGCTATCACTGCTCCGAGTGACTCCATCTTGATTTGAACGCTTGTATGTAAGTGTTCAAATATTTCAGATCTCACCGAGCCGGTTGGCTTCAGTACCACAATATAGTGTGGAATACTACCCCCTTCCTTGTTGTAAGAAGGGTACTTTGATTATCACCTGCTGGGAATACAGCCTGTGAATTGTGTGAGGGGGAGACGTCTCGAATTTCCAATGTACACCTGGGATATTACATGTAGGATCCCGGAGTTCCCTTGCGAGTGTTGCTGAAACTCTTGAGATGACCCCCTACCGCACCTGAGTCCGCTTGTACGGCCCCAGCGTTATGCTGCGGACTTGGCAGAAGCCGTGAGGAGCTTCTGTTCCTGGGAATGAGCTGCTTGCTGCAGTCTTCTTCCCTTTCCTCTCCCCCTGGGCAGATATGACTGGCCTTCGCCCGCCTGCCCGTATGGGGACGAAAGGACTGAGACTGAAAAGACTGTGTCCTTTTCTGCCAATATGTGACTCGGGGTAACAAAAGGTGGATTTTTCAGCTGTTGCCATGGCCACCAGGTCCAATGGACCGCCCCTTTATACGGCAATACTTCCATATGCCGTCTGGAATCTGCCTCACCTGACCACTGTCGTGTCTTCGTCTGGCAGATATGTACATCACATTTACTCTTGATGCCAGAATGCAAATATGCCTCTGCGCATCACACATATATAGAAATGCATCCTTAAAATGCTCTATAGACAATAAAATCCTGTCCCTGTCAAGGGTATCAAAATTTTCTGTCAGGAAATCCGACCAAGCCCCCTCAGCGCTGCACATCCAGGCTGAGGCGATTGCTGGTCGTAGTATAACACCAGTATGTGTGTATATACTGTTATGATATTTTCCAGCTTCCTATCAGCTGGCTCCTTGAGGGCGGCCGTATCTGGAAACGGTAACGCCATGTTTTTTATAAGCGTGTGAGCGCCTTGTCCACCCTAAGGTGTGTTTTCCAACTCGCCCTTACTACTGGCGGGAAAAAGGGTATACCGCCCATAACTTTCTGTCGGAGGAACCCCACGTATCATCACACACTTCATTTAATTTATCTGATTCAGGCAAAACTACAAGTAGTTTATTCCCACCCTACAAAATACCCTTATTTGTGGTACTTGTGGTATCAGAAATACGTAACACCTCCTTCATTGCCCTTAACATGTAACTTGTGGCCCTAGAGGAAAACTACGTTTGTTTCTTCACCGTCGACACTGGGGTCAGTGTCCGTGTCAGTGTCTGTCGACCGACTGAGGTAAATGGGCGTTTTTACAAGCCCCTGACGGTGTCTGAGACGCCTGGACCGATACTAATTTGTCCGCCGGCTGTCTCATGTCGTCAACCGGCTTGCAGCGTGTTGACATTATCACGTAATTCCATAAGTAAGCCATCCATTCTGGTGTCGACTCCCTAGAGAGTGACATCACCATTACAGGTGTCGAAGTCAGAAAAATGTCTCTATGCACGTTGCCATATTTGCACCGCACACTGGTCCGTGCTGCGCATGCGTGCGCTCTCCCGTGGAGGCGCATACCCGCAATAGCGTGCACTCGCAGGCGCGGTATGCGTATTTACGGTAGAGTTTACGTAGTCGTAGCGTGCGACCCATTCGTTACAACTGTTCACAATTAATGTAGTTTATAGATCATGGTCCCTTTGATAGATTCTGAAAGTTTGGTTAAAATAGAATGTCCCTGAGCTGAGGAGTCCCTCTTTGCATCGTACGAAGGGTCTAACAGGAATCATACAGCAGTGTTTGGTACCCATCGGAAGAGTATTTAATTAGCAATATTCCGGTGTTGGTTTGGAGCGTATTAATTGCTCGTGCGAATAGTTATGGACATAAGAAGTTATGTCCATTTATTTATTAGTATTTGTTCTTACTTAGTCATGCATCTGAACAGTTGGAGACAGGCATCAGTAGGTCTCAAATGTCTCTTTGACCTCAGAGATCCCCCAAACAATAGTTTGCATGTTAAGAGGGCCTCATATCTACACATGCATAAGGTAAACACAGGAATAGTAATTGAAGATCAATTGTACTCCAAATCAGTATCTTTCCCGCAGACGGAGTACAATAGCCTTTAATTACACTGAGCTTTTGAGACTCAATAAGGAGGGCCAACACCTGTGTTTACAAATGGGGCTGGATTTGTATACAGGAGAATGAGGGCTGAGATGTCATTGTCTCAACTGAAAGTGGACATCATGAATATAGAACAAAACCCAGACAGGATTCTGTTTTGTATTCGCCAAACAATAGCTTCTCACTAGACAGGAATGTGTTGGTCATCACCCATTGTGTTACATAACCAAGGCCACTGATGCAGCTGGCTCACATGCTGGGAGGGACACACACTTCCTGTGGTTGACACACCCCCACAGCTGGAATGCAGGTATGATATACCCACTGGAGATCACAGGGCTGACTGACACTCAGAACTAAGCTAGCATCAAGCAGCATGGCGGCTACATCCCCAGGACAGAATTCCTTCCCAAAGGCTAAGTATAGAATCACATGGCTATAGAAGGAAATATAGACATATTGCTTTCTGGTTTAAATAGGATATTGTAACTTGGCTGTGATGATTGTTGGGTGTTAGTGTTGGTGCCCTGTGGAATCTGTGATGGTAGCTGGGATCTTGTTAATCATAAATACCACCATGCAGTACTTTTGAATATGTGCTGGTAGCAATGGCAGGCTGATACTTGTGAGTACCTGGTGGTCTGGTCTTGTGATAACTCATATGCTCTGGTTATAGAGATACTGTGTTTGCTTGAAATTGTGAAAGGTGATTTAGATTGTTTGGAATTGTAAAATCAGAACATATGCATTGTTTTGAGGCTTGGACATTTTGGAATAAAATGGAGTCTAGCTTCTGCCCCATGCGGCATTGTAGGGACGATTGTGTAGCTGGGTGTTGTGTATATAGGGACAGGCAGCATGGGTAAGCTCAAGTACTTTCTAAACAAAGATTCTCAGCATTGATTAACTGCGCAGCGATTGTTCCTCACATGTGTAAGCTTCACTGCAACCATATTGTCTTTTAATGTTATTGTGAGCCAATCTCTCTCAAATCTCTCTCTCTCTCTTGTCTTCTCATCTTCTCTTATTTCTCCTTAAACTTAACTGTATTGTATTGTAGTGTGTTTCCTGTATAGTTATCTGGTTAGGTGGTTTATGTTATACTGTAGTGTATCATTTGTACTGTGATTCCTTTTTGCAAGTATATTAGTTATAATACATAGTTAATAGGCTTTGGAACCTAAACCAGTATCTGTGTATTTTCTATAGTGTTAAGTGTTCACTTGAGCGTCGGTGACGCTCAAGCAGCTTTGTAGTTAGTCAGGTTACACAAGGTTGCACTTACACCCTGTACTCACATTAAGGTATTCAGTGTATTTCATTGGTATAAGGTTTTAACATAAAGGTATAGTGTTGTGAGCGTCTGCATCGCTGGTGACCTCCTCGTGGTCTCGAGCGTAGGCTACGCTACAGCGAATCATTCCCCTAGACATAACCAATAACGTGTCCTGTGATCACTGGGCCGTGAGCGAACGTGACGCTTGAGCGTCTCGCCTACGGCTTAGCGATCGTTACGCAGATAGCGTACCCATACGGTATTTCTTAAGCAAACAGCGTACAGTGTTCTTAGCTTCATAAAGGGTTGTTTATACGACAAAAGTATTTAGTATTGTCAATTGGGAACTCGTCCTATACTTCTCACATCTGCACTAGGTAGATCAGCAGACATTATCCCCCAGCAAAGGGTGGGAGATTGTCTCATAGTGCTGGCGGGATAAGCGTCTGCTTCGCTTAGATAAAGAGTGCTGAAGGAACCCGGTAACCGGAAGTAAGAACAAAACGCTTGTGTCTTTTTAAAACTGTTTATTTTTCTTTTGTCTTGCGTACGCACGCATATATCTGCATTTCTGTTTCATTTTCGTATATCACTATTCCTGTTTGCCAATTTTATAGTTGATAGAAAGTGCTAAAAAGAGATTTGCTGTTATTTCATAGTAGAGGTAATAGTTAAAGTATAGAACAAACACACGGTTTGTCTGAGATACAAGGCAGTCAGTGTGGATTGCGGTAGATGATCAGGGATCATTTACATTGATAAAAATATATTGTGTTACGGTGGATCTTTGCATTGCGTACACGTGTCGCTAACAAAGACTAGCGTACGCAATCCAAAGGCAGACGCAATGTAGCGTCCGGTTACGCCCACGTAGCTCAAGTTGTGATAAAGTGAAGTAACGCAAAGGCGATAATTAACGCACAGCGGTAGATAACGCGAAGCGGTAAATAACGCAAATCTATTTTTGGAAAATCTGAAATTTAGTTTAACAGATCCTGCTCCTAATTGGTAACACTTTTGGCCTAAAGACAATTTCTGCGCAGAAATAGATATAGAAACAAAAGTGTACATGTGTTGAGTGAGTGTGTTTTGTATACAAAAGTTTATATAACTGTAAGGTGGAACCAAAAGGAAAGCCGGGTACTCGTCAAGGGACATACGTGTAAGTGACATATACGGTGGCTAGGGAGGCATCCCTGGTTAAATAATATTTGAGCATTAGAGTATAGCGGACCATAAGGTAACAAGACCAGGAGGTCATAAGGTAACAGACCAGGAGGTCATAAGGTAACAGACCAGGAGGTCATAAGGTAACAGGTAAAATAGACAAAGAGGTCCGCTATAAAAGTCCAGTGGCACAACGCCTGGGGTGTTGGTGCAGAACCCATATAGGCCATAAGCTCTTGCTGAAGGAATCGCGGCCGGAAACATCGATTCCATTGATCTCTCAGTACATAACAAGTAGTGCTTGTGTACTGAACGATTGGACCACACGTAATTGTGTGCAGTAGTTAGTAATCTGACCTAATACCATTAGAGTAAAGTGGTCACAAACGCTATTTGTACATTCTGACGTGATTTGTGTAATTTTTTATTTTTGGAAGGGAAGTTCGCTGGTCACTCAGGAACTATCCAACAACCGATACTTGCTGGGGAACGCGCCCCAGTAAATAAAGGTTCACAGGGGCCCTGGGTTGGGTACCGCAGCTCTGGATACAGTGATTGCAGCACAGGCCAACGTGGGCGAGAAGTAAGTGGGGTACTTGGTAAACCGCCACCGCCGGCCTGCCCAGGACTTCTTGGTTTGTTTGTAAGGGTTCGCTGAAAGCCTTGATATTCAAGGAGGAATAAGCAACGCCTGCAGATTATGGGGGCCAGTTGTTCAGGTAGGGGGCGATCAACCTCGGTTCGGGTTGATTCAGAGAACCGATCAATTGGGTCGGCAAGGTACATCATGTGTGAAAAATACGGAAGTCACACAGAAATTTTATGTGATGAATGGGAGAGAATGACTGTACAAGACAGGGACAAATTCCCAAGAATAGGTAGCTTCAGTCCAGTAGTGTTACAAAATTTAAGGAGGAGGATAAGTCTCATTGAACCAACGAAGAGACAAAATAAACATTATGAATATTTACAGTTATGGCAACAGGAAAGTGAATTACAAAAAGAGTCTATTGACTTTTCTGACTCTTATCTTGAGAGGAGAGACAGTGGCATCAGGAGAGGGGTTGATTGCGGAGAGAAAGACACAAGGGTGAACAATAAAAACGCTCTTAGCAACTGTAATATAGATTATAAGAATAAGTGTAATAAATGTAACAATGATTATTGTAATACTGTTGAATGTACAACTATTAACCTGTGCAAGCTGCACCCCATGTCAAACCTCCCTCAGGAATACAAACAAGAAAGTGAGCCCAGAACGATGTCAGCACCTCTTCCAGAAGCCATCCTACAAGACATCCAGGTGGACGCGACCAAATTGGTAAAGGCAATAATCAAACCCCCTAACGGAGGGTCAGGTGAGGTCGTGTCCACAGGTACGTACAATGTTTTATATCACGCACAAACAAATGTACCCCATATTATAAGACCAAAACAAGGTGATGTAATTGAGTTTAGTCCTGTCAGGGTGATCACAGTCCCCAATGGGAAGACTGATGATCAGGGAACCATTCCCGTCAAGGACAGTGCAATGCGCCATCCCTGGTCCCGGACAGAATTGAGATCAATCATGTCTGATTACCCAGATCCTAGGAAAGATCTAACTGTATGATCAAAGATTCACAGAAGGTATATCAACTCCCTAGACAACGACATAATCATGGTATCCAAGGAATCAGGTAGGTACAGGGAAAGCGGTTGATGGTGATGAGCATCCAAGCGTTTGAGGAGGCATCAAATCAACCAAAACCCCAGGCCATTGGCACATGGAGGAACTTAAGGATTTGTGATCTGTGCAAAAGAGAAGGGCATTATGCCAGTAACTGCAACAGCCCACATAAAATCAGACCCCCTAGACATGAAAATGAGCAAAAGTTATGACACACCAAATTATAATCGGGGATCATATAGGAAGAATTTTGGGCCACACCCATAATATATAGTCAGGAAAGGTGATCATTAGGACTGATGGTAAGCCTGAGGTAACGGTTAATGAAGTGGGAGGTCATTCACTAAAGACACAGGAATGACCAGGTGAAAAGTTGTAAATGTATTTGTGAAAAATGTTTTTCTCTCCCTCTCTCTATCCCCATCTCTGACTAGTAGTGGTAAGAATTCACACATTGCATATCCACTTGGTCCTTGCAGAAGTCTACCAAACCCCAGCATGACCTCCGCCACAATGTATTTCTGGCCAGATACAGACAGTGGAATAATGCAAGTGCTGGTGGGGAGGGACTGCTCAAGGAAACCATTAGACACGTAGATACGACAGCCTAATAGTCTGACAATGTTTTCTTAATGTTGACAATGTTTAAAAATGCTTTGTTTCTCTTCTCTTATTGATGGTTATTGTCGAGTTATGTAATGTATATATGCACATGAATTGTTCTCTATCTCTTTTGTTTTTATTTTCTCTCTCTTCTCACTCATGTTTCCATGGTTTAAAGATGGTATGTCACCCCTCAGTTGGACCAATGGTAATGCCAGATTTTTGCTCCTTACAGAAAGATCGTCGGTTGGGAAGGAATATTGCATCACCAGAATGTTCGTTTGGAAGACTGAGAGACAGCACCTTTGAGAGGACAGCAGAACAAGAAGAACAACAAGACGAGAGAACTTATTATCGTAACGAGTTCTCCCCCCCCCCCCTCAAACTGTTTTCTTATACCCCCTTTACAAATTTCGTCTTTTCTCCTCCTGTAAGATGGACTTGCCCCAAGAGACTGCGATATGGATTTTCCCGTTAACCATGATGTTGACCAGAGCAGTCTGTTTCGGTGAGAGTACCAGTGAGGTCGAGAAAGGATCCAGAAAGGCTCTAATGACTGAGACGGAGGTGTAAATTTCCAATAGCAACCCAATCACCAAGCAAAGGCGAGTACCGGGCACGATCTAACAACCATGTTATTTGTAAACAACTGTGAAGGAATGTTAGTTCAAAAAGAAAGTTGTATCTGTAGGCTCTGTAACAAAGAAATGCCAATCCAGTTTTAATATCCATATGGACCGGCATCCATTGAGTGACTATCACTCTCTAGTGGGTAACGTGTTAAACCAAACAGATTGTTGGGTATGCTCTCAAGTACCTCAGGGTCACAGCAAATCAGGGCTAGTACCATTTCCTTTAACGTTAGGGGAGGTACTTGAGCTAAGTGGTGGGAGACCGGTGGACCGGAGGTTTAATATCTCCAGCCCTCCTAGTTTGAAGCTCCACCAATACCATGTGGATAGGTCCCTCATATGTTTTAACATCTCCAATCCCAGAAAACCGGGAAATTTGGAAGTGTCATGGAGCAACCTTACCATGACCTTTTCACACAGAGCAGATAGAATGCCTACAGATACAGAGCTGGTACGCCACATAGCCAGTAGAGGAAAATCTTTCCGGTATCGATATACCTTAGGAAATAGGATTACTAGAGTTGGAGAGGTATCACCAGGATACTGTGCACATATCATACAAACTGATACGTGCATTAAGCAGATGGAAGAATTAGGGTCAGGAGATTTCACCTGGAAGGTTTGTAACATGGTCATGTCCTTCTCCGTCCCTTATGTTCTCCCCGATGACGCATATTTCATATGTGGGAGAAAGGCGTACAAGTGGCTTGCCCCAAACTCTGAAGGATTGTGTTATATTGGAAAAGTATTGCCTGAAGTGATGACTGTTACACATGACAAAATGAAGGACATACACCGTGGTGCCCAAGCTCCTTATACTCACACTCATTACGAGCACCGAGGATCCGGTAGAGGTCATAGACCAAAAGATGGACGATATTCTGCAATTAAAATGGGAATTTCGTCGAAAACACAATCTCACCCTTGCTGCTGTAGGTAATGAGCTGACTGGTTGGGTGTCATGGTTGAACCCGCGAAATTGGTTCTCCGGTTTAGGAGACTGGGCTCAAGGAGTCATAATGGATGTTGGAAAGTTTCTACTATGTATCTTGGGTGTCGTTATATCGATTGGATTGATATTTAGATGCGGGCAGGCTTTAATGAGGTGCAAACAAAGTACAAAAGTGATGAGCTTGAGGAGTGAGGAAACTGTAATTAACCTGGATTTGATTTATGACCCAATGATAGAAACCAGAATGTGATGAAAAATGCGATTATACGGTCCGTTTCTTTCACCTGTTTTTCTGCTTTTCTCCAAGATACAAAGACCCCTTGGACGAGGAAGTTGACGAGACGGTATACAGACAAGACAACAGACAAGCACCAAAGATGAAGTTTTGACAACCTATGATATGGACACTTGATGAACTTTGCCATGGATCCCCAGTTTCCCTAGTACTTTTAAACTCACGCTAGCCCAACATTTTTGTAAATCTGATGGCTCAGACAAAGCTATTTGCTCATGCCCAAGGAGCAATACAGCGCAAAGAAGACGACTCTCAACAGATACCGAACACAACTTCAACAACAGATGTACATTTCCCTGACATAGAATATCATTGCATTTTTCGTAAGTGTTCTTTATCTTCATCTCTACAACCCCCAGGTAACGACACACATAGACGATAGGGAATACAGGCACAGATAGCAGCAACCACATACCTCCCCCATTCATGTATCATCAACTAAAATGTGCATCCCCATTTTGTTACAACCACAGCCGAAATGAGCTCGGTAGAGTTTGACAGCCCATCCACAGACCTGTACCACAGGATAAGAAGGAATTCAAATGTATACTTCGCAATACCTCGAAGCTTGATTTACCACACGTACGGCACGATGATACATGACCCTCCAAACATGGACTCATACACACATGCTTCTACTCTCTCACTAGGTCATACCCTTTTCACACCTACTCCTCTCTTCTTCCTTACCCCACCATGGAAATCAATTAACCCCTGACTTACATTTTTCTCCTTAAACGTTTTGTGGCAGTTATTATTGACTGCCAAAGGGTGGACTGTCGAAGTCAGAAAAATGTCTCTATGCACGTTGCCATATTTGCACCGCACACTGGTCCGTGCTGCGCATGCGTGCGCTCTCCCGTGGAGGCGCATACCCGCAATAGCGTGCACTCGCAGGCGCGGTATGCGTATTTACGGTAGAGTTTACGTAGTCGTAGCGTGCGACCCATTCGTTACAACTGTTCACAATTAATGTAGTTTATAGATCATGGTCCCTTTGATAGATTCTGAAAGTTTGGTTAAAATAGAATGTCCCTGAGCTGAGGAGTCCCTCTTTGCATCGTACGAAGGGTCTAACAGGAATCATACAGCAGTGTTTGGTACCCATCGGAAGAGTATTTAATTAGCAATATTCCGGTGTTGGTTTGGAGCGTATTAATTGCTCGTGCGAATAGTTATGGACATAAGAAGTTATGTCCATTTATTTATTAGTATTTGTTCTTACTTAGTCATGCATCTGAACAGTTGGAGACAGGCATCAGTAGGTCTCAAATGTCTCTTTGACCTCAGAGATCCCCCAAACAATAGTTTGCATGTTAAGAGGGCCTCATATCTACACATGCATAAGGTAAACACAGGAATAGTAATTGAAGATCAATTGTACTCCAAATCAGTATCTTTCCCGCAGACGGAGTACAATAGCCTTTAATTACACTGAGCTTTTGAGACTCAATAAGGAGGGCCAACACCTGTGTTTACAAATGGGGCTGGATTTGTATACAGGAGAATGAGGGCTGAGATGTCATTGTCTCAACTGAAAGTGGACATCATGAATATAGAACAAAACCCAGACAGGATTCTGTTTTGTATTCGCCAAACAATAGCTTCTCACTAGACAGGAATGTGTTGGTCATCACCCATTGTGTTACATAACCAAGGCCACTGATGCAGCTGGCTCACATGCTGGGAGGGACACACACTTCCTGTGGTTGACACACCCCCACAGCTGGAATGCAGGTATGATATACCCACTGGAGATCACAGGGCTGACTGACACTCAGAACTAAGCTAGCATCAAGCAGCATGGCGGCTACATCCCCAGGACAGAATTCCTTCCCAAAGGCTAAGTATAGAATCACATGGCTATAGAAGGAAATATAGACATATTGCTTTCTGGTTTAAATAGGATATTGTAACTTGGCTGTGATGATTGTTGGGTGTTAGTGTTGGTGCCCTGTGGAATCTGTGATGGTAGCTGGGATCTTGTTAATCATAAATACCACCATGCAGTACTTTTGAATATGTGCTGGTAGCAATGGCAGGCTGATACTTGTGAGTACCTGGTGGTCTGGTCTTGTGATAACTCATATGCTCTGGTTATAGAGATACTGTGTTTGCTTGAAATTGTGAAAGGTGATTTAGATTGTTTGGAATTGTAAAATCAGAACATATGCATTGTTTTGAGGCTTGGACATTTTGGAATAAAATGGAGTCTAGCTTCTGCCCCATGCGGCATTGTAGGGACGATTGTGTAGCTGGGTGTTGTGTATATAGGGACAGGCAGCATGGGTAAGCTCAAGTACTTTCTAAACAAAGATTCTCAGCATTGATTAACTGCGCAGCGATTGTTCCTCACATGTGTAAGCTTCACTGCAACCATATTGTCTTTTAATGTTATTGTGAGCCAATCTCTCTCAAATCTCTCTCTCTCTCTTGTCTTCTCATCTTCTCTTATTTCTCCTTAAACTTAACTGTATTGTATTGTAGTGTGTTTCCTGTATAGTTATCTGGTTAGGTGGTTTATGTTATACTGTAGTGTATCATTTGTACTGTGATTCCTTTTTGCAAGTATATTAGTTATAATACATAGTTAATAGGCTTTGGAACCTAAACCAGTATCTGTGTATTTTCTATAGTGTTAAGTGTTCACTTGAGCGTCGGTGACGCTCAAGCAGCTTTGTAGTTAGTCAGGTTACACAAGGTTGCACTTACACCCTGTACTCACATTAAGGTATTCAGTGTATTTCATTGGTATAAGGTTTTAACATAAAGGTATAGTGTTGTGAGCGTCTGCATCGCTGGTGACCTCCTCGTGGTCTCGAGCGTAGGCTACGCTACAGCGAATCATTCCCCTAGACATAACCAATAACGTGTCCTGTGATCACTGGGCCGTGAGCGAACGTGACGCTTGAGCGTCTCGCCTACGGCTTAGCGATCGTTACGCAGATAGCGTACCCATACGGTATTTCTTAAGCAAACAGCGTACAGTGTTCTTAGCTTCATAAAGGGTTGTTTATACGACAAAAGTATTTAGTATTGTCACAGGCAATTTTCTCCGTCTCCTCACCAACATTTTCCTCATACATGTCGACACACACGTACCGACCTACAGCACACACATACAGGGAATGCTCTGATAGAGGACAGGACCCACTAGCCCTTTGGGGAGACAGAGGGAGAGTTTGCCAGCACACACCAAAAGCGCCATAATGTATATAACAACCTTAGAAGGTGTTGTTTCTATATATGGGCTCTTAATATATAATTATATCGCCAATTTATGCCCCCCTTCTCTTTAACCCTGTTTCTGTAGTGCAGGGGAGAGTGGGAGCCTTCCTCACCAGCGGAGCTGGTCAGGAAAATGGCGCTGAGTGCTGAGGAGAATAAGCTCCGCCCCTTTCACGGCGGGCTTTTCTCCCGGTTATTAGGAAAACTGGCCTGGGTTAAATACATACATATAGCCTTAATGGCTATATGTGATGTATTTATTTGCCTCTAAGGTAATCTATATTGCTGCCCAGGGCGCCCCCAGCAGCGCCCTGCACCCTCCGTGACCGAGATCAGTGAGCCGTGTAGCAACAATGGCGCACAGCTGCAGTGCTGTGCGCTACCTTCATGAAGACTGAGGAGTCTTCTGCCGCCTGTTTCCGGACCTCCGTTCTGCCGTTCTTCAGCGTCTGTAAGGGGGATCGGCGGCGCGGCTCCGGGACGAACCCCAGGCTGACCTGTGTTCCGACTCCCTCTGGAGCTCAGTGTCCAGTAGCCTAAAACTTCAATCCTCCTGCACGCAGGTGAGTTGCAAGTCTCTCCCCTAAGTCCCTCGTTGCAGTGATCCTGTCGCCAGCAGGAATCACTGATTAGAAACCTAAAAAAAAACTTTTCTAAACAGCTCTTTAAGAGAGCCACCTAGATTGCACCCTCTCGGACGGGCACAAAAACCTAACTGAGGCTTGGAGGAGGGTCATGGGGGGAGGAGCCAGTACACACCATGTGACCTAAAAAGCTTTTTTAGATGTGCCCTGTCTCCTGCGGAGCCCGCTATTCCCCATGGTCCTGACGGAGTCCCCAGCATCCACTAGGACGTTAGAGAAACAAAAGATACAGCAAAGAGATGCTGTCATTGCTCAAATTAAGGGGGTAATTCAGATTTGATCGCAGCAGGAATTTTGTTAGCAGTTGGGCAAAACCATGTGCACTGCAGGGGGGGCAGATATAACATGTGCAGAAAGAGTTAGATTTGGGTGGGTTATTTTGTTTCTGTGCAGGGTAAATACTGGCTGCTTTATTTTTACACTGCAAATTAGATTGCAGATTGAACACACCACACCCAAATCTAACTCTTTCTGCACATGTTAAATCTGCCTCCCCTGCAGTGCACATGGTTTTGCCCAACTGCTAACAAAATTCCTGCTGCGATCAACTTGGAATTACCCCCAAAGCCTCACTATCTTCCCAATATTATGCTGAGCTTGAGGAAGCCCGGACATCTCTTAACAGACTTCTTTCTGATAGTATTAAACTTTCCTATTGTAAATGCCAAAGTCGTTACTATCAACAGAGGAATAGGCTTAGTAAACTGTTAGCCAAGGCGCCTACAGAACAGCAAGCTACTACTTTTATTCATACTACCATAGACGATCAAGGCCAAACTCAGAATGAACTAAGACAATCGCAGAGGCATTCAGAGCTTTTTATACTAAACTCTACAATCTCGCTGGAGTAGGTGGTATGATAGATATTTTTTCTCATCAATCCACCGTGACCACATATCTAGAGTCTCTTGGCTATCCTACTCAGGCAGTTGTCGACTTCCTAGATCAACCCTTTCTTCTTGAAGAAGTCACACAGGTGATTTCCACTTCTCCATCCGGCAAAAGCGTCGGTCCCGATGTCTTCTCTATAGCCTATTATAATATAAAGCGTTTAAAGACAAATTGAATATTGATTTGAAACTATTTTCTAAATTAATTTCAAACAGATTAAAACTCCTATTACCAAAACTTATTCACGGAGATCAGGTGGGTTTTGTACTAGACCGTGAGGCCAGAGTAACACTACCAAAGTCTTCAACCTAATTCACTATGCCTCGCTATCACCCTCACATTCTATTCTATTATCAACAGATGCAGAGAAGGCTTTTGATAGACTGGATTAGGGATTTATGGCAGGTATTTTATGTCATCTGGGTCTTGGTCATACCTGTCTCCATAGAATTCAGGCATTATATGACTCTCCCTCCGCAAAAATTAAAGTAAACGGTTCTCTAACTGAGTCATTCGGTATAACTAACGGCACAAGCCAAGGCTGCCCCCTATCTCCTTTACTATATGTACTGTACTTTGCATAAAAGCTCTAGCTAGGGCAATACACCTTAATCCAAACCTTTCTGTTTTGCGATGGGAGGGACAGGAACATAAATTGTCTCTCTTCGCCAACGATCTATTGGCCCTCATCTCGAAACCCTCAGTCTCTCCTCCCAATCTTGTTACCGAATTTTATAGAATCAGTGACCTATCGAATTTCAATATAAATTATTCTAAATCAGTCGCCATGAATTTAACAGCACCCCCTAATGTGGTAGTTGGCTTGAAACAAGCATTCTCATTTTCTTGGCATGCATCCAAGCTGAAATATTTAGGTGTACAAATTACTAGTGATCTAAAGCTGGCTACACACCTATACAGAAAAGCTTTTCATTCGAGCCTTCGATCAACCCTACTCACAACTGAAAGTCCCCAAACTACAGCCTATATACACGTACACATCTATACAATTTTACTTGTGACGTTCGATCTCCTCGCGTCCAAACTATTGTAATAAAATGATTGTACTATTGGCCACACTCTCCTGATTCTGGCTACAGTCACGTCAGATGTAAACAGAATTAACATAATGGGCGTGATTACACAACCATTATTAGTATGGCAGAAACAGTTATGAAGTGATTATTTATCAGATATATTAAATACTAGCTGGAGTACCCGTCGTTGCCGGGATTTTAAGAATGTCTGTTCACAAAAATAAATGTAAATATTAAACACACAGTATAAATAAAATTGTAGATAGCTGAATACCCGTGCTTCACTACGGGATGAGGATGGTAAATTAGAATGATAGTTGTTCATTAATTTACGTTGGTTGGAGATCTAGTATATAGGCATATCTTGCTTCCCTGACACACCTTGAGTAGTGTCCGGACCCCTTTTTGGTCCCCCAAGGGACCCTGCTCTTCCCACTATAAAACTCTCTGTGGATTCCTGCTGCCTCCATTCACCTCCTCACATCATGTCAGTGCCCCTGTGAATTTATCGATTTATTTACAGTTTCTTATATAGCACAGCACACTATGTATCTCCTGATATACTCTGTGCTGCTGGGGGACCATGCTACTTCCACTATATAACTCTGTGTGTGGGTTCGTGCTACCTCCATTCCCCTCCTCATATCATGTCACTGCTCCTGTCACATGCAACCCTGTCATCACTTACATATCATGCATGTCCTGATATAGTCTGTGCTGCTGGCCCACCTCTAGGGGTGCTATTGGTGTGTTACCCCCCCACAGTGTTTGTTCCCAGAGTGTAAGTAATATGTGTAGCAAGTTTGGTGTAAATTGCTCCAGGCATTCCAGAGTTATGCTGTCTGCTCAAAAACTCTGTGCTGCCTCACCCCTAGGGGTGCTAGGGGTGTCTAACCCCCACAGAGTTTGTTCCCAGATTGTAATTCAGATGTGTACCAAGTTTGTTGTAAATTGCTCCAGGCCTTCCACAGTTTTCCTGTCTGCTGACATACTCTGTGCTGCTGTCCCACTCCTAGGGGTGCTAGGGGTGTCTGACCCCCACAGTGTTTGTTTCCCGAGTGTAAGTCATATGTGTACCAAGTTTGATGTAAATTGGTGTAGCCAATCGGGACATATGCTGTCTCCTGAAATACTCTGTGCTGCTGTCCCACTCCTAGGGGTGCTAGGGGTGTCTAACCCCCACAGAGTTTGTTGCCAGATTGTAAGTCAGATGTGTACCCAGTTTGGTGTAAATTGCTCCAGGCCTTCCACAGTTTTGCTTTCTCCTGAAATACTCTGTGCTGCTGTCCCACCCCTAGGGGTGCTAGGAGTGTCTAACCCCCACAGAGTTTGTTCCCAGATTGTAAGGCATATGTGTACCAATTTTTGAGTACATTGCTCCAGCAATTCCGGAGTTATGGTGTCGCCTGATATACTCTGTGCTGCTGTCTGCCCCCCTAGGGGTGGTAGGGATTTCAACTTGTTTTAGTTGTCTCCGCCATGTTTTAATATGCTTGTATGTAAAATTTCACGATCTTCGCTTGTAAACTGTGGATTTGTATAGAAAGACAGAAGGACAGACACATTTTCATTTTTAGATATTAGATATACTGCGCAAAATGTAATGTTATAGGAATGCTATAGGAATGAAGGTATACAGTAATGGGGATGTACTGTAGTTATGATCCCGCCAGTTGGGATCCCGGTGGTCAGCATACCGACACCGGGATCTCAGCCCCCAGAATGCCGGCAGGGGGCCCAGGACTATTCCCACTCGTGAGGAATAGGACTTGTAGCATGCGCAGCGAGCCACCGAGCCCGCAGCGTGGCGAGTGTAGAGAGCCCGCAATGGGCTTCGTTGCACTCGCCCCCCTGCTGGCATTCTGGTGGCCGGGAACCCGGCGTCGGTATGCTGACCGCCGCAATCCCGGTCACCAGTCACCGGATCCCAACCCCAGTAATGAAGGTATACATATTTTACATTTTTTTTTAGCATATAGTGTATTCTGTTAATAAATATTACATGTTTTGGCAGAATATTTTGTTGGTTAACGAGAAAAGGGTGAACATTTTTAACAAGATGGTGTTTACATTCAGTTCTGTAGGAGACCATGCACTGCTGAAGGTGTATTATTGTAAGAACGTCAAGCACTTTTGGGCCCGTCCCGTCTGCTGAATATTAGTGCAGATAAGATGCGACTGACTGAGGCGGAACATTGCAGAGCATTTTTAGCCATTTATCGATCATAGCAAATGAGTCGGGACAGTGTACACACCTATATAATCCAACGGCCGTTCGCCCGAGGTCGAAAGAATGAGCAGACAATTGCATAGGTGTGTACCCATCTTAACTCAATTATTCTCCAATTTCAATCCCTTACTACAGTCACTATGCACAGATTATCAGAAATGGCGCAGTGAAAGTGAATTCCCTTCCAAATATATTATATCTGTTACAAACCCTTCCTATCCACATTCCTCCAGCGGGATTTCAAGCTATTCAGAGATTTATATGCCAGTTTGTTTGGGGTCGCTCTTCTCCACGCTTTAAACATGATATATTATTTAGATGTAAACATAAAAATAAGATTTTACTCACCGTTAAATCTATTTCTCGTAGTCCGTAGTGGATGCTGGGACTCCGTAAGGACCATGGGGAATAGCGGCTCCGCAGGAGACTGGGCACAACTAAAGAAAGCTTTAGGACTACCTGGTGTGCACTGGCTCCTCCCACTATGCCCCTCCTCCAGACCTCAGTTAGGATACTGTGCCTGGAAGAGCTGACACAATAAGGAAGGATTTTGAATCCCGGGTAAGACTCATACCAGCCACACCAATCACACCGTATAACTCGTGATACTATACCCAGTTAACAGTATGAAATATAACTGAGCCTCTCAACAGATGGCTCAACAATAACCCTTTAGTTAAACAATAACTATATACAAGTATTGCAGACAATCCGCACTTGGGATGGGCGCCCAGCATCCACTACGGACTACGAGAAATAGATTTACCGGTGAGTAAAATCTTATTTTCTCTGACGTCCTAAGTGGATGCTGGGACTCCGTAAGGACCATGGGGATTATACTAAAGCTCCCAAACGGGCGGGAGAGTGCTGATGACTCTGCAGCACCGAATGAGCAAACTCTAGGTCCTCCTCAGCCAGGGTATCAAACTTGTAGAATTTTGCAAATGTGTTTGACCCAGACCAAGTAGCTGCTCGGCAAAGTTGTAAAGCCGAGACCCCTCGGGCAGCCGCCCAAGAAGAGCCCACCTTCCTCGTGGAATGGGCTTTCACTGATCTAGGATGCGGCAGTCCAGCCGCAGAATGTGCAAGCTGAATCGTACTACAGATCCAGCGAGCAATAGTCTGCTTTGAAGCAGGAGCACCCAGCTTGTTGGGTGCATACAGGATATATAGCGAGTCAGTTTTCCTGACACTAACTGTCCTGGAAACATAAATTTTCAGGGCCCTGACTACGTCCAACAACTTGGAATCCTCCAAGTCTTTAGTAGCCGCAGGCACTACAATAGGTTGGTTCAAATGAAAAGCTGATACCACCTTAGGGAGAAACTGGGGACGAGTCAATTCTGCCCTATCCATATGGAAAATCAGATAAGGGCTTTTACATGACAAAGCCGCCAATTCTGATACACGCCTGGCCGAAGCCAAGGCCAACAGCAGGACCACTTTCCACGTGAGATATTTCAAATCCACGGTTTTAAGTGGCTCAAACCAATGCGACTTTAGGAAATCCAACACCACGTTGAGATCCCAAGGTGCCACTGGAGGCACAAAAGGGGGCTGAATATGCAGCACTCCCTTAACAAATGTCTGAACTTCAGGCAGTGAAGCCAGTTCTTTCTGGAAAAAAATCGATAGAGCCGAAATCTGGACCTTAATGAAACCCAATTTTAGGCCCATAGTCACCCCTGACTGTAGGAAGTGCAGAAAACGGCCCAGCTGAAATTCCTCCGTTGGGGCCTTCCTGGCCTCACACCACGCAACATATTTTCGCCATATGCGGTGATAATGGTTTGCGGTCACTTCTTTCCTAGCTTTAATCAGCGTAGGGATGACTTCCTCCGGAATGCCCTTTTCCTTCAGGATCCGGCGTTCAACCGCCATGCCGTCAAACGCAGCCGCGGTAAGTCTTGGAACAGACAGGGCCCCTGCTGCAGCAGGTCCTGTCTGAGCGGCAGAGGCCATGGGTCCTCTGAGATCAGTTCTTGAAGTTCCGGGTACCAAGCTCTTCTTGGCCAATCCGGAACAATTAGTATAGTTCTTACTCCTCTTTTTCTTATTATCCTTAGTACCTTGGGTATGAGAGGAAGAGGAGGGAACACATAAACCGACTGGTACACCCACGGTGTCACTAGAGCGTTCACAGCTATTGCCTGAGGGTCTCTCGACCTGGCGCAATATCTTTCTAGCTTTTTGTTTAGGCGGGACGCCATCATGTCCACCTGTGGCCGTTCCCAATGGTTCACAATCAGCTGGAAGACTTCTGGATGAAGTCCCCACTCTCCCGGGTGGAGGTCGTGCCTGCTGAGGAAGTCTGCTTCCCAGTTGTCCACTCCCGGAATGAACACTGCTGACAGTGCTAACACGTGATTTTCCGCCCATCGGAGAATCCTTGTGGCTTCTGCCATCGCCATCCTGCTTCTTGTGCCGCCCTGGCGGTTTACATGGGCGACTGCCGTGATGTTGTCTGACTGAATCAGTACCAGCTGGTTTTGAAGCAGGGGTCTTGCCTGACTTAGGGCATTGTAAATGGCCCTCAGTTCCAGAATATTTATGTGTAGGGAAGTCTCCTGACTTGACCATAGTCCCTGGAAGTTTCTTCTCTGTGTGACTGCCCCCCATCCACGAAGGCTGGCATCCGTGGTCACCAGGACCCAGTCCTGTATGCCGAATCTGCGGCCCTCTTGAAGATGAGCACTCTGCAGCCACCACAGCAGAGACACCCTGGTCCTTGGAGACAGGGTTATCAGCCGATGCATCTGAAGATGCGATCCGGACCACTTGTCCAACAGGTCCCACTGAAAGGTCCTTGCATGGAACCTGCCAAATGGGATTGCTTCGTAGGAAGCTACTATTTTTCCCAGGACTCGCGTGCAGTGATGCACCGACACTTGTTTTGGTTTCAGGAGGCCTCTGACTAGAGATGACAGCTCCTTGGCTTTCTCCTCCGGGAGAAACACTTTTTTCTGTTCTGTGTCCAGAACCATCCCCAGGAACAGTAGACGTGTCGTAGGGACCAGCTGTGACTTTGGAATATTTAGAATCCAACCGTGCTGTTGTAGCACCTCCCGAGATAGTGCTACCCCGACCAACAACTGCTCCCTGGACCTCGCCTTTATCAGGAGATCGTCCAAGTACGGGATAATTAAAACTCCCTTTTTTCGAAGGAGTATCATCATTTCGGCCATTACCTTGGTAAATACCCTCGGTGCCGTGGACAGACCAAACGTCAACGTCTGGAATTGGTAATGACAATCCTGTACCACAAATCTGAGGTACTCCTGGTGAGGATGGTAAATGGGGACATGCAGGTAAGCATCCTTGATGTCCAGTGATACCATGTAATCCCCCTCGTCCAGGCTTGAAATAACCGCCCTGAGCGATTCCATCTTGAACTTGAATTTTTTTATATAAGTGTTCAAGGATTTCAAATTTAAAATGGGTCTCACCGAACCGTCCGGTTTCGGTACCACAAACATTGTGGAATAGTAACCCCGTCCTTGTTGAAGGAGGGGCACCTTGACTATCACATGCTGAGAATACAGCTTGTGAATTGCCTCTAGCACAGCCTCCCTGTTTGAGGGAGTTGTTGGCAAGGCAGATTTGAGGAAACGGCGAGGGATCTACCCGTGAGCGAGCCCACTGATTGCTGAAGTTCTTGAGACGGGCCCCCACCGTACCTGGCTCCGCCTGTGGAGCCCCAGCGTCATGCGGTGGACTTACAGGAAACGGGGGAGGACTTTTGTTCCTGGGAACTGGCTGTATGTTGCACCTTTTTCCCTCTACCTCTGCCTCTGGGCAGAAAGGACGCGCCTTTAACCCGCTTGCCTTTTTGGGGCCGAAAGGACTGTACCTGATAATACGGTGCTTTCTTTGGCTGTGAGGGAACATGGGGTAGAAAAGCTGACTTCCCAGCTGTCGCTGTGGAAACGAGGTCCGGGAGACCATCCCCAAACAACTCCTCACCTTTATAAGGCAAAACTTCCATATGCCTTTTAGAATCTGCATCCCCTGTCCACTGCCGAGTCCATAACCCTCTCCTGGCAGAAATGGACATAGCACTTATTTTAGATGCCAGCCGGCAAATATCCCTCTGTGCATCTCTCATGTATAAGACTGCGTCTTTAATATGCTCTATGGTTAGCAATATAGTGTCCCTGTCAAGGGTATCAATATTTTCCGACAGGGAATCTGACCACGCAGCTGCAGCACTGCACATCCATGCTGAAGCAATAGCCGGTCTTAAAATAATACCTGAGTGTGTATATACAGACTTCAGGATAGCCTCCTGCTTCCTATCAGCAGACTCCTTCAGGGCGGCCGTATCCGGAGACGGTGGTGCCACCTTCTTTGACAGGCGTGTGAGCGCTTTATCCACCCTAGGGGATGTTTCCCAACGTGACCTATCCTCTGACGGGAAGGGTACGCCATTAGTAACTTTTTAGAAATTACCAGTTTCTTATCGGGGGAAGCCCACGCTTCTTCACACACCTCATTTAATTCATCAGATGGGGGAAAAACCACTGGTAGTTTTTTCTCCCCAAACATAATACCCTTTTTTGTGGTACCTGGGGTAACATCAGTAATGTGCAACACATTTTTCATTGCCTCAATCATGTAACGTGTGGCCCTATTGGAAGTTACATTAGTCTCATCGTCGTCGACACTGGATTCAGTATCCGTGTCGACATCTGTGTCTGCAATCTGAGGTAGCGGGCGTTTTAGAGCCCCTGATGGCTTTTGAGACAGTTGGGCAGGCACGAGCTGAGAAGCCGGCTGTCCCACATCTGCTATGTCGTCAAACCTTTTATGTAAGGAGTTGACACTTTCACGTAATTCCTTCCACAAGTCCATCCACTCAGGTGTCGGCCCTGCAGGGGGTGACACCACATTTATCGGCATCTGCTCCGCCTCCGCATAAGCCTCCTCATCAAACATGTCGACACAGCCGTACCGACACACCGCACACACACAGGGAATGCTCTGACTGAGGACAGGACCCCACAAAGCCCTTTGGGGAGACAGAGAGAGAGTATGCCAGCACACACCAGAGCGCTATATAACACAGGGATTAACACTATAACTGAGTGATTTTCCCTTATAGCTGCTTATATGTATACTACTGCGCCTAAATTTAGTGCCCCCCCTCTCTTTTTTACCCTTTGTAGTCTTGAAACTGCAGGGGAGAGCCTCGGAGCGATCCTTCCAGCGGAGCTGTGAGGGAAAAATGGCGCCAGTGTGCTGAGGGAGATAGCTCCGCCCCTTTTTCGGCTGACTTCTCCCGCTTTTTTATGGATATCTGGCAGGGGTATTTTTCACATATATAGCCTCTAAGACTATATTATGTGAGTTTTATGCCAGCAAGGTGTTTAATATTGCTGCTCAGGGCGCCCCCCCCCCAGCGCCCTGCACCCATCAGTGACCGGAGTGTGAGGTGTGCATGAGGAGCAATGGCGCACAGCTGCAGTGCTGTGCGCTACCTTGTTGAAGACCGAAGTCTTCTGCCGCCGATTTCCAGGACCATCTTCTTGCTTCTGGCTCTGTAAGGGGGACGGCGGCGCGGCTCCGGGGCCGGACGACCGAGGCTGGGCCTGTGTTCGATCCCTCTGGAGCTAATGGTGTCCAGTAGCCTAAGAAGCCCAAGCTAGCTGCAAGCAGGTAGGTTCGCTTCTTCTCCCCTTAGTCCCTCGTAGCAGTGAGTCTGTTGCCAGCAGATCTCACTGAAAATAAAAAACCTAAAAGTATACTTTCTTTTCTAGGAGCTCAGGAGAGCCCCTAGTGTGCATCCAGCTCAGCCGGGCACAAGATTCTAACTGAGGTCTGGAGGAGGGTCATAGTGGGAGGAGCCAGTGCACACCAGGTAGTCCTAAAGCTTTCTTTATTTGTGCCCAGTCTCCTGCGGAGCCGCTATTCCCCATGGTCCTTACGGAGTCCCAGCATCCACTTAGGACGTCAGAGAAAGGGGATTGCAGCTTCCTTGTATACTATTATCAAGCAGTTTTATGACATTGTTTCCTAGAATGGACTTGTGCAAATGACACCAAACAATGGGTCACACTGGAGAAATCCTTTAAACCCTGGACAGAGGCAGGGAACTTTCGAGTGGGCCAGTTGATGGGTCCAAAAGGCGTACGCCCATTTACAGATGTCGAATCATCATGAAATCTCCTTCACTCAGATTTCTGGAAATATCTCCAACTCTGACATTTCATTGCTACTTCATTAAAATCAACTGCAGTTTCAAGGACTCTCACCTCTTTCGAAACACTATGTTTTACCACTCTCCCCATCCCATACTATCTCGCAGCTATATTCAGTAATCCTAGAAAATCTCTTCTCCTGTCTTCCTCCCAGGGGAGCTTTAAGAGAAGAGGAGGCATGCGCAGATCTCCGGGAATATGGCGCAGCGGCCATTTTCCCAGTGGTTTCTCTACTGCGCATGCGCAGTGAAAATGCAGTGAAAATGGCTGTTGCATCATTTTCAGTGAAAATGCCTGCAGCACCATTTTCATGGTGATTTCTTCAGTGCTCTGATGTCAGCGCAGGGCTCTAGAGGGGTGAGTATTCAAATAACGGGTGCAGCATGTGTGGTGGGGGCCCCGCCCGGACTCAGGGGCCTGTGTGCACCGCACACACTGCACCCATTACAAATTTGCCAGTGCTTCCGCCATTTGCATTGACTTGGGAAACAAGAAACAAAGAAAGGTCTCTAACTTTGATTAAGGTGCAATATTCCAGAATACTCATACTAGCTCGCTGTATTCTGCAACGCTAGAGACCCTATACAAGGTTATTTCTCCATGGTATAGAATCCCTACAAAATTGAGTAAGATGTACCCTGGTACCTTCAATGTACGTTGGAGATGTAAATCGGCTCCAGGTAGCTTTTTACACACTTGGTGGGATTGTCCATCTCTTTCTCCATTTTGGTCAGAGGCAGTGGTGCAAGTAGAAATGTTTTCTTATGGGTACTGATAGTAAAAATGGGCGTTGCAATGTGTCATGAGGGGGCGTGGTCACACAAAACTAGGGGAGTGGTTACACTACAATAGCGGCATGGCCACATTATGCCACACTCCGTAATGCCCCTTACACATTATGCCAAACATCGTAATGCCCATTACACATTATGCCAAACACTGTAATGCCCATTACACATTATGCCACACACCGTAATGCTTATTACACATTATGCCACACACCGTAATGCCCATTACACATTATGCTACACACAGTAATGCCTTACATATTATACCACACACCATAATGCCTATTACATATTATATCACACACAGTTATGCCACTTACACCATTTTATGTCCCACAAACAAAAATGCCCCTTATAAATTATGCTCCAGCAGTGGGCTGGTGGTACTGAGTACCACCACCATATTTCTTAATGGTACTCCGTACCACCCTACTTTCAGCACTGGTCAGAGGTTTCTTAGTGCTCTGAGGTAATACTAGGCGGTTCTATTCCCAAAGACCCAGGGTTTTGGTTGCTAAATATCTCTACCGCAAACACTAACACATACAAAATAAAACTCTTTTTAGACACCTTAACAATGCTGCGAAAGCAGTAATCCCAGTCCTCTGGAGACCTGAAGACCGGTGTATCCACCTTCATTAAAGACGGGTTCAAGAGAATTGATTATTATATGAATAAGGAGGATATTATATCTTTCTCTATGGGCAAAACCACTAAGTTCACAGCTATCTGGTTACCGTGGTTAGAATTCAAAGCAACTCCCATGTACTCCTCTTACCTAAGCCTATAGTTAAACCCTATCATCATGCAAACAGAATATTCTTATAATTATTGCCTCATTGTCATTGAAGTATTCTTATTACTAATTCAATGCAAGTTAAAACTGAATATAATCCTTCGGTAGTCCCCATCCCCTTTTTTTCTACCTGAGTATTACCTTTTCCCTATCCATTTCATTACCTTCCTTTACATGTATTTATGTAATGTTTTATTTCCTTTCTATCACCTTACTAAAGTCATGCATAATTGTTCTCTATGAAAAAAAGTGTTTTGCTTTTTTTTATCAGACAATACTGTTATATTTTAAGATGATGTATCACAACAAACATGTTCACTGTATTGAATTGTTGAATCAGAGAAGTATTTGTCACAGCGATTATTTTATAATCTGCATGATTTATCCTTCCAATAAAAACAGTTTGAATAAAAAAAGAAAGGACAGCAGTGACGTATCAGTGTTTTTTTTTTGTATAGGTGCCATTTCCAACTTTAGTGCTTTTTTAAGTTTTCATTCTTATTATTCAAATTGAGCTGCTTTACATTTCAGTAGCACAGTTTACTTAATTATCTTTATAATGCATACTACGGGCACTGCAATGTGGCATAATGAGTACTAAGGGACTGCATTGTAGTATAATGTGTATTGTGGGTCATACTGCTGCCACATGGGCCACTCTCTCTGTCCGGAAGCAAGAAGAGAAATGCTTTGAAAAAGATGACTGACAGCTTCATTTTGATTGATTTGCAGATTAGGTAATGTTTTGTCTTATGTGGATTGGCTTTTTCAGTAGTATTTTATGTGGATCTAGATTTCTCAATGTATTTCTTGTGGATCCGGCTATATGTGCGTGTATGTAGAATTTATGTGGCTTTCCCTATATATTTAGTATAGATTATGGTGTGTGTGTGTGTGTGTGTGTGTGTGTGTGTGTGTGTGTGTGTGTGTGTGTGTGTGTGTGTGTGTGTGAGAGAGAGAGAGAGAGAGAGAATTGACAGCATTTTTCGCTCCAATAATTTGGCTTTTTTTGTAGCTTCATATATGATAGATTAACATGTTATAACACCCACCCCCACAGCCCAAACCTTGTCAATTTCTTTTTAAAACTGGTTTATGCACCAATTGACATCCCACTCACGCTGTAACTCCACCTTCATTATCCACAGCTCCACCCATCTCTGTGCCCTGCTTTTATCCCGGGAGGGCCCTGCCTATTTTGGCAGTCCTGGGCACCACAATTTCTGATGGCAGTCCTGGCCCCAGTACCCCCAGTCAATACAGTATTATGTGTTTATTTTTCCAATTTGTACCAGGAATAAGGTGTCACATTCTCTTCCCAGTGGCCTACTGCAAGAACTATGTAACCTCTTGCACTTGGAAATATATTTCATTAGATTTTATTCCTGAGTTACCATCCTCCGAAGACTTTACAACTATTTTAGATTCTGTGGTTGAAGTGGAAAATTTGAAGTGGGGGTATGGAAATACCAGGAAGGCTTTACTGAACACTTGTAATATTTTCTAGAGATGAGCGGGTTCAGATTTACTCGGGTAAAGTTCGGTTTTCCGGATTTTTCTTATTGGCTATCCAAAACACGTGACATCCGTGAGCCAATAAGATGTCGTTTTGAGAACCGAGTAAATCCGAGTAAAACTGAACCCGCTCATACCTCCACTTCACAGCAGTGCTCCCCTCATCACACTACACCACAGCTCCCCTCGCCGCACAACACCTCAATACAAGTGTACCCAGAATACATGTCAGGGGTGAACCCTTAGACAGCTCAGTTCTTGTAATGCAGCAGTGTGAAAATGTAAATGTTCTCAGTTACAGTCGGAAACTGAACCACTGATGCTTTCCAGATCCCCAGTCTAGAGTGCACTTTTAATAAGGGGTCATTCCATGCCAGTTCACCCAGGCATGACACCCACTGACTCAGATTTTCATGATACTTAGTTTGTACACTGATACTACCACAGAGCTACTAACCCATGTCAAACTTTTCTTCTCTAGGCCTCACAGTTTTTGAAATATAGGGGGTCGAAATTTCGAAGAAATGCTGGGAAATTCCACTACTAATGCTCCGTTTTTTCTGAGGTGTATCTGGGAAAAAATTCACATCTCAGTGCCTAATCCACGTATCACTATGAAATTTTTTACACTTTGTCAATCAAAATAAGGAGATTTCAGAAAAAAATGTTTTTATCAATCTTGCCTGACTCTGAGAGTTAATTATACATTCCTTTACTGCATACGTAATAATTTTTTGGGTGCAAAGAAAAAGTGGGTTCAATTAGAATTATCAGCCTAAGGCAGATGAGTTATCATGTCCCTTTTTGGTTTAAAATGAACCTTAAAGTATACTTTAAAAGGCTATGAAAGAAAGATAATGGGATTTTGATTGCCTGTATGAGTATTTTAATGCTTAATTATAATTCTCTCTTTAAAAAGGAAAATTGCCATTAGGTATAATTTTGCCCACCAGTGTATATTCTTCATTTGTATATTTCTATTTACTGTATATGTGCAGATTTCTAATGACACATAGGGGAGTATTCAATTAGCTGCGATAACCCGTTTTGTGCTTGAAAAACTGCAATTTTACTGCAAATCGCGAAAGAACCCTATTCAATTAGCCGCAATAATTTATCATTGATAATTTTACCGTGAATTTAACTTCACCTACTCTGAGCAGGTGCAAAGTTGGAGGAAATCTCTATTTTAAGGTAAAAATGTCAGGATTTGGTTCACAACACCCTGGCAGAGCCAGCCATAGGCATAGGCAAACTAGGCAAATGCCTAAGGCATTTGGAATGCCATGGGGCACTAGCAGCTATATGCGGTATGCCTATATTCTGTGTGTGTCTGCGGCTATATCTGTATACGAAATGCTACATCACAGTGTATTCCTGGAAATCACTGTAACGTAGCATTTCATATGAAGATACAGCCACAGTCGCACACAGAATATAGGCATGCCGCATATCATTTTAATCAGCAGAAGCTGCTTGTGCATCCTAGTCACATAGCAATGCAAATAAGATGCATTTTAGGCAAAAAAAGGTGTACGACGTTAGCAGAGTTGGCCTAGAGCTGTCAGCTGACTCACGCCAGGTATCTCCTGCTACATATCTCCTGCTGCATGGTGTACTAAGGCAAGATGTATGAGGACACATCTGTATCCAAGCAGAGGCAGAGGTCACAGTGTTAGCGGCTGTGTGAGTGCTGTGTACAAGTGGGTTGATTGTGCAATAGTGTTTGGCATACTGTGCATCCAGAAAGTATTCACAGCTTTTCACTTTTTCCACATTTTATGTTACAGCCTTATTCCAAAATGGAATAAATACATTTTTTTCCCTCAAAATTCTACACACAATACCCAATAATGACAATGTGAAAAAAAGATTTTTTGATATTTTTGCAAATTTATTAAAAATAAAAAACTAAGAATTGATATGCTCAATACTTTGTTGATGCACCTTTGGCAGCAATTATAGCCTCAAGTCTTTTTGAATATGATGCCACAAGCTTGGCACACCTATCTTTGGGCAGTTTCACCTCATTCCTGTTTGCAGCACCTCTCAAGCTAAATCAGGTTGGATGGGAAGCGTCGGTGCACAGCCATTTTCATATCTCTCCAGAGATGTTCAATCGGATTCAAGTCTGGGCTCTGGCTGGGCCACTCAAGGACATTCACAGAGTTGTCCTGAAGCCACTCCTTTGATATATTGGCTGTGTGCTTAGGGTCGATGTCCTGCTGAAAGATGAACCATCACCCCAGTCTGAGGTCAAGAGCGCTCTGGAGCAGGTTTTCATCCAGGATTTCTCTGTACATTGCTGCATTCATCTTTCCCTATATCCTGACTAGTCTCCCAGTTCCTGCCGCTGAAAAACATACCAACAGCATGATGCTGCAACCAACATGCTTCACTGTAGGGATGGTATTGGCCTGGTGATGAGCGGTGTCTGGTTTCCTCCAAACATGACGCCTGGCATTCACGCCAAAGAGTTCAATCTTTGTCTCATCAGACCAGAGAATTTTGTTTCATGGTCTGAGAGTTCTTCAGGTGCATTTTGGCAAACTCCAGGCAGGCTGCCATGTGCTTTTTACTAAGGAGTGGCTTCCATCTGTCCACTCTACCATACAGGCCTGATTGGTGGATTGCTGCAGAGATGGCTGTCCTTCTGAAAGGTTCTCATCTCTCTCTGCAGAGGAATGCTGTAGCTCTGACAGAATGACCATTGGGTTATTGGTCACCTCACTGACCAGGGCCCTTCTCACCAGATTGCTCAGTTTAGACGGCCGGACAGCTCTAGGAAGAGTCCTGGTGGTTCCAAACTTCTTCCATTTACGGATGATGGAGGCCACGGTCCTCATTGGGACCTTCAAAGCAGCAGATATCTTTCTGTACCCTTCCCTAGATTTGTGCCTCAAGCCAATCCTGTCTCGGAGGTCTACAGACAATTCCTTTGATTTCATGCTTGGTTTGTGCTCATACATGCACTGTCAAGTGTGGGACCTTATATAGACAGGTGTGTGCCTTTCCAAATCATGTCCAATCAACTGAAATTACCACAGGTGGACTCCAATTAAGCTGTAGGAACATCTCATGGATGATCAGTGGAAACAGGATGCACCTGAGCTCAATTTTAACCTTCATGGCAAAGACTGTGAATACTTATGTACTGTACATGTGATCTCTTAGTTTTTTATTTTTAATAAATTTGCAAAAATCTTTTGAGGAAGAAAATGAATTTATTCCATTTTGGAATAAGGCTGTAACATAACAAAATGTGGAACAAGTGAAGCGCTGTGCATACTTTCCAGATGCACTGTAGGTGTAAGGGGGCATTATGTGTGTCATTATGTGTATTAGGGGATTAATAATGTGCAGCATATGTGTAAGGGACATTATGTGTATAATGGCATTAATAAAGGTTGGCATAATATGTAAGAACCATTATGTTTATTAGGGCATTAATAATGTGTGTCGTGTAATGGGCATAACTGTGTGGTATATATATAAAGGCATTACTAATGTGTGGCATTATGTGTATAAGGTGCTCTATTGTCTGGAATAATGTATAGAAAGGGCACTACTGTGTGATCTAATGTGAATAAAGAGCAATATGGTGTGGTGTAATGTGAATAAGGAGCAATTCAGTGTGATGTAATTTGAATAAGGGGCACTAATGTGAGTAACATGTAAGGTAAAGTGGTAGTACTGTGTGATGTAACGTGAATAAGGGACACTATCACATGATATAATGTGAATAAAGTTGCACTACTATGTGGTGTAATTTGAATTGGGGGTACTATTGTGTGGCCATGCCCCTTCCCAGCAAGAACACACTCCTATTTAAAATATAGGGGGTAGGAATACCAAATAAGGACTGCTATTGGTGAGGGGTGAAGGTGCTTGGAAAGGAGTGCAGGGTCAGAGGTGGAACTAACAGTGGTGCTAGGGGGCACAAGATAAATCTTGCCTAGAGCATCATATTGGTTAGGGCCGGCTCTGCACTTTGGGACACCCCCACCTTCCCTAATGACTAAGTAGGCACTTTGAAGTTTTTAATTATTGTTAGCTGGCCAATAATGACGCCATTTTTGGGGTGAAAAAGTGTAAAGTGACAGAATTTGGGCTTCAAGGTATGGGACAGGTATATTGGGGTGCTTTATGAGTTGGACAGATGCTTTAAGGCAGGGGTTGGGAACCTCTGGCCCTCGGGCCATATAAGGCCCGCAAAGCCGTTTGTTCTGGCCCACCCGCTGCTGTGTGTCAGCAAGACACGCCGCCCTTCAGTCCTGCAGTGGCGTGTCTCAGCTGTCAGGGCAGGGAGGAGAGCGCAGCTATGTCCGGCGGTAGCGACGGGTAGGATCTCAAACCAGCCGCCGGTTCATGAGCCAATCAGAGCTCGCAGACTGGCAGCTAATCAGGAGCCGACACTGCCGGTCCGTGAGCTCTGATTGGCTCATGAACTGGCAGCTGGTTTGAGGTCCTACGCGCCGCCACCACCGCTCGACACAGAGGCGCTCTCCTCCCTGCATGGCCCCTGACAGCTGAGACACGCCGCCGCCGGACGGAGCACTAACGGGCAGGAGAGGCGCACACTGCGCTCTCCTCCCCTCCCCTGACACAAAGCAGAAGCGGTGAGCAGATCAGTGGGGGGGGGGGGGGCATGTGTGGGGAAATATGTATCTGGCACTGTGGGGGCATTTGTGTATATGGCACTGTGGGGCATTAGTGTATCTGACACTGTGGCGGCATTTGTGTATCTGGCACTGCACTGGCATATGTGTATCTGGCACTGCACTATTGGGGGCATATGTGTATCACATCCCATTTTAATTGTCCACACCCATTTTTTGGCGCATACACTCAGTACCACTAAGGGGTATAACTACTGGGGGCATAACTACTGGGGGGCAGGGTCATTTTAAGTTGATAATTTTTGTATGGCCCCCATTATAAATATCCAAATGGTCCTTGGTAGAAAAAAGGTTCCCACCCCTGCTTTAAGGCTTGCAGGTGGGAGTAGTCAGTCTTTTCTACTTTTTTTAAGTCTTTTAAAATGACCCAAATATATACTTATACTCATTTCCCCCCTCCCCCCGAATTTATGGAGAGCACTTATTTTGCTGGAAAAAAACAGCTTTTACCATTTTTTTCAATTTTTTTTATAAATACATATAACAGCCATTTGACTCAATTTAAGTACCCCAAATCTATTTAATATGACCTCTAATACACTTCTATACTATTATCCCATGTTAGGGGTACAGGCTGATATCCCCATTTTCACTGTAAGAATTTTCGCGCAAATCCTGTTTTTGCGATATTGGAAATGAATAGGAGCAAATTAAAAAAATCACAAAAACAGGATTTGCACAAAAATTCTTGCCGTGAAAAGTGTAGGTAAAAATTGGGAAATCAGCCTGTACCCCAAAAAATTCCAAACTAACATAAGATAACAGTATAGAAGTGTATTAGAGATCATATTAAATAGATATGGGGTGCTTAAATTGAGTCAAATGGCTGATACATGCATTAAAAAAAACTGTAAAAAACTGATAAAACTCTATATTTTTTTTTGCAAAATAAGTGCTCTCATTAAATTCGGGGTACATAAAAATGGGTATAAGTATATATTGGGCCTTTTTAGGAGACGTAAAAGACTGACTACTCCCACACGCAAAGCCTAAAAACATTTGTCCCACTCATAAAGCACCCCAATATACCTGTCCCATACCTTGAACCCCAAATTCCGTCACTTTGCACTTTTTCAACCCCAAAAATTACATGTCATTATTTATATATAGACGGGCTCCGCAGGAGACTGGGCACTCTTAAAAGAAAGATTAGGTACTATATCTGGTGTGCACTGGCTCCTCCCTCTATGCCCCTCCTCCAGACCTCAGTTAGGGAAACTGTACAGTACCCAGCATCCACTAGGACGTCAGAGAAAATAATTAAAAACGTCAAAGTGCCTACTTAGTCATTAGGGAGTTGGGGGTGTCCCAGGGGGCTGTGAAGCAAATCCTGACACTTTTACATTAAAATAGAGATTTTCCCCAACTTCGCACCTTCTCAGAGTAGGTGAAGTGAAATTCACAGTAAAATCATCGACGATAAATTATTGAGGCTAATTGAATAGCGGTCTTTCACAATTTGCCGTAAAATTGCAGTTTAAAAAAAATAAAAAAATAAAAATGGGTTATCGCAGCTAACTGAATACTCCCCATATGTGTAATTAGAAATCTGCACATATACATAGAAATATACAAATGAAAATACTCCCCTGGTGTGCATAATTATACCTAATGGCAATTTTCATTTTTAAAGAAAGAATATTAATTTAACATTAAAATACTCATACAGTCAATGAAAATCCCATTATTTTTCTGCAATAGCCTTTTAAAGTATACTTTAAGGCTAATTTTAAACAAAAAAGGGACATGATAACTCATCTGCCTTAGGTTAATAATTCTAATTGAACCCAATTTTTTTTTTTTTTTTTTTTTGCAATGTACTCTCAGAGTCAGGGAGGATTGATAAAACATTTTTTTCTGTAATATCCATATTTTGATTGACAAAGTGTCAAAATGTCGAGTGATAGGTGGATTAGGCACTGAGATGTGAAATTTTTTCCAGATACACCTCAGTAAAAACGGAGCATCAGGAGTGGCATTTCCCACCAATTTTTCTTAACTTTGACCCCCTGTATCTCAAAAACTGTGAGGCCTAGAGAAGAAAAACTTGACATGGGTTAGTAGCTCTGTGGTAGTATCAAGTGTACAAAGTATCATAAAAATCTGAGTCGTGGGTGTCATACCTGGGTGAACTGGCATGGAATGACCCTAAGGTGACCCTAATTCCTTACAGAGTCAGTCTGACTCATTACAGTGCTGCTGACATTGGGCCCCTTGATAGCGGCGGGCCCCAGTGCAATGCACTGGCTGGACCGCCGCTAGTTCCGGCCAGCCCCCACCAACTTTTTTCCTTTGAATTTGTGTATATATTGTACACCTGAAGACTCCTTTCTGGAGTAGCACCCCACCCACTTGCCCTTAGGTGATTTTAATTAGAGTATGGTTCTTGCATAGCAGTCTACACAGTAGAATGGAACTATGAAAGGTAAGTCCTGGATCATTTTATATAATGTGTCAGTATTAGGGTTGTTAGGGACCCACCTGATAAAGGTTCACCTTGCCATGGTAGGAGTGCTTACATTTTTTGGCCAAATATGTACTAAGAAACCTTATTACTCCATGTTAAATTATAGTTTATGCTTATTGTTCTGATTATTAGTATTCTTAGAGTTTGAAGTGTGCACCTACTTTTTTTTCTGCATGGCACTATAAGTCTCAGCATGGTAGCACCTCTTATGTTTGAAAATAGGGTATGTAGTCCAGCCCCCACCGTCTTTTTTTAGATACAATTTGCCACCTGTCACCTGTTCAGTGAGCAAGAACTACCTGAAATCTTCTCGTTTCACCTTTATGTCAGTTATACCCAAGGGTCCTGATACGGATCAACTGAATTCTGTAACCATGACACAATGGGGGTCATTCAGACTTGATCCCTCGCTAGCGTTTTTTGCAGCGCTGCGATCAGGTCAGAACTGCGCATGCGTATGCACCACAATGCACAGGGGTGCAAAGCAGTTTGTTGCTCTGCGATGGGTTTGTGCGAAGAATTCATTTGCACGGCCGATCGCAAGGTGATTGACAGGAATAAGGCGTTTGTGGGTGGCAACTGACCATTTTCTGGGAGTGTTCGGAGAAACACAGGTTTTCCCAAGCTTTTGCAGGGAGGGTGTCTGACGTCAATTCCGTCCCGGACAGGCTGAAGTGATCGCAGCGGTTGAGTAAGTCCTGGGCTACTCAGAAACTGCACAAAAACATTTTTTTAGTACAGCTCGGCTGCACATGCTATCGTACACTTGCAAAGCTAAAATACACTCAGCGGTGGGCAGCAACTATGCAATTGCAGGACTGCAAAAAACAGCTAGCGAGCGATCAACTCTGAATGACCCCCAATAACCAGCAGCAGAACAATTAGCAGAATATTCTGATAACAAATCCCAACATTTTTCCACATTGGAAAACCCTTTTCTTACTAACTGGTTATCATCCACAGTCATTCCTATGTACAGCAGTTCAATCATGTTCCAAGAATTCCTTAAGAAATAAAAAAAAGAAACATGGAGAAAAGTCAATGCTAATTTATGTTGGGCACAAGCTAGACAGAAAACACAGGCTGATAAGAAATGCCTACCAGCCCCAATGTTTTCAATTGGAGACATGGAGACATTGGGGGTCATTCAGACCTGGTCGCTCTCTAGCATTTTTTGCAGTGCTGCTATCAGATCAGAACTGTGCATGCGTATGCACTGCAATGCGAAGGTGCGTCGCACGGGTACAAAGCGGATCGTTGCTGTGCGATGGGTTTTATGAAGAATCCATTCGCACAGCCGATCGCAAGGAGATTGACAGGAAGGCGTTTGTGGGTGGCAACTGACCATTTTCAGGGAGTGGTTCAAAAAGCGCAGGCGTGTCCACAAGCATTTGCAGGGCGGGTGTCTGACGTCAATTCCGGCCCAGGACAGGCTGAAGTGATCACAGCGGCTGAGTAAGTCCTGAGCAACTTAGAAACTGCACAAAGCTTTTATGTACCGCTCGGCTGCACATGCGATCACACACTTGCACAGCTAAAATACACTCCCCGGTGGGTGGCGACTATGCGAACGCAGGACTGCAAAAAACAGCTAGCGAATGATCAGGTCTGAATTAGCCCCATAGTTTGGCTAACCACACAAATCATGAGCCTTCAATAGCCTTCTCTCAAGTTCACAAATACATTTTTTGGTCATTTCTCAGTGATAGCTGTTCTATCTCTGGTCACTGTCAAATTGCCACACACAGGATGCAAATGATTTGGGCAGCACTTGGCTGGATCTGTCTTTCCATGAAATGGGGTGTTTCTGGCAGCAGATAGGGCAGTGACAATGCGATCACACGTAAGCACCCTGTCTTGTGGGAGATTCATAAGAGTGTTGTAGGTGTGTATCAAAAACTCAGTGCAGTTTGTAATTGTGTGTACATGGAAGGGAAGGCAGTTTCTGATTAATCTCTTGCACCTAGCATGGGTCTGGTGCAAGTGCACATGCTAAATATGATGCTACAGCAGCTGGCATAAAATCTGTGGGTGGTACTGGTTACTGCTTGTATATGCAAGAACCTCCACTTTCATTGAATAGATACTGGCATTAGCATAAGGTAGTAAATCAGGCTTCCACAGCTGTCCACAACTACAGCCACTTTGTGTGTGACTCAGAACCAGCCCCACAATGTGAATAATCCACCCTATGCTCATGTCTCCCAAATTAAATTAGCATCTGGTTCCACTCCAGCTGCTGTTCCAGTCACACTTATGGAACAGGATGGATTTAGAGTTTAACCAATTCTGAATTCATGAATAAGAGGGACAAATGGAAAGTTTTTTTATGTCAAATGGAAAGGTTATGGCATTGAGGAAAATTCTTGAGGACCTGGAGAAAATGTCTATGTATCTTGTTTAGGTTCTCTTTTTAAGTGAATTGTAGTAAGCCTGGGAATTGCCTTGGAAAAATTTGATCCATTATGTTTGCATTAAAAATGTCCTCCAGACCAAAATTATACATGTTTCCTTCTCCCCTTATTGTTCAAGTCATCCAGTCAGGACTGTGCTGACTTCAGTTCGATCACCTGGCATTGTATAGTATCCTGGAGTCTACAATAATCATCTGATTCTTCCTGTTTATCTTCCAGTGTGTTAGTCTGGATGTTGCATTCATCAGGGCCGTAATTACCTATGGCCGAGCGGTGCACCACACACAGCAGCCGCTGCCATCTCTATTAGCCAGCACCCGCTGAGATGGATGTTACAAGCGGTGCTCTCGGCTTCAGTAACTTGTCTGCAAGAGTCAGTTGGCCGGGGATAGTGCTGTGTGTCCTGTGTGTTCCCAGGGATAGTTATGGCTGTCCCTGTACTGGCCTGCAGGCCTCAATGTCCCCTCTGATTGGTGCACAGGGTAAGGTGACTTTTGTCCCTCTGCTGAGCTCTTTGTGTGGCTGATGTGCTCGGGACTCTGGGGGAATAGGCAGGGGGAGAGAGTGGCCATGTGTATGGTGCTATCGTATTTATGTATGTACAGAGCACTGTATATGTGTGTGTGTGTGTGTGTGTGTGTGTGTGTGTGTGTGTGTGTGTGTGTGTGTATGTATGTACAGTTTATATGTATGTATGTGTGTACAGTTTATATGTATGTACAGTGTGTACGTAAAGTGTATATCTATGTATGTACAGTGTATGTGTATGTAGTGTATATGTATGTATGTATGTATGTACAGTGTATATGTATGTGTGTACAGTTTATATGTATGTGTACAGTTTATATGTACAGTGTATATGTATGTGTGTACAGTTTATATGTATGTATGGTGTATCAGGGACGTGCAGTGAGCTAAATGGCTCGGGGGGCACTGGCTAACACCAGAGCCAGATTTACACGCAATATATGAGCCAAAGGGTACATCTGGTCATTATACACAGGTGTAGCAGTATAAACTCCTGTAAATTTGGTGAGTTTTGAACAGAGATGTGCGGAAAAGACTGCCTCACCTGCCATAGACTTTTTAGTCCAGAGTTTTGGCTATAAAAATTATTATAATAATGCAAAGAAGATATTTAAAACATATTCTTTGTATTTTTCATATATTTTATACAGTCAAACCTCTGGCACAAACGTTAGTATGACAGGAAAGACTCTGCCTCACCTGCCTCACCCCTCCGCACGTCATTGCGGTGTATGTGTATGTATGTACAGTGTATGTATGTATGTACGTACGTACGTACGTACGTACGTACAGTGTATATGTATGTGTGTACAGTGTAGTTATGTATGTACATTGCATGTGTATGTAAAGAGTATATGTGTTTGTACAGTGTATACAGTATGTATGTATGTATGTATGTATGTATGTATGTACAGTATATATGTGTGTGTACAGTTTACAGTGTATATGTATGTGTGTACAGTGTATATGTGTGTGTACAGTCTACAGTGTATATGTCTGTGTGTATTTGTATGTACAGTGTATATGTGTATATGTATGTACAGTGTGTGTGTTTATATATGTATGTACAGTGTATGTGTGGAGAGTGTATATGTATGTACAGAGTATGCATGTATGTACGTATGTATGTTTGTACAGTGTATATGTATGTATGTATGTACAGTGGGATTATATGTATGTACAACTGGGCTATGGTGCCTACCCTCCTACCTCCTGCAGGAGACTCCCAGTTCACAGTGGAGTCTCCCGTTGCCCCAGTTTTGAAATCAAATCCCCCGAGTTAAATTGCACCATCCTGAATCTGGATTGCACATGAATGTGTCCGTATATGACAGTGGTGTAATGTGAATAACGTGTTCAACTCTGGTCAGGTGTAACGTGTATAAGGGGCAGGGCCGTAACTACATGTGTGCGAAGTTTGCATTTCAGCTGAGCGTGCATTGTGCGCTGCCTGCTGTAGGCAGCGGCATTACCAGATTTTTAAATGTTATTTATAAAGTATCTAGCCTGCCCTCCTGCCCGTCACCAAGTAAGCCTCCTCCTACCCATAAAAAATTCTGCCGGCTGACACTGCCAGGACTCCACAACCTTTCATTGCTGGATGCCCGCATGTTACTTGCATGGTGCCCGGCCCCTATCATGCAGCCCAGAGCTCCTTCTCCCAGAACGATCCCTGGCCAATGGCGGTGGGGGTGGGGGGGCCAACAACTGACCAATGGACCACAGGAATGTGAGTGCGGGACTCGGGAGTCGTCGGGACAGAGGAAGACTAAAGAGGGTTCAGCAGTGCAGCTAACTATTTCTACATGCCCACATGCACCCCCCGCGATCATTCTTCCCCTACAACCCCCGAGATGATATGCAGTTTATTTACACATATAGCTGCTGTGGTCACCTCATGTAGTGTATTGGCTTATGATGACTCTACCTGGTGTAATGTGCGATAGGGGCTCATCTTGGTGTAATGTGTGATAGGGGCTCTACCTGGCGTAATGTGTGACAGGGGCTCTATGTTTCTAGACAATTTGGCTCACAGTGCGAGATTTAAAAATGCGCCCCCCCCCCCATTGACATAAAAAAATGCGCCCCCCTAGATTAAAAAACACAAATTTGCTTGCGTGCTCCCAATTAGGGGTCGTGGCCTCACTAAAATGGATGTGATTTTGCTAAAATGGGCGTGGCTTTGCAGGAAAAGACGACCTTACACCCCAGTTTTTGACCCTGCACCAACAGACCTCGGCCACCACAGGGGAAAAAATGAATTCCACCATATTAAGCCCCACACAGTAATGCACCTTGCACCATATTATGCCCCCTGACCATTTACACCTCTGATAGACTGTGTGCAAAGCAATTGCTGCAGCTGCACGCACATCATTGAGGTGTCCGTAAATGCACACACCAATAGGCAACACATGCAGCACTGGCTTTTACCAGTGCTGCATGTAAGGTCTTGTGGGCACTAAGCAGCGCTTGGTAGCTTTTGTAGCAAGGCAGGCACTGTACAGCGAGGAAGGGAACATGAAATGTTGATCATTTAATTTCTCCTTCGTCCTAGAGGATGCTGGGGACTCCAAAAGGACCATGGGGTATAGAAGGGATCCGCAGGAGACATGGGAACTTTAAGACTTTAAATGGGTGTGAACTGGCTCCTCCCTCTATTCCCCTCCTCCAGACCTCAGTTAGATTCTGTGCCCAGAGACACTGGACACACACTAGGGGAGCTCTACAGAGTTTCTCTAGAAAAGACTTTCTGTTAGGTTTATTATTTTCAGGGAGCACTGCTGGCAACAGGCTCCCTGCTTCGTGGGACTGAGGGGAGAGAAGCAGACCTACTTCTGTGAGTTAAAGGCTCTGCTTCGGACACCATTGTGGTGTCCAGAGGGTCTGATCACTTGGTATAGCCTAGCTGCTCGTTCCCGGAGCCGCACCGCCGTCCCCCTCACAGAGCCAGAAGAAAGAAGCCGGGTGAGTAACCGAAGCAAAGAAGACATCAATAAAGGCGGCAGAAGACATCAGTCTCGGAGGTACTGCACAGCGGTCATGCTGCGCGCCATTGCTCCCACACACCAACGGCACTACTTGGGTGCAGGGTGCAGGGGGGGCACCCTGGGCAGCAATAAGACCTCAAATCAGCCTGGCAACAGTACATACAGTGCATAGGCACTGTATACTAACCCCCGCGAGTATAAAAAAATAGCGGGACATAAGAGCGCCGTTACGGGGGCGGGGCTTGGTCCTCCCAGCTCTAATCAGCGCCATTTTATCTCCACAGTGAGCTGCATGAGACGCTGGTCCTGACCTCCCCTGACCTCCTACACTTCTGTGACAAGTAACAAAGTGCTAAATGGGGGGGGGGGGCACAGCAAAATTGGTGTTGATTATTATCATTAAAAGCGCTGTCAGGTCGGGGGCATTATATATATATATATATATATATATGTGTGTGTGCTTTCAGACTGGGATAGGCGCTGGGTGTGAGCTGGCAGACTCCCTCTGTGTTTCTCTAATAGGCCTTATTGTGGGTCTGTCCCCTATAGCCCAGTGTAATAGTGGTGTCCGTACGAGTGTGTCGACATGTCTGAGGCTGAAGGCTCTTCCCAGGAGGAGGCTGGAGTAGAGACAGAACAGTGTGGGGGAGTGAATCTGTCGGCACCGCCGACTGCTGATTGGGTAAATATGTTGAGTGCCTTGAATGCAAATGTGGCTTCATTAAATAAGAGATTGGATAAATCTGAGGCTCAGAACCAAACATGGAGACAATCCATGGAAGATGCTTTATCCCAAACACAGGCTCCCTCAGGGTCACAGAAACGGCCGTTTACCCAAATAGCAGACACTGATACCGACACGGATTCGGATTCCAGTGTCGACTATGGTGATGCCAGGTTGAATCTTAAACTGGCTAAGAGCATTCAGTACATGATTGTGGCAATAAAAGAAGTGTTACATATCACGGAAGACCCTGCTGTTCCTGAGACAAGGGTCTGTATGTTTAAAGGAAAGAAACCTCTGGTAACGTTTCCTCCCTCTCATGAACTGAACACTCTTTTTGAAAAGGCTTGGGAAATTCCTGACAAAAAGTTGCTGATTCCCAAGAGAATTATTATGGCATACCCGTTTCCCTCTGAGGATAGGAAAAAGTGGGAGTCGGCCCCCAACGTGGACAAGGCTCTAGCACGGCTGTCCAAGAAGGTGGCGCTTCCGTCCCCTGACACGGCGGCCCTAAAGGATTCTGCGTATCGTAAGCAGGAAACTACTTTGAAATCTATTTATGTCCTACGAGTACACTGCTCAGACCTGCAGTGGCATCAGCATGGGTGAGTAGTGCAATTGAGAAGTGGGCAGATAACTTATCATCTGACTTGGACATCCTGGATAGGGATAGCGTTCTTTTGACCCTGGTTAATATCAGGGACGCTGCAGTCTATCTAAGGGAGGCTGCGAGAGATATTGGCCTCTTGGGATCAAGGGCCAATGCCATGGCAATCTCGGCTAGGAGAGCATTATGGACTCATCAATGGAATGGTGATGCTGACTCTAAGAGGGCTATGGAGGCGCTGCCGTATAAAGGTGGTGTTTTGTTTGGTGAGGGCCTCGCGGACCTGGTATCTACAGCTACCGCGGGTAAGTTGTCTTTTCTACCTTTTGTCCCTCCACAGCAAAATAAAACGCCTCAGTATCAGATGCAGTCCTTTCGGCCTAGTAAATTCAAAAAAGGACGAGGGTCCTGCTTCCTTGCTACTAGAGGTAAGGGAAGGGGAAAAAGATCACTGGCTGTGGCAAGCTCCCAAGAGCAGAAGCCCTCCCCGGCTTCTGCCAAGTCCACCGCATGACGCTGGGGCTCCGCTGCGGGAGTTCGCACCGGTGGGGGCGCGTCTTCAGCTCTTCAGTCAGGTCTGGGCTCACTCAGGCCTGGATCCTTGGGTGCTGGAAATTGTGGCCCAAGGATACAAACTGGAGTTTCAAGACGTGCCCCCCCACCGAAATCGGCCTTGCCAGCTTCTCTTCCGGAAAGGGAAGTGATGTGCGCTGCAATACAAAAGCTGTGTCAACAGCAAGTCATTGTCACGGTACCCCCGTCACATCGGGGAGAAGGGTTTTATTCAAGCCTGTTCGTGGTCCCGAAGCCGGATGGCTCGGTCAGACCGATTCTGAATTTAAAATCCCTCAATCTATATTTGAAAAGATTCAAATTCAAGATGGAATCTCTCCGAGCAGTGATTTCCAGTCTGGAAGGGGGGGATTTTATGGTGTCAGTCGACATAAAGGATGCTTACCTACATGTCCCCATATATCCTCCACATCAGGCTTACCTAAGGTTTGCTGTTCAGGATTTTCATTACCAATTTCAGACGTTGCCGTTTGGTCTTTCCACGGCCCCGAGGATTTTCACCAAAGTAATGGCGGAAATGATGGTGCTCCTGTGCAAGCATGGTGTCACAATTATACCGTACTTGGATGATCTCCTGATAAAGGCAAGATCAAAGGAGCAGTTACTAAAAAACGTTGCGCTCTCCCTGACAGTTCTGCAGCAACATGGTTGGCTCCTAAATTTGCCAAAGTCACAGTTGATTCCGTCAACATGGCTGTCGTTCTTGGGCATGATTCTGGACACGGAACTGCAGAGAATTTTTCTCCCGATGGAAAAAGCTCTGGAAATACAGAACATGGTCAAGGGGATTCTGAAACCGGCAAGGGTGTCGATTCATCAATGCACTCGGGTGCTGGGGAAGATGGTGGCGGCCTACGAGGCCATCCCGTTTGGCAGGTTCCATGCCAGGGTTTTTCAGTGGGACCTGTTGGACAAGTGGTCCGGGTCTCACCTACACATGCACCGGAAGATAAGCCTGTCTCCCAGGGCCAGGATTTGTCTCCTGTGGTGGCTCCAAAGTTCTCACCTTCTAGAGGGACGCAGGTTCGGGATCTAAGATTGGATCCTAGTAACCACGGATGCAAGTCTCCGAGGTTGGGGAGCAGTCACACAGGGACAAAATTTCCAGGGAAAATGGTCAAGCCAGGAGGCTTGTCTGCACATAAACATTCTGGAATTAAGGGCCATCTACAACGGCCTTGTACAAGCAGAACATCTTCTTCGCGGCCTGCCCGTCCTGATTCAGTCGGACAACATAACAGTGGTGGCGCACATAAACCGCCAGGGCGGAACAAGGAGCAGAGCGGCGATGGCGGAGGCCACAAAAGTACTTCGCTGGGCAGAAAAACAGGCAAGCGCTCTGTCAGCAGTCTTCATTCCAGGCGTGGACAACTGGGAAGCAGACTTCCTCAGTAGACACGATCTCCATCCAGGAGAGTGGGGTCTTCATCAAGAGGTCTTTGCAGAAGTGACAAGTCGTTGGGGAATTCCTCAAATAGACATGATGGCGTCTCGCCTCAACAAGAAACTTCAGACATATTGTTCCAGGTCGAGGGACCCTCAAGCAGTAGCAGTGGACGCCCTGGTGACACCGTGGGTGTATCAGTAAGTCTATGTGTTCCCTCCACTTCCACTCATCCCAAAGGTTCAGGTGATACTCATTGTTCCAGATTGGCCACGGAGGGCCTGGTATCCGGATCTTCAGGAATTACTCATAGAAGATCCCTGGCCTCTTCCTCTAAGAGAGGATCTGTTACAGCAGGGGCCGTGCATGTTCCAAGACTTACCGCGGTTGCATTTGATGGCGTGGCGGTTGAAGGCAAAATCCTAGCGCGAAAGGGTATTCCCGGTGAGGTCATCCCCACTCTACTGAAAGCTAGGAAGGAGGTAATGGCAAAGCATTACCACCGTATTTGGAGAAAATATGTGTCTTGGTGTGAATCCAAGAAGACTCCAACGGAAGAATTTCAGCTGGGTCGATTTCTCCATTTTTTACAAGCAGGTGTGGATGCGGGCCTGAAGTTAGGCTCCATTAAAGTGCATATTTCGGCCTTATCAGTTTTCTTTCAAAGGGAATTGGCCTCGCTTCCAGAAGTACAGACTTTTGTGAAAGGCGTGCTGCACATCCAACCTCCATTTGTGCCCCCAGTGGCACCATGGGACCTTAACGTGGTGTTACAGTTCCTTATGTCACATTGGTTTGAACCTTTACAAAAGGTTGAGTTGAAATTTCTCACTTGGAAAGTGGTCATGCTATTGGCCTTGGCGTCCGCAAGGCAGATGTCGGAATTGGCGGCTTTGTCTCACAAAAGCCCCTATTTGATGTCCCACGAGGATAGAGCGGAGTTGAGAACTCGTCAACAATTTTTACCAAAGGTGGTTTCTTCGTTTCACATGAACCAACCTATTGTGGTACCTGTGGCTACTGAAGCCTTGGCTGATTCAAAGTCTATCGATGTGGTCAGAGCTTTGACAATTTATGTTGCCAGAACGGCTCGTATTAGGAAAACGGAGGCTCTGTTTGTCCTGTACGCTTCCAACAATATTGGGGCTCCTGCTTCTAAGCAGACTATTGCACGCTGGATTTGTAGTGTGATTCGGCATGCTCATTCTACTGCTGGATTGCCGTTACCGAAATCAGTGAAGGCCCATTCTACCAGGAAGGTGGGCTCATCTTGGGCGGCTGCCCGGGGAGTCTCGGCGCTGCAACTTTGCAGAGCAGCTACTTGGTCGGGTTCAAACACTTTTGCAAAATTCTACAAGTTTGATACCCTGGCTGATGAGGACCTCATGTTTGCTCAATCGTTGCTGCAGAGTCATCTGCACTCTCCCGCCCGGTCTGGAGCTTTGGTATAGACCCCATGGTCCTTTAGGAGTCCCCAGCATCCACTAGGAGGAAGGAGAAAATAGGATTTTAATACCTACCAGTAAATCCTTTTCTCTTAGTCCGTAGAGGATGCTTGGCGCCCATCCCAGTGCGGACTCTATCTGCAGTACTTGTTCATAGTTATTGCTTTTGTTACACAAAGGTTGTGTTTTGGTTTCAATCAGCCTGTTGCTGATTTTTTGGTTCATGCTGTTAACTGGTTTAGTTAAATGCCATGTTGTACGGTGTGTTGGGGTGTGAGCTGGTATGTATCTCACCCTTAGTTTAACAATAAATCCTTTTCCTCGAAATGTCTGTCTCCCTGGGCACAGTTCCTATAACTGAGGTCTGGAGTAGGGGCATAGAGGGAGGAGCCAGTTCACACCCATTTAAAGTCTTAAAGTGCCCATGTCTCCTGCGGATCCCGTCTACACCCCATGGTACTTTTGAAGTCCCCAGCATCCTCTACGGACTAAGAGAAAAGGATTTACCGGTAGGTATTAATATCCTATTTTTCAATGTACAGTAGGTCTACCTCTCTGATAAGGGGTATATATTTTTCTCTTCTATTCACCTCCTTTTCTCTGATTCTATTGTTTGTATTATATTACAGGTTGAGTATCCCATATCCAAATATTCCGAAATACGGACTTTTTTGAGTGAGACTGAAATAGTGAAATCTTTGTTTTCTGTGGCTCAATGTACTCAAACTTTGTTTAATACACAAAGTTATTAAAAATATTGGCTAAAATTACCTTCAGGCTGTGTGTATAAGGTGTATATGAAACATAAATGCATTATGTGCTTAGACTTAGGTCCCATCGCCATGATATCTCATTATGGTATGCAATTATTCCAAAATACGGAAAAATCCAATATCCAAAATACCTCTGGTCCCAAGCATTTTGGATAAGGGATACTCAACCTGTACTACAGTATATTTCATATCTTTGAAGCAAATGTATAATTTTAACCCTTTTAGTGATTTATAATAATTCATTACTAATTGTGTACCTATTATTAACAAACCCGCAGAGGTTGCATCTAGACATATATATATCTTTAAATCATTAGGAATATTCTGTTCATGGAAGAATGCACGCCAGTCATATAGAATGTAAAACGTAAGAATGTATTTCAACAAACAATTGCTACTCATAGAATTCACTTTTATCAGTAAACAGTATTGGTCAATAACAATGCAAGTCACCATATAATAGTTTCACAGATTCAAACGATATAAGAAATAAACAGGATGAAAGAAGTGTGAAAATGTATGTATGTATGTATGTATGTATGTGTCTATATATATATATATATATATATATATATATATATTTATTACTGGGGAGATATCACTCAAAGCACTCGGCTAAACCCCAGATTGCATACAATGAAATCCTAGGTTTATTGATATATATATTGGAAGGATATATATCATAAAGATATCTTAGGGGATTGGTTTTGGTTTATGTGTGTGTTTGTGTGTGTGTGGGGGTTGGGGGGGGAGGGGCAGCATGTGACTGCATGGTCCACAGACCGCATGGGACAGAAGCTAGACTCCATTTTGGGAAAACTCCCATGATTCCAAAGTCTGTAACATATGGTTCAAAAGGGAATGCCAGCAGCCATTTTCGGTTTGCAAGATCAAACACATGGCAATCTTTGCTAGGCCATAAAGTTACATAGCAGAAGCCATATAAAAAACTACATATCTCTGAAAGACTCCACTATATTCCAGAATGTATAAGTTTCAACATAATGCATATATACTGATTTCACAATTCCAAGCCATCTAATTACATTTCACATTTCCAAGCCAACACAGTATCTCAATAACCAGAGCATATTGTATGCTGGCTATGCTATATAATGTAGCCTGTAATTATATGCCAATCCCAGTCTGTACCTTTGGAATAAACACATCCTTTATGCACAAGACCAGATCACCAAGTAACCACAAATATCAGCATGCCATTGCTACAAGCACATGACTACAGTAACAAAGGGAAGTATGTGTCGACTTCTATATTTCAGCAAGATGCACTATATAAAACCACCACAATCTGTTATAATTCACCATCCACAAATGTATACCAGGAATGCTATGCTACAGATTGTCTAATGTTCCAATTACCATTACAGATTTCACAGAGTATTATCACCAACACATAACAATCACATAATTGCACAAGTATCATTAACCTTAAGCCATTTGTATTTCCAAATTAACTATTCTATGCCAATCGTTTCACAACTACTATACCACAAACACATATTAAACTATTCTATGACATTTATCTATGAGATATAGAGATTATGATACTTAGCCATCCAGGGGAATAACTTCCAAGCATCCCTGGCGTTTGGAGGCCCATACTTCTGAGAGACTTTGTAGCTGTGTGCAGCTACTGTACACCTGCCTCAGTGGTTTAGGGAGAGTGGGCTCTGATTTCAATTGGGTACAGTATATCATACCTGCAACCTGTGGGTGTGTCTTTCACAGCATGTGGGATAGCTGTATCAGTGAGCTGAGCTGGCCATGTGCTGGGATTGTCTTGTTCAAATGCTAACTAGCCAAGACTACAGTGTAGGGATGTTAATTAGGCTCAGGTTACAGAAGCCAATATTATCAATTCATTCTTTGTATAATAGTAAAATATAATATATGTCTCTAAAATGGATATAAGGGAATTACTCTGTAACACTCTCCATATTACCAGCTGTATTATAGCTGCCAATGTATTTGCAACGTGACTGCCAACTGATGAAATTATGGGGCCCGGGACTTTCAAAATAGACAGGGCCCTTCCCTCCAAAAAAAAAAAAAATATTCTGCTGTACTGCTCCACTCCTATGTGATGTCATACATTGTGACGTTACATATAGGTGGACTGTTGCGGACCTACAGGAACGGTTTACAGAGAGCTGAGGGCTTCTCTTAAGAAGTCCTCCTTGCGCATCAGACTGCTGTTAATTCATAGACTGGTGCAGCTCTACAGGTATTGGCAGTAGAAGCCAGGGGTGGGCCCCCCTCTCTGTAAGGGCCCGGGATACCAGTCCCCCCCTGATGGCTGCCCTGCTTGCATGGGGAAAATTTTCACTCCCCCTGGGTGGCGACTATCTGATCACAGGACAGGGTAATTTGCAGCACATCGATCAGGTCTGAATTAGGCCCTAATTTAAGCCTTTCTATTTACAAGATCACAATTGCCATGTATCATCCATAACCCATAAACCCATCTAATGTTTTAAAGAATTATAGTATAATATTAGCGAAATAATTTTTCTGCAGCGGGGTACACTGTGTTCCACAGGGAATACATCGGGGTGTAGAGCGGGATCTTGGATACAGAGGCTTCATCAGGCAAAGCTTTGACTGTCCCAGGATGCTTTGGGGCCTCCTCTATAATCCTGCCTCCAGGCACTGAGAGCTCAGTTTCGAGTGGTGCCTGCAAGCAGCAGGTCACTAAAAGGCAGGCTGCACTGAAAAAGCTGAAGACTTCAAGGGACGCAGCACTGTTATGACAGGGTGACATTCAGACTTGCGTCTCCATCACCTCCCAAGCGGCGTCGCATACTCCCGCAGCTCAGATCCTGGGTACACTTGCGGCAGAGATAGGCACACTGCTTAGGCACACGGTCGCAGACGCTCTCCTGGTTCGCATGTCTACTACGAAGGGAGGAGGTTAGAGGCGGGACCCGCCACTACATCGCGTTCCTGACGCAGTCTAGGGAGATGGACTGCAACGCTGGCATGGACACTGTTACCAAGCAGGGACCCCACTATATCCGCCAGGGCATAGGTGTACAGGTCAGGTGTACTAGCACCCCTTTTGGTAAGGCTCCGTAGTACTGGCGGTGAGGCCCAGCATACGGGAGTCGGCGCTTTACCTATAGCCCCCCAGGGCACCATCTCCTCACAGATTTCCCACCCTGGCCTCACACTCTCCCTCAGTTCCTGACAGAGATGCTGGGCGCCATCTTCTGAGCATAGCTGCTACTGGTCTCTGAGATTGCAGGGCAAGGTCTATACAGGATGCTTATCTGCATATTCCTATTGCCATATTGCATCAGCAGTTCCTGCAGTTTGCTATTGGTGACAGTCACTACCAATACCAGGCTCTGCCATTTGGACTGGCTACGGCTCCTCAGATCTTCACCAAGGTTATAGCCATGATGACGGCGCACCTCCGTCACCAGGGAGTCAGAATCCTGCTGTACTTGGATGATCTGCTGATTCTGGCGAGTTCCCACAATGTCCTCCTCAGTCATATACAATTGACGGTAAGTTGCTTACAAGCCCACAGATGGCTGATCGACTGGAATGAGTCTTCGCTGGTCCCAGCTCAGAGCATGGTGCACCTAGGGGCGCTCCTGGACACACACAGTCAGAGACTGTTCCTGTCTCCAGACAAGGTCCTGAAAATCCAGGACAGGATAAGACACTTCATCCGTCACCCCAGAGTGTCGATTCACTCGGCAATGCAAGTACTTGGCCTGATGGTGTCGACATACGACATGGTGGAGTACGCTCAATTTCATTCCCGCCCTCTGCAATGATTAATTCTTGCCAAGTGGGATGGCCTGCCTCATCGGATCAGATCCCAAAGAATCTTGTTGACTCCGGAGGTTCGTTTGTCGCTGACCTGGTGGCTCCAGGACCAGCAATTGAGCTGGGGCTGTCCCTTTGTGTCCTCCTGATGACAGAAGCCAGTCTAAGGGGATGGGGAGCAGTGTTGGAGCAACACTTTTTTCAGGGTCGGTGGACCAAAGAAGAATCACTCCTCCCAATAAACATCCTAGAGCTAAGGGCTGTGTTCAGTGCATTATCACTTGCTCTGCCTCTGGTACAGAACAGACCGGTTCAGGTACAATCAGACAATGTCACGACAGTGGCATACATAAACCATCAAGGCGGCACTCGAAGCCGCATTGCTATGGAGAAAGTGTCAAAAATCCTTTGTTGGGCAGAACGCCATCTGTCGAGTATATCGGCAGTGTTCATTCTGGGTGTTCTGAACTGGGAAGTGGACTTCCTCAATCGTCTGGTCATACATGCCAGAGAGTGGAGTCTTCATCCGGAAGTCTTTCAACTCCTAGTGGACAGGTGGGGGTCTACCAGACGTAGACCTAATGGTGTCTCGACACAATCACATGGTTCCGGTCTTCGGATCAAGGGATCCTCAAGCATCATTCTTGGATGCACTGGCGATTCCATGGAACTTTTGGCTGCCTTACGTATGCGCTCCAGTATCACTCCTGCCCAGAGTTCTATGGAAGTTCAAACAGTAAGGAGGAATGCTGCTTCTAGTCACTCCAGCATGGCCCAGAAGGCATTGGTTCTCATACCCACAGGGTCTATCGACGGGGCATCCCCTTCCACTTTCTTAACCAGACCTCCTCGTACAGGGCCCTGGCCAGACTGGCTTTGATGGCGTGGCTCTTGAAGTATCACTCCTGAGAGAGCCAAAGGATTTTCAGAGGCGGTTATTCAAATGATGTTGAAAGCCTGCAAACCGGCCTTTGCCCAGATTTATTACAGGGTTTGGAATTCTTACTTCACTTGGTGTGCTGATAAGAATTATGATGTCCATGAATTCAGAACTTCCAGAATACTGGCTTTTCTGCAAAGAGGCCTGGACTTAGGTCTTCGTCTGGCTTCCCTCAAGGTTCACATATCTGCCTTGTCGGTTTGGTTTCAGAGAAAAATTGCTCTATACCTGATGTTCATACGTTCATTCAGGGCGTTATTCGGATTCAGCCTCCCTATGTTCCTCCTGTAGCTCCATGGGATTTGTCTGTTGTGCTAAATGCTCTGCAAGAGTCTTCATTTGAACCTCTTGAATCGGTGGACCTTAAATGGCTCACACCCAAGGTCCTGTTCTTGCTCTGCAAGACGGGGTCGTACTTAGGCACTTTGTCCTGTTGTCCACCCTTTTTCATATTCCACCAGGACCAGGGTGGTTCTACGAACTCGCCCAGGTTATTTGCCTAAGGTAGTGTCATCTTTGCACTTTAACCAAGAGATTGTGGTTCCGGCCTTTGTCTCTTTGGATTTATCTCCCAAAAAACATTCTTTGGATGTGGTTAGGGCTCTCCGTATCTATGTGGAGAGGACTGCCTCTACCAGGAGGTCAAATTCCCTTTTTGTTTTGTTTGGTTTTCACAAATGTGGCTGGCCTGCGAATAAGCAGATCTTGGCCAGATGGATTAGAATGATGAGTGCACAAGCCTATGCGCAGGCTGGACTGCCAGCTCCTGCTGCAGTTAAAGCCCATTCTACTCAGTCTGCTGGACCTTCTTGGGCGGCCCGCCGTGGTGCGTCCTCGGAACAATTGTGCAAGGCAGCTACATGGTCCTCAGTGAACACATTCATTAGGTTCTATGCCTTTGATACTTTAGCCTCCCAGGATGCTTCCTTTGGACGCCGGGTTCTCTTACCTGCTAAGGCGCGTCCCCTCTCTTGAGGAACTGCTTTAAAACATCCCCGATGTATTCCCTGTGGAACACAGTGTACCCCAGTGCAGAAAAGGAGAGTTATGGTAGACTTACCTTGGTTAACTTTCTTTCTGTGAGGTACACTGGTTCCACAGGGCTCCCACCCTGATGCACCCAGCTTCTTTGGGTTGTATGGCATTAGCTGCTGGTACCCTCTCCTGTCGTGATATTGTGGTTCTATGTGACTAACATCTGCCTTCTCTTTTACCTGCTTCTGCATTGGACTGGTTAACGAAATTGAGCTCTCAGTGCCTGGATGTGGGGTTATAGAGGAGGCCCCAATGCATCCTGGGACAGTCAAAGCTTTGCCTGATGGTGCCTCTGGATCCAAGGTCCCGCTCTACACCCCAATGTATTCCCTGTGGAACCCAGTGTACCTCGCAGAAAGAGAGTTAACCATGGTAAGTCTACCACAACTCTCCTTTTTTCTGAAAATTTCTCCACAAGAAATTCAAGTGAAACTGCGCCTCTTACAGTTGGACTGACGTGCTTCTATGCAAAATGAACGTTATGGTAAGAACTTACCGTTGATAACGTGATTTCTCTTATGTCCACAGGTATCCACAGGATAACATTGGGATATTTTCGAGCGACAGCGAAAATGGCACCAACACGGTCACGAGCTTTCTGGCCTCCCAGGATGCATTGGGGCCTCCACTATATAGTCCCGCCCACTGTCTCAGTCAGATCAGTTCTTTCCACAGCGATTTTAGGCAGGAACATTAGGTAGAGACCTGTACAGGCGATAAGAACACACATGCACACCCTTCCATACAAGAAGGAAGAGGTTTTAGTGATTGTCTAGATCCTCAAATCAGATGCGTCAGGGTGGGATCCCTGTGGATACCTGTGGACATAAGAGAAATCACGTTATCAACGGTAAGTTCTTACCATAACGTTCATTTCTCTGGCTGGGTCCACAGGATTATCCACAGGATAACATTGGGATTCCCAAAGCCATTTTAGTGGTGGGGACGCTCCTGATTGCACAGGAGGACCTTTTGCCCGAAGTCTGCGTCATGAGAGGCAAAAGTATCCAAGGCATAATGTCTGATGAATGTGTTTATGGAAGACCATGTGGCTGCCCTACATATCTGTTCTGCTGATGCACCCTGTTGTGCTGCCCAAGAAGGACCTACCTTACGTGTAGAGTGTGCAGAGACATTAGCCGGAATGGGGAGGTCTGCATGAGAATAAGCTTCAGATATTACCATTCGGAACCATCTCGCCAGCGTCTGTTTACTATCAGGCCATCCTCTTCTATGGAATCCGTAGAGGATGAAGAGGGAATCTGTTTTCCTGATGGCACTAGTACGATCTATGTAGATTTTTAAAGCCCGGACCACGTCCAGCGATGCTTCTCCCGCAAATAGTCCCGATACCTGAAAAGCTGGGACTACAATCTCTTCATTCAGGTGAAATTTTGATACCACCTTTGGAAGATAACTAGATCTCGTTCTGAGAACTGCTCTGACTGGAAAAAAACTTAGGAAAGGAGACTTACATAATAATGCTCCTAAAACTGACACTCTTCTGGCTGACGCCATTGCCAGTAAAAAAAAGAACTTTAACTTGTACTACTCTACTGTACTACTCTACGCGGACATTTCATCAAAACCAACGGATTGCATTCCTGCGCTGAGATACACACTGGATTGAATCCTGGACTGAATCCTCTGCATATCTCCACTGAGAAATCCTTCAGTTTAGCAGCTGCTGTACTCTGCATTGGACATTACCCAGATAAGGTACTGTGGATTACAACCTAACTTTGGCTACATCCAGCCCCTCACTTAGACATCATCCACCTCTGTTCTCTGAGCTACAAATAACTGACTTATTGCATTAATCTACTAATATCAGTATATTCAGGCTCTGAATTGCTGAAGGCTCACTGTTTAAAATCAGGATCCATTTCCAGGACATGTTATCACTTCTACCCCCACAAAAAAAAAAAATCTACTTCAAAGGCCTCTCACACTGAGACTTTTCACACCTACACAGTAGGAATTGGCTTCTAACACCTTTTCAAAAGGCTGCCTATCCTAGGATAATTGACTAAATCAGCAGTTATTTTATTTATTACTTGCTTCAAATATACACAATAGGTTATAGCAATAACTGTGTTCATAATCCCATTATAATTTTGGATCACATACCGAATTGGGGGAAAACAAAACACAAAAAGGAAAAACAAAAAACAAACACTGCTTTCTCTCCCTCTCTCATCATCATATGCAGTTCAAATTTATAGTAATCTGTCATTGATGACCAAATGTATACGTATTGCTCCAGCTTCATTCTTTCACTCCGCCCACCACGCTCTGCAGTTCCTATCACACCATCACAGGCTTCTATTCTCCAATCCCTTGGCATTTTAAAAAGAAAACACAGGCGCATTCGTGGGAAGCGAGCAGGCCGGAAATGTATTTCCCCCGGTAACCATCTAAGTCCTTTGACCACCTGCTCACCCCCATACTCAAAGAACAATCAAATAGAAGTGATACCCAAAAGACGGCCCTGTGTTTGGAAGGACAGAACTGTCTACTCTCACTTTGTGACCCCCATACCCAGAGCTCCTGCACTTAACATAAAGAAAACTGAAGGCCCTCTGGTATGCCCAATCAGGTCAGTCCTTTGTAATGCCAGATCTATAAGAAACAAGACTGCAACAATTGCTGACCTTATTGAATCTGCAGATCTAGCCTGTATTACAGAGACCTGGCTAGATGAAAATGCAGCACCTATATTGGAGGCTGCAGTCCCAACAAACTACTCTGTCATCCACAACCCAAGACTGGACCGCAGGGGTGGCGGGGTGGCTATCTGCTTCAAAAAAGAACTTAAACTTAGGGTCCACCCTATTGAAACTACTCGCTCATTTGAGTGCATTGCTGCCCGGAGTTCGACAGGATTAGGTTTCAGACTACTTCTTATTTACCGGCCACCTGGAGATGGACAGATATTTCTACAAGAAATTGCAGACACTGTTGCTGGCCTGGTTCTGGAACATCAAAGATGGCTCATCCTCGGGGATTTCAATGCATGGGTGGATGATGAGCTCTCACGCCTTGGCCAAGACCTCCTGTGCACAATGAATGGTCTGGGCTTCACACAGGTCATTCCCTCTGCCACACATAAAAGTGGTCACACTCTTGACCTCGTCTTTCAGATTGGATTAGAGGTCACTGACCTAAAAATAAACCCAGTCATCTGGTCAGACCACTACTCTCTCTGGTTCTCAGTTGCAACCCCTCAAATAAGATCTCTGCCCGTGGAGTTGACCAGGTATCGTCCAAGGAGGGGTATGACTCCCCAGGCTCTTGCAGCAAATCTGGATCTCTCTGCTATACAGGGTGCCTGTGAAGATCCCTGTTCCCTAGTCCGTTATTATAATAGGGATGTTATGGCTGCAATTGATATTATCGCCCCTGTGCGTTTAAGACCTCGTAAACCACAACGTCAAGCTCCATGGTTCGACAACAGTGTTAGTGAGCTCAAGAAAAGGGGGCGTAGACTGGAAAGACGATGGAGGAAGACTAACCTAGTGGATGACAAAATAAAACTAATAAAGCATAACGAAGAATATCAATCGACAATCACTCGTATGAAAGCACAGTTCCTGTCAAATGAGATCACAGCAGCAAACAATAGGCCAGCTCAACTTTTCCGCACAGTGGAGATGCTTTGCAAGCCAGCATGCCTGCAGACTGATGAGACCCTCTCCCAGGCAAGATGCAACGAGTTTGCAAACTTCTTTGCAGATAAAATATCCACCATCCGGGCTGGAATCTCCACAGTGCCATCAAAGGAGTGCCAAACTACAAAGCCCGCCAATATAAGCTACCTGCCTTCATGGACCAGCTTTGATCCAGTGGATGTAAAGGACACTGCTGAAATTGCTCGGATTTTGCGTCCCACCACCTGTGATCTGGACCCAGCCTCAACCAAGCTTCTAATAGGTTGTATGGATATAATTGGTCCTGTCTTTACAAAAATTGTTCAATGCTCTTTGCAGACAGGCATTTTTCCTGGACCCCTAAAGGAAGCAATTGTTAGACCGCTTCTTAAAAAACCTAATTTAGATCCCGACTGCATGACCAACTACAGACCGGTATCAAACCTTCCTTTCCTAGGAAAGGTTATTGAGAAAGTCGTTGCAAATCAACTGGAAACCCGCCTGACAACCCATGATATTTATGATCCATTTCAATCAGGATTCAGGAGAAGACATAGCACTGAAACAGCCCTGGTGTGTGTGTGTTAAATGATCTTCTGATGGCAAAAGACAGAGGTGACTGTTCAATATTAATCCTTCTGGATCTCTCGGCAGCATTTGATACCGTGGACCATGGGCTTCTGATTGAGCGACTGATACATTTCTGTGGTCTGGATGGCACAGTCCTAAGATGGTTCAAATCATTTCTCACAGGCAGGTCACAGAGAGTATCATCTGGATTATACTCATCACCACCAGTGTCATTGCCATGTGGTGTCCCACAAGGTTCTATACTATCCCCCATGCTTTTTGCAGTATACATGCTCCCATTGGGCGAAATAATCAGGCGCCATGGCCTGGTCTACCACTGCTATGCAGATGATACACAACTGTACTTGTCCTTTGCTCCGGGCACTGATAACCCAATAGCAACCCTTAATGGCTGTCTAGCTGAACTACAGGAGTGGATGAGCGCCAGTTGGCTGCGACTGAACCCGGATAAAACAGAGGTCCTTATGATACGACCGCAACATCAAAGGACAAGACTGCAGCATAGCCAACCAACTGGACTTACACTCGGGGATTCAGAATTACAGACCAGTGATCGTGTGCGGAATCTTGGCGTTGTCCTGGATGGTGGCTTGACACTTAAACATCAGATATCAGCCACAATCAAATCCTCATTCTTTCACCTGAGGAACATAGCCAGAATCAAGCACTTAATTCCCTCAGATGATATGCCAAAAGTCATACATGTATTTGTATCATCTCGTTTAGACTACTGTAATGCCCTCTACCTTGGTCTCCCAGCAAAAGAATTGCAGCGCTTACAGCTGGTGAAAAACACAGCTGCCAGGCTATTAACCAACCAGCCCCGTTCTAGCCACATAACACCCATCCTCTACTCCCTTCACTGGCTGCCTGTACGATGGCGAATCATCTTCAAGATTGGCTTACTGAGTTTCAAAGCATTACATGACCAAGGCCCAAGGTACCTGAAACAGCTTCTGACCCCATACTGCCCCACTCGATTACTGCGATCTGTAGATGAAGGACTTTTAGCAGTACCTAGAATCTACCGTAATTCATCTGGGGGTCGAGCTTTTAGTCATGCGGCTCCGACTCTATGGAACTCACTTCCCCGCACAGTGCGAGAGGCCCCAACTATAGAATCCTTCAAAAGTAGACTCAAGACTTTTCTGTTTACTCAAGCATTCCCATAATTGTCCCTTTTAGTATCTTCATGCTTCTGTATTTTATGAAAATGTACTTCATTATTTTCTGTACTATATTATGCTATGTATCTGTTAAGCGCCTTGAGTCCTATGGGAGAAAGAGCGCTATATAAATAAAATTATTATTATTATTATTAACCGTTAACCACTTAAGATCTGTTCTCTCAAGTGGTTCAAACAAAGGACCCTGGAGAAATTTAAGAACTAAATTCAAATCCCAGGGAGCTGCAGGAGGAACAAATGGAGGTTAAATATGTACTACTCCTTGGAAAAACGTACGTACATCCTGTAGGTCAGCAATCTTCTGCTGAAACCATACAGTCAACGCTGAGACTTGCACCCTCAAGGAAGCAACCTTCAACCCTTTATCCAATCCTGCCTGCAGGAAATCCAAAATTCTAGCTACTTTAAAAGATCTCGGATTGTAATTTTTTCCAGAACACCAATGAATATAGGCTTGCCATATTCTATGATATACACGGGCCGAAGAAGGCTTTCTTGCTCTAAGCATGGTTTGGATTACTTGCTTTGAAAATCCTTTAGCCTCTAAGATAGAGGTTTCAACAGCCACGCCGTCAAAGATAGGTGATCCAGATGACTGTGACAAGGACCCTGCATTAACAGATCTGGACGTTGAGGGAGCAGTATCGGTGCTTCCATGGACATTCTCAACAGATCTGTGTACCAATGCCTTCTTGGCCAAGCTGGAGCTATTAGAATGATTGCTCCTTTTGCCTATTTTATCTTTCTCACTACTCTGGGTAACAGAGATATTGGAGGGAACAGATATGCCAGCTGAAACCTCCATTCTACTGACAGTGCATCTACCAGGACCGCTCCTGGGTCCCTTGTTCTTGATCCGTACCTCGGAACTTTGTTGTTTAGACGAGACGCCATAAGGTCTATCTCCGGGAGACCCCATCTGTTCACCAGTGTCTGAAACACTTCTGGGTGTAGTGCCCATTCGGTTTCCTAAAAGGGTGTGCCGACTGAGAAAATCCGCTTCCCAATTTAGTACACCCGGGACAAATACTGCTGACAATGCCGGGAGATGGAGTTCTGCCCATTTTAGAATGGGGGTTACTTCCTCCATCAGACTCTTGCTGTGAGTTTCTCCTTGATGATTGAGGTATGCTACTGCCGTCGCATTGTCTGAGCGGATCTGGACTGGTCTTCCTTGTAGATTGTCCTTTGCCTGAACCAGAGCCAAGTAAATGGCTCTTATTTCTAACAGATTTATCGGCAGGCGACTTTCCCTTGCGGTCCATTTTCCCTGGAACCATAGGCTTCCGAGTACCGCACCCCAGCCTTGCAGGCTGGCATCTGTTGTCAGGACTTGCCACTCTTTTATCCAAAAGGGTCTCCCCTTGTTTAAATGGTCTGTCTGTAGCCACCATGCTAGAGACCTTTTTACATTTACTGGAATCTTTATCATCTGCTTCTTTATCGTTTGATGATTTCCGTTCCATTTGGTCAAAATGAGATGCTGCAACGGTCTGGAGTGGAATTGCGCATATTCCACCATGTCGAAGGTTGATACCATCAGACCTAACAGTCGCATTGCTGCATGGACTGACATTGTCTGGGCTTGCAATGCTTCCTGAGCCATGACCTGCACCTTGACTATTTTTTTCTCTGGTAAGAGAACTCTCTGTAGGTCTGAATCCAATATGGCTCCCAAATGAACCATCCGCTGTGACGGATTCAGGGACGACTTCTCCCAATTTATGAGCCACCCGTGTCTCTGTAAACAAACTATCGTCTGTTGGAGATGGCTCAACAGTAAATCTTGCGACTGTGCTAAGATTAATAGGTCGTCTAAATATGGGAATATTCTTATCCCTTGTTTGCGCAGACAAGCTGCCATAACCACCATGATCTTGGTAAACACCCTGGGTGCTGTAGCTAGCCCGAAGGGCAGAGCTTGGAACTGGAAGTGTTCCTTGAGGATGGCAAACCTGGGGTAACACTGATGTGATAGTGCTATAGGCACATGTAGGTAAGCATCCCGTACATCCAGAGATACCATATAGTCTCCCGGTTCCATAGCCAACATTATGGAGCGTAACGTCTCCATGTGGAACTTCGGGATCCATATATAGTTGTTCAACATCTTCAGATTTAGAATTGGTCGATATGACCCATTTGGTTTCTGGATTAGAAATAGATTGGAGTAATACCCCTGTCCCTTTTGTGATGGAGGTACTGGGACAATCACACCTGACTGCAGTAATTTTTGGACTGCTTCTTGAAGGGCATTGGCCTTCGACTCTATACGAGACGGGCTGGTGCAAAAAAATCTTTGAGGAGGCTGCCTCCTGAATGGGAACCCATACCCCTGAGATACTACCTTCTGCACCCAGGCATCTGCTGTTGACTGTTGCCATATGTGTGCAAATGGCAGGAGTCGGCCCCCAACCCTGGAATCCTCCAGGCGGAGGCCCGTCTCTTCAGGTTGAGGGTTTCTGTTCAGGTTTGGAAGCTGGCTTTTTGCTAGCCCACTGCTTTCTACCCCTGGATTTAAACTGGGGTTGTTTAGGCTCCTCTTTAGCTTTCGCTTTGCTTTGCCAGCGAAATGAGCAAAATTTTAAACCCTTGGATTTAGGGTTATAGGTAGCCGGAAATCTGACCTTTTTCGATTCAGCCTCTGATTCTAGGATATCCGATAAAGGTTTTCCAAATAATATATTACCCACGAAAGGCAATGCTTCCAATTCTTTCTTGGACTCCGCATCCGCCTTCCAGGTCCGTAGCCAAACTGCTCTGCGAGCGACTACTGTCAAGGCTGAAGCTTTAGAAGCAACAGTGCCTACATCAATTGCTGCTTCTTCTAAATACTGGGCAGATTGTCTTAAACTGCAAAGACGATCCTCTTGCTCCCTAGTAGGAGAGGGGATGTCATTCTCTAGTTCCTCTATCCATTCGCCCATTGCCTTTGCTACCCAGGCCAGGTCTTACCGCTGCTCCTACAAGAGAAAAAATATTTTTCAATAGGCTCTCTACCCTTCTGTCTGTGACATTATTCAATGAGGTAGATGACAGTGGTAAAGCAGATTTATGCACGAGTCGCAGAACATGTGCATCTACTTTTGGAGGAACTTCTCTCTTCGAACAATCCACAGCAGGAAATGGATAATAAGAATCCCATCTCTTAGGAATCTTATACTTTTTACTGGGCGCTGCCGAAGACTCATCCATCATTTCCGTCAACTCATCTGACGCTGGAAATTCAGCTTTCACTGATTTTGTTCGTTTAAATACAGGTGCTTTTGCTTTTAACGCTGTCTTGGCTGGCTCTTCCAGAGAAATCACAGCCTTCACTGCATTAATAAATTCAGCTACATCTTCTGAACTAAAGCTCTGCGACTGATCATCATACGGAGTTGAATCTATTGTTTCCGCATCATCATCCGATGTATCATCTTGTGTAGTCTGCCATACAGACGTATCTGTCTTAGTCTTACCTGCCCCTTGGTTGCTTGTAGAAGCTACTGGAATCAAACCGTAGGAAGGGAGCTGCATGTATGGGTTCATAGTGTAACCTAACCCTTGAGGTGGTGCTACCGGAGCTAACCTGTCCGCTATTGAAGACAGAGTCTTTGCGAACATATTCCATGGTGGCTCTACTGGAGGTTGAACTAACTCCTGTTTTTTACTTCGCTGAAAAGCGAAACAGTTTGCACACAAACCCTCATAAGTGACCAATTGATTCATATCAATTACCCCTGACTTACAAGATAAGCATGTTAGGGTTATAGGAGTGCTTGGTAAATTCTCCTCATCACTTTTGCCGCTCATAGACATGGTCTTAACCTGTTACCGACTACACACTTTGTGACTGAAAAACACCCTATTTGTCAGTATATAGAGGTGAGATCAATCTGACCACAGTGCACCTGATTTGAGGGTCAGAACAGGACTGACATTACACATCAAAGTCAGCACACATACATACTAGTCAGTCACATGTTAAAGCATTAGACATTGTCATATGAGAATACAACCTCCATAATAACTTATACATAAGTAGGAAAATTGTACATCTGTTTTAACTGGTTCTAATTTCAACATAACATGCAGAAAACACAGTAATATACAGGTCTCATATGCAATAGGTACTAAAAATTAACAATGCATACTAAGAAGTAGAAGGAATTTTTAGTACTGTATACCCTGCCTCCAGAGAGCGGGATACAGGGAGACTCACCACACTTCCATATCCAAGCAAATACGCTCGTAAGACGCTGAGTGGATTCAGACGCTACTGGTGTACACTGCCGCTCTTGGTAACTGATAACGGACACGGACGCTCACCAACGGACACGGACGCTGAGCGACTCCACGTGTATGCAGACGCTAAAGGCCTGCGACTCGGTCTGGGCGGGTTTATATCCAGCGTACACAACCGCAGCGTCTAAGCTGCGACCGAGTACCCTCGTGGTAGCGTCTGAGCCGGAAGTGAGGTCATTCAGTTCATGAAACGAGAGACACGCGGGAACTGGCCATGAACTCGGAGGAGGGACGGCCAGGAGAGCGTCTGAAACCCCCTGTTGACTTAAACTCCCAGGATCGCAGCCTCACCTAGTCCTGGCGCCTATGATCCCCAGAGCGTAGCCCTGTCACACCGGGATGTTCGGCGCATCAACACACTGTTTGTAGTCTCCCTCAAATCAGTGTAGCTGTGTCCTGACTCCTCTAGTAAGAGGAAGTCCATAGACTCACCGTCTCCCCATGCTCCGGCCACAGCCTGGTTACGTCTGCTGGACCTGCTAGAACATCCGACACAGACGCCCGTCGAGACAGCACTGATACCCAAAGGTAAGTGTTGTTGCGACCCGGTGGGGAGTTGTTGGAGCGACTCTGTCTAATATGCGTTTAAGACGCTGTTAAGAGAAGTTGCTCTAAAAAACATTATAGTAAGTCTATAAAAATAAAGTAATGAAAACTTAAGGCTGCTTTCACAGTAGCCCTGTGACCATGCGGCTTCCTGCCGCACCAAGCAAAAAACTGATCTGACTGAGTCAGTGGGCGGGACTATATAGTGGAGGCCCCAATGCATCCTGGGAGGCCAGAAAGCTTGTGACCGTGTTGGTGCCATTTTCGCTGTCGCTCGACAATATCCCAATGTTATCCTGTGGATAATCCTGTGGACCCAGCCAGAGAAATAAAAATGTGACTTTTATAAAAAATTAAATATTTGTTGCACATACTATACAGTTGTGGCACGTGCACTTAGAGAGACATATTATTATCAGGATTATTCATGTTTGTGTAGCTAACGAGGCCCCTTGGCGATATGTCTGATGTTCAGTTAGGATATATTTTTAAAATACACCATTAACGTTGGACGCTGCTCGCTGCTGGTGAGGCACACTGCTGCTGAGATGGAGACACACTGCGGGGACCGGATCCAGAAGTGACGCGATGTGCATGGGTTACCTTTTGTCTCTGTGCTGCCTCTCTGATTAATGCCCTCCTTGCCCATTCTGTGAGTTTTGGTGGCCGGCCCTCTCTTGGCAGGTTTGTTGTGGTACTATGGGGGTCATTCCGAGTTGATCGCTCGCTAGCATTTTTTAGCAGCCGTGCAAACGCATAGTCGCCGCCCACGGGGGAGTGTATATTCGCTTTGCAGGAATGCAAACGCCTGTGCAGCAGAGCACCTGCAAACACATTTTGTGCAAAACAAGACCAGCCCTGTAGTTACTTATCCTGTGTGATGATTGTTGCGACGAGTGACACGGTAATGACGTCATTTACCCGCCCAGCAAATGCCCGGCCAAACCTGCGTTTTTCCAAACACTCCCAGAAAACGTTCAGTTGCCACCCAGAAACTCCCACTTCCTGTCAATCTCGTTGCGTTCGGCTGTGCGATTGGAATCGTCTCTAGAACCAGTGCAAAACATCAAAGGACTTCGTACCCGTCTGATGCGCATGCGCATTGCGGTGCATACGCATGCGCAGATTACCCGGGTTTTTTCACTGATCGCTACGCAGCGACCAACGGCAGCTAGCGATCAACTCTGAATAACCCCCTATGTTCTTTCCATTTGAAGATGATGGATTTGATGGTGCTCCAGGGGATCATCAAAGATTTTGATATTTTTTTATAACCCAACCCTGACTTGTACTTCTCAACAACTTTCTCTCTGACTTGTTTGGAGAGCTCCTTGGTCTTCTTGGTGTGATGCCTCTTGCTTAGTGGTGTTGCAGCCTCTGGGGACTTTCAGAAAAGGTGTGTTTACTGACAGATCATGTGACACTTAGATTGCACACAGGTGGACTTCATTTCACTAATTATGTGACTTCTGACTGTAATTGGTTGCACCAGAACTTTTGAGGGGCTTCATAGCAAAGGGGGTGAAAAGATACGCACATGCTAATTTTCAAATGTTTATTTATAAAAATTATATTTCATATAAATTTTTCTCATTTCACTTCCCCAACTTAGACTATTTTGTGCATATCCATCATATAAAATTCAGATTTAAAAAAATTAAATTACAGGTTGTAATGTAACAAAATAGGTAAAAAGCCAAGGGGGTGAATACTTTAGCAAGGCACTGTAACTGAATCATAGTACTTATTGGAGGACTGTAAATGCTAGAAGGGGATTGTATTAGTGTTCTGGGATAGGTCTATATATATAAGAAGGGACATACATACATCAATTAAAGGTTAACGCAGCTTAAAGGGAGATAGTTAACCCTTTCAGAATGAGTAGGAACAGGATTGATGATCAGAAGCATCTTCTAGGGAAGAGGAGAATGAACAGGTTGGTAGTTGGGTTAGTTAGAAGGGTAAAGGTGGGAAGAAGAGGCAGGCCAGCTCTGAGCTGCCAAATCCCAGCAGATTCACCCGATTGGACAAGGATACTGTGAATGGCAGTACAGATTTGGCAGAACTGGCAGAGACTGTTTCCTTTAGCAACCAGAGGCACAGTCCTTCCGGCAGAGGGGGGAAAGTTGCTAGCAAGATACCTAGCGGTCTATTCATGTAAGAATGCGATCGTTTGGTTTTAGTTATCACCAAACATCGCATTCTTATGTACGACTTTTTTTCATATACTTACCGCAATTCACCATCCTTTGCTGGGTTCCCAATGTGATGCGGTAACTCGTCCTCTCACGATGCCTTCTTAATTGCTCCTATCGCGGCTTGCTGGAGGGTGTTAAGTCTGCGCATACGCAATGCACACCTTTGATCCTGCACTCCAAGCTGGCCGTCATCTGAGTAGAAGATTGAAAAGCCGCCAGCACTGCAATCTGGGTAAAAGGGGCGGGGCTTATGGAACGGAGGTGGACAGGAGCATGGGTAATTTCAATGCTCCGGCCAATATTCGTCAGGGTGGAGGGGACCATCCTCAGATGACGAAGCTGCACAGGAGAAGCGGAAATCAGTTCTTTTTGCATCTACATGAATTGCAGTTTCCATACAAGTGTATGATACTGCGATTTAAGCACAGAGCAGGGCTACCGCAGGAGAAGTCATAACTTTCTCCATGGTAACCCTCTCTGTGAATTGCGGGAAGCAGAGAAAAGCCCCGTCTACCGCAAAACAGGGCTTTTCTCTGCTTCGTGAATAGACTCCTTAGTGAGATTGTTGTGATAGGGGATTCAATTATTAGAAAGGCAGACAGGGCAATCTGTTACCGGGACCACGATAGTCGTACAGTATGTTGTCTTCCGGGTGATCGGGTACAACACATTGCAGATCGGGTAGACAGATTGTTGGAAGGGGGTTGGCAAGACCCGACGGTCTTGGTGCATGTTGGCACCAATGACATAATTAGTGGTAGATGGGATGTCCTTAAAAACGATTATAGGGATCTAGGTCGCAAACTAAAGGCAAGGACATCTAAGGTGATATTCTCTGAAATATTACCTGTGCCACGCGGTAACCCAGGGAGGCAGCGCGTAGGGGGGTACATTGTGGCTGAGAGATTGGTGTAGGGAGGAGGGATTGATTTCCTAGAACATTGGGCAGACTTCTGATCAGGCGCCTTCTTTTTTGTCACAATGGATTACACCTGAATGAGGAGGGGGCAGCAGTGCTTGGGGGAATGATGGTTAGAAGGTTGGAGGAGATTTTAAACTAGGTGTCTGGGGGGAGGGAATAGAAAGATTTAATGGGACGATCAGAGAGTAAGGCGGGATGTATTAAATATAATGGTGGTGGATGGGGGGAGGAGAAAAACAGTCAGCAAGAGTAAATCAAGGAAAGCACATCTATGTAAGGAAATGATACCAACAAAAATACAAATGGGTAAGGAAAATACTAAACTAAAATGTATGTTTGCAAATGCAAGAAGCCTATCGACCAAAATAGGGGAATTAGAAATGCTTGCGTTAAATGCTCATTATGATATTATACAGAGACATGGTGGGACGATTCTCACAACTGGGCAGCAAACTTGGAGGGATATACTCTTATCAGGAGAGACAGAGCTAACAGCTAAAGATAAAACTATACTGGATCTAGTAATAACCAATAATGTGGACATTATATAAAATACTAAAGTAGGTAGACCTTGGGAAATAGCGATCATTATATGGTCACATTTGACATTAGTTTCCAGAAGCATCACTATTAGGGAACATTTAACTTTAAGAAAGCTAATTTCAAAATGCTGACATGCGCACTAAGGGACATTGGGGGTAATTCAGATCTGATCGCTGCTGTGCGTTTTCGCACAGCAGGCGATCAGGTCCTAACTGTGCATGCGTATGCTCTGCAATGCGCACACGCGTTGGACAACAACGTGCATCGCCGATCAGCGACGGGATTGCACGGGCGTTCGCAAGGTGATTGACAGGAAGAGGCCATTTGTAGGTGGCAACTGACCGTTTACAGGGAGTGTCCGGAAAAACACAGGCATGCCCAAGTGTTTTCAGGGAGGGTGTCTAATGTCAGCCTGTTCTCATTGCACTGGAGGAGTAAGTTCTGGGTTGCGCACAGACCGCACAAAGTGGATTATCGCAGCTTGGCATACACATGCGATCACACACTTGCACAGTGAATTTACACTCCCCTTGAAGATGGCGACTATCTGATCACAGGACAGCAAGATTAGCAGCCCAGCGATCAGATCTGAATTACCCCCATTAATTGGTAAGTTTTGTATCATGGTAAGAACACTGCTGAAATGTGGGATGCTTTTAAAAGGTTGCTCGATAAGTATATTCATAAATTCATTCCCATGGGCAGTAAACACAGGAGTATTAAATGCAAACCGATGTGGCTTAAGAAGAAGGTTAAGGAAGAAATGGATAAAAAGAGGTGTGCTTTCAAAGCATTTCAATCTGCTGGAAAGGCGGGGTCATTTCAGTACTACAAGGAATGTAACAAAAAATGCAAAAAAGAAATCAGCTAAAATGGAAAACAAAATGCAAATCGCTAGGGAGAGTAAAACTAATCCTAAAAAGTTTTTTAAGTATATAAACAGTAAAAGGTTAAAAAAGGAGAATATAAGACCATTGAAAGGGGAATTGGGAGTCTTGATAAATGACAAAGAAAAAGCAGAAACATTGAACACATTTTTTTCATCAGTGTTTACTAGAGAAGACCAGATGGTGGGAGTAGTGCATAACAAAAGTGTTTTAGTACTTGTTTAAGTGAGGAAGTAGTCTGGGAGAGACTAAGCAAAATTAAGATTAATAAATCTCTTGGTCCAGATGGACTTCACATAAGGGTTATTATGGAGCTAAACTCAGAACTAGCAAGTCCCTTATGTTTGATTTTCTATGAGTAAATTACATCAGGCATGTACCGAAGGACTGGTGTATAGCTAAGGTAGTGCCATTATTTATAAAGGGAATTAAAACTCATCCTGACTTATATAGTGGGGAAAATATTGGAAGGTTTATTAAGGGATAGCATACAGGAGTACCTGCAGACCTCCAAGGTTATTAATAGGAACCAGCATGGGTTTGTGAGGGATACTGTAGGTCATGTCAAACTAACTTAATTAGCTTCTATGAGGAAGTAAGCGACAGTCTTGACCAGGGAAATGTAGTGGATGTGGCCTATTTAGATTTGCAAAAGCCTTCAATACAGTGCCTCACAGGAGGCTGATTATCAAATTAAAGGAACTTGGCCTAGGAAAAACTATTTGTACTTGGGTAAGTAAATGGCTGGATAACAGGGAACAGCGAGTGGTGGTTAATGGGATGTTCTCCAACTGGGCATAAGTATTCAGTGGAATACCTCAAGGGTCCGTACTCAGGCCACTATTATTAAACATATTTATTAATGACCTAGGAATAGGTCTGGAAAACACAGTGTCAATTTTTGCAGATGATCCTAAACTGTATAGGGTAATTAATTCGGAAATAGATGTTGAGTCTCTACAGAGCAACTTATTTAAAATGGAAATTTGGGCATCTAAATGGAGAATGAGGTTCAGTATAGAAAAATGTAAGGTTATACACTTTGGAACAAAAAATAAACATGCAACCAATAAATTAAATGGGGAAAATCTAGGGGAAATGGTAGCTAAAAAAGATTTGGGGGTGCTCATTGACAATAGGCTTAGTAGCAGCACTCAATGTCAAAGTGCAGCAAAGAAGGCAAATAAGGTGCTAGTGTGTATAAAACAGGAAATTGAGACAAGGGATGAGAGTGTGATCCTGCCACTGTATAAATCATTGGTGCGGCGGCCCAGTGGCGCACCCAGGGGGGGTTTCCGAGTACCCAGAAACCCCCCTCCACTAAAAAAAAAATATATATATTATTATTATTATTATTTTTTTAGCTGCATGAGTATTATTAATGACTGTCTAGCGTCCTCTGCTGCCTGCTGTCTTCCTGGTGACACTTGCAAGTGCAATAAAAGTTTACTTTATTTTAATTTTAGTACATATATATCCACGTGCATACATATATACACATGTATATACATACATACATACATACATACATATAAACACACACACACACACACACACACACACACACACATATGATATATATATATATATATATACAGGGCTTAAAGTGGTCCTGGAGAGGTGGGGGAACTCACCTCCCCCACGACCCCTCCCACCTAGCGCGCACCGTAGAAAGAGGTGTGGCCTTACAAGGAAGGGCGTGGCGACACAGAAGTTGCAGTTGGAAAAAAGCGCAGGAGGTGAGTACCCGGGTGGCATGGGGGTTGCCTGGGGTGCACTGTGACTATATTGGAGGGAGAGGGGACAGAGCTAGGGGTTATTTTATTGGAGGGGGCCCCCACAATTTAAGTCTAAATACAGCCCTACCTAGGAGGACCCACTAGTTTTTTTAAGTGAGCCTTCTTAACTAATTACATAGAAAAATATGCACTTTAGTATGTAAATGCAATCCTTATATAGATACATACAGTGTTTTATATGGAATGCATTCAGGATCCCGGCTGTCGTCAGAATCCCGACAGCCGTCAGAATACCGACGATGGCATCCCAAAGAGATCAGGATCCCGACAACGAAATCCCGACAGTCAGGATCCTGACGGTCAGTATGAACTGCTGGGTTAGGTTTAGGATGCGGGAGGACGGATTAGGTTTAGGCACACTCTAGGGGGGTTAGGCTGCAGAGAGTGGGGGGTTAAGGTTAGGCACTAAGGGGAGAGGGTTAGGTTTAGGCTGCGGGGGGGGGGTAGGTTTAGGCACCACCTGGGGGGAGGTTAGGGTTACACTGCAGACGGGGAGTCGTTATACTGACCATATATATATATATATATATATATATATATATATAAAAATAACGTAATCATGGTAATGGTGGTCGGGATCCCGCCGGTCGGTATACTGACACCAGAATCCCGACCGCTGGAAATCCCAACAGTTGGCATGCTGACTAACCGGGACTATTCCCAGTCTTGGGTATCCACATCACCTATAGAGTGGGAAGAGAACCTGTAACGAGCCACCAAGCCCGCTGTTTTGCACTCACACCCCCGCCCCCCAGGCAATCTGGCGCCCAGGATACCGATGTCGGCATGCTGACCGCCGGGGGTCCCAACCATCGGCCACCAGATCCCAATCCATATTATTATATATAAAGCACAGATATACATATACTGTATCACACATGAGACATTATAAACATTAAAATCTTCAGTCAGTGGCAGGTGCACTCATACCTTTTTCAGAGGCACTGCCCTAATAGACTGAAGCTGCAGGACACGGACCCCATCCCTGATTAGCAGCTGCTAGGTGGTCACCTCTGATAAGCAGCAGCAGACAGCAGCATCACAGTCTTGACGAAAATCCTGCTGGCCGCCGCCGCCTCCTTCACACCTGACGGCAGAGGATGCGCCGCCGCACTAGAAAACTGTGCCACCATTTAGTACAGTATTAATCCCACACCTGGGCTGCCTCTGGCAGGAGGGGAGTGGAGGTGGGACTCCGTGGGAGATGCGGCGTGAGTGGCGGCTGGGGGAGGAGATGCGGCGTGAGTGGCGGCTGGGGGGAGATGTGATGTGAGTGGACCGACCATGGCTGCTATTGAAAAGAAGTGAGGCCGCACTTGGATTGTGTGCTATTCACGGCTCCCGTACCGCCAGCTAATGAGAAGCTACCACTTGGCAGCTTCTCATTGGCTGGCGGTTCACGAGCCGTGATTGGCTCACGCCCGATTTTAAAAATGCCGCCCCTACTTTTGATTGGTGCTGCAGCCGGTCCGCTAGCCAGGATTGGCTGGCGGCCGCTGCCACCTTTACAATGCAGTGGGGACATGATTCTGTGGCTGGACGGAGGCGGAACTGGTTCCGCCTGCAATCAGAGGTGACGGAACGCAGTTCCGCCCCGTTCCGGCCCACTTTAACCACTACATATATATATATACATGTGTATATATATGTGTACTGTATGTGTGTGTACATATATATATATATATATATATATATGGATGTTTAATTACCCAAAATGCCTACACCAATTCTGTATTATGCTTTCTGTGTGCTTAAGGTTTTCTTTTATGTCTGTATGGCTTATCTATTGCTGTATTACTTAAATCCTCTGTATCATGTGTATTGTTTTTGATGTCTGTAAAGCGCCTCGAGTCCTGTTGGAGAAAGAGCGCTATATAAATAAATTATTATTATTATTATTATTATTATTATTAATATGCTATGTATATGTGTATATGTATGTGTGTGTGTGTGTATGTATATATATATATATATATATATGTGTAGATATATATATATATACACACACACACACACACACAGACACACTAGTTTTACGGACCCAGCATATACTGGGTCACCTCAGTCCCCACCCCCGTGATTGGCTCCGCCCAGTTCTGGAAACCCCCCCATGCAAATCCTGCGTTTGCCACTGCGGCCACACCTGGAATATTGTGTACAGTTCTGGGCTCTGCATTATAAAAAAGATATCTTGGAACTCAGAAGAGTTCAGAGGCAAGCTACAAAATTGGTTAAGGAGTTAGAGGCACTGGATTACGAGAAAATGCTTACTAGGTTGAATATGTATACACTAGAAAAGAGGAGACATTATTAATATCATATAATATACAGTGGGGCAAAAAAGTATTTGGACAGCCACTGATTGTGCAAATTGACCCACTTAAAAAGATGAGAGAGGTCTGTAATTTCCATCATAGGTACACTTCAACTGTGAGAGACAGTATCTGATAAAAAAAAAAAAACTAGGAAATCACATTGAATGATTTTTAAACAGTTTATTTGTATATTCTTGCAGAAAATAAATATTTGCACAATCAAAAAGTTTAACTCAATACTTTGTAATATAACCTCGGTTGTCAATTACAGAGATCAACGTTTCCTGTAGTTCTTGACCAGGTTTGCACATACTGTAGCAGGTATTTTGGCCCACTCTTCCATGCAGGTCTTCTCTAGATCTGGCATGTTTTGGGGCTGTCGCCGGGCAACACGGACTTTCAACTCCCTCCACAGATTTTCTATTGGGTTGAGGTCTGGAGACTGGCTAGGCCACTCCAGGATCTTGAAATGCTTCTTACAGAGCCATTCCTTAGTTGTCCGGGTGGTGTGTTTGGGGTCATGCTGGAAGACCCAGCCACGTTCCATCTTCAATGCTCTTACTGAGGGAAGGAGGTTTTTGCCCAAAATCTCACGATACATGGCCCCATTCATCCTCTCCTTAATACGGATCAGTCGTCCTGTCCCCTTTGCAGAAAAGCAGCCCCAAAGCATGATGTTTCCACTCCCATGCTTCACAGTGGGTATGGTGTTCTTTGGATGCCATTCATCATTCTTCTCCCTCCAAACACGGCGAGTGGAGTTTATACCAAAAAGTTAGATTTTGCTCTCATCTGACCACATTACATTTTCCCAGTCCTCCTCTGGATCATCCAGATGGTCACTGGCAAACTTTAGACGGGCCTGGACATGTGCTGGCTTAAGCAGGGGGACCTTTCGGGCGCTGCAGGATTTCAATCCATGACGACGTGGTGTGTTACTAATGGTAACCTTTGTGACTGTTGTCTCCGCTCTCGAGGTCATTGACCAGGTCCCCCCGTGTAGTTCTGGGCTGATTCCTCACCGTTCTCAAGATCATTGATACCCCACGAGGTGAGATCTTGCATGGATCCCCAGGTCGAGGGAGATTGTCAGTGATCTTGTATTTCTTCCATTTTTCAATAATTGCGCTAACAGTTGATCTCTTCTCACCAAGCTGCTTGCCTATTATCGAGTAGCTCATCCCAGCCTTGTGAAGCTATACAATTTTGTCCATGGTGTCCTTAGACAGCTCTCTGGTCTTGGCCATGGTGGAGAGGTAGCAGTCTGACAGTTTGAGGGTGTGGACAGGTGTCTTTTATATAGATAACCAGTTCAAACATGTGCCATTAATTCAGGTAACAAGTGGAGGATAGAAGAGCTTCTTAAAGAAGAAGTAACAGGTCTGTGAGAGCCAGAAATCTTGCTGCTTGGTAGGTGTCCAAATATTTATTTTCCACAAGAATATACAAATAAATTGTTTAAAAATCATACAATGTGATTTCCTGGGTTTTTTTTTCCAGATTCTGTCTCTCACAGTGGAAGTGTACCTATGATGGAAATTACAGACCTCTCTCATCTTTTTAAGTGGGTCAACTTGCACAATCGGTGGCTGTCCATATATTTTTTTGCCCCACTGTATACAGGGACATTACAAAGAGCTATCAGGCAATTTGTTTATTGAGAGAACTCTGCACAGAACACGCAGTCACCTTCTGAGGCTAGAGGAGAGAGAAGAGAAAATTTCGTACCTAACGTAGGAAAGGGTTCTTTACAGTAATGGCCATAAGGATTTGCAACTCACTGCTAGAGAAGGTAGTAATGGTGGTTTCTGTAAATATATTTAAAAATGGATTAGATAAATTTCTAACTGAAAAATATATTCAAGGATATAGCATTTAAAATAATTATATTTTAGGAAGAGCACGAAGTATAGTTGTTAATTAGTCTTAAAACATTACTTCACTTAAGCTAAATACAGAATAGGGTAAGAATTATAATACAGGTTGAACTCGATGGGCAATTTGCCTTTTTTCAACCTCATTACCAACTTATCTGGTACAGTCACATGGGATGCGACTGCAGCCAGCTGGACTTTTGCAAACATGTTTGTGTCCCATGGAGAGTTAATGGGGGTAATTCCAAGTTGATCGCAGCAGGAATTTTTTTTAGCAGTTGGGCAAAACCATGTGCACTGCAGGGGAGGCAGATATAACATTTGCAGAGAGAGTTAGATTTGGGTGGGGTGTGTTCAAACTAAAATCTAAATTGCAGTGTAAAAATAAAGCAGCCAGTATTTACCCTGCACAGAAACAAAATAACCCACCCAAATCTAACTTTCTCTGCAAATGTTATATCTGCCCCCCTGCAGTGCACATGGTTTTGCCCAATTGCTAACAAACTTGCTGCTGCGATCAACTCAGAATTACCCCCCAATATGTGGTGCAGTTCCTCTGAACGTCAATGGAATAATGAAGCCCTGGTGGCTGTATTCCTGGTGGACTGGACAAATTAGTAGCCTATAATTTTACTGACTCTATGGATGAGTTAATCTCATTGTGTAATAAAATAGATCCTCTTCTTTGAGAGAGATCCTCAAAAGCAGGTAACGTTTCTCACCCCAAGATTTGAGTTTCCGACTATCTCCAAAAAAGCAAGACAGGATGTTTATAAAATAAACTTTGCCTCTATTGTGCTGCCTCTGACCACATACTTGCTAAATGTCCCCTTTGTCTGGTGAACAACAAGTCCCAAGTAGCTCTGGAGGAACTAACTTAAGAGTGATGAACAACTCTCCATGTCATCCTAGCAATAAAGTACGACTGTTGCCATCTTAATGTGGTTCATGTTGATTCAGATTTGGTCTCCTTGGTGCTGCCATAAGGATGTGGCTCAGCTTATTGGTCTTCTTCTCTGGGTGCTGCCATTTTGGCAAAGTATCACATGATCCAAGTCCCACGCATATGATCCCTTCAGCCTATCACAGGTATTGAAATGTCCTTCTAGAACCCTCCTTATAAGTTACTTGTCTTTCTACTGGAGTGAAGACTCACTGACTCGTTATTCCCGTGTAGCAATTGTCAATGTTTGTCCTTGCATCTCTGCCACTGCCCCTGAACATTTGCTTATTTTATCGTTTATGAACCTTTGCTCGTGACCTCGTCCTCTAGGTTGCTTGGCCATGCGTTTGGTTTTCCATTTTGTACTGTGACCTAATTCAGCAGTATTACTTCCAATTAGTCCACTGGTACTTGTCTGGGTAACCTTGACCTGCGGGTCTCCTGTGGGGTTCCCTGGGGAAACCAGGATCCCATTAGACCACACATCCTCTGGGGAGTCAACCAAACCACTGCGACTAAATGAATCCCTAATATATCTGTGAATCCTGATGTATTGAGTATGATTGATATATTTTTACATTTGATGAATCTATATGCTAAAGTGACATGCAGCTCAAAATACAGCCACAGATCCATAAGCATACTGATGTATTTTGCAATTTTACATTCAACTGTAAATGAGGCCCAGTGTGTATAAATATAGGTATGTATAAATGGCAAGTTTAGTGCAGATACATTTTATAAATGTGCCAGTATGAAAGGTATGTCATACCGCACTTCACGGCAGTCGGTCCTGGGACAACGATAATGTGTGACTGATCCCAGCGCCAGTCAACAAGCAGCTGCTGCATGTTTAAATTTGGCGCGGCCACCCTTTATTGGCTGCAAATCCGCAAGCCGTGATTGGCTCACATCTTGCGCCAAATTAAAAATGACACCGGGAAGTAGGGCCAGCCCTACCGTGACAGCTTGTATGTTGTGTTGCTGTGCTGTGTGAGGGGTGATATGCTGTACTGCACAAGAGGTGCTATGATGTGCTTGTGTTAGAGGTTCTGCACTGTGTGAGGGGAGAGGGATGTTGTAATGAGTGAGTGGTGCTGTTCTGTACTAGGTGAGAGGAGTGCTGTAATGAGTGAAGGATGCTGTGGTGTGCGGGGAGAGTGGTGTTGTGCTATGAGGAGTGCTGTGCTGGGAGGGATACCTTGTTGTGCTATGATGGGTGCTCTGTCCAGTTATGTAACTATAAATGTTGCTCCTCTGTTTCAAAAAAGTTTCTCCCACCCCCCCTTCACAATTTCATGGCATTTTGGTAAAACAAACAGGGCCTTTTCTAGGCAATTTGGCTCTCAGTGTGAACAGTTTAAAATGCCCCCCGCCCCCGTCCCCCCCCATAGACATTTTAAAAATAAAGACATGTGGACTTGCTGCAAGGCTGTGGCATCGCTGCAAGGGGCATGGTCTTGCAGGAAAGCGCCATCTTTTACCCCAATTTTGCAATCTGCACTCCTAGACATTGGGGGGGAAAATCCTGATTCATGCCACCTAACATTATTTGTCATTTTTCCTCCATATAGTAATGCCCCTTACACATTATGCCACACACCGTAATGCCCCTTACACATTATGCCACACATTGTAATGCACATTACATATTGTGCCACATACCGTAATGCTCATGCCATACCGTAATGCCCCATACACATTATGCCACATACCGTAATGCCCCTAATACATGCCACATACCATAATGCCCATTACACATTATGCCACTCACTGTAACTAGTGGTGCCAAAAGGGGGGGGAAATGGTACTAATTACCCGGGCCCAGGTCTAATGAAGGGGCCCAGGTTTTCTTCCTCCCCTTACCCCTCTTACAGCTTTTCTACTCAGCCCAGCACTGCTGCTTTGTGTTGGGCTGCAGTATGGCCAGGGAGGTGCTTAAAATACTATTTTTTCTTTATTTTTTTCTAAGGGTGCATGGCCACACCTCCTGCGATTAGGCATGACACCATTTTATGCCCCAAACCCAATAATGCCCCTAACAAATTATGACCCACAGTAAGGCTTCTAATAACTTTTAAATTACCTGCTCACTGTCAGGGGTTTGATGCTCTGGGTTCCATGCTCGTTGCCAGGTGATTCATGCTTGTTGCCAAGGATTTCATCCTCTGGGTTTCATGTTTGTTGCCAGGGGTTTCATGCTCATTTCATGCTTGTTGTCAGAGGTTTCACAGTAGAAGATGCAGCTTTCTGCATCCTTGTCGGTGGCGCCAGCTTTCCCGGCACTTCCCTGACAACCCTAGAGGTCAAGCAGGACCTCTAGCATCTATCTCCTCCTAGGCTGCGGATATTTTTGGAGGGACATTATCAGCAGATTGTGGGGGTAATTCTGAGTTGATCGCAGGAGCAAGTTTGTTAGCAATTGGGCAAAACCATGTGCACTGCAGGGGGGGCAGATATAACATTTCCAGAGAGAGTTAGATTTGGGTGGGTTATTTTGTTTCTGTGCGGGGTAAATACTGGCTGCTTTATTTTTACACTGCAATTTAGATTTCAGTTTGAACACACCACACCCAAATCTAACTCTCTCTGCACATGTTATATCTGCCCCCCTGCAGTGCACATGGTTTTGCCCAACTGCTAACAAATTTGCTGCTGCGATCAACTCAGAATTAGGCCCTACATGCGGATAGCTGGATCGCATGTGATCTGCAGTACAATGGTGGGAGCATCAGCACCCGTGCCCCCACCGCCACTTCGGGGGTTGTTGGTACACCACTGGCTCTGCAGTGAGGGGAGAGAAGCATAGAGGGAAGAAAGAAGACCTCATGAAGAAAAGATGGAAGACCTGGTGGAAGAAAGAAGAGGAGGCACCACTGAACAGTCCAGTGCTGAAGCAAGAAGTTGAGAACCGGATAGTGCTGCAGTGTTGGAAAAGAAAAGAGCTAAATGAAGCTCCCCACTGCAGTCTCTCTCAGCGTCAGCCACCTTCACATATTTAACCCTCCCTAGACTACAGGAGTTATCGGGCACTAGGCATGTGGGCATGATAGGTAGGCAGAGAGCCCGCACACCTGTCAAGTGACCTTGAGCATGGCCCAGGTTATCGTGTCATTATTTTGAAGTGGAGGTATTGGGGGGCTCAGGCCTTGGACCTGTCTAAATAAAGGCCTCCTGATATTTCCATCTTCCCACTTCACAATTTCCACTTCGACTGATCATATCATATTATTGATTTTGGTAATGTCATTGTCTGTATCCTCAGGTGTGACTGCACTAATCTATTTCAGAACATTCTGAAACTGGTAGAAGTCTCCTTATTATTTACCCAGATGCTCGCAGCTGGTTGTTGAATGTTTTTCTGCTCTAGGTTGTTTGTATCATATTGATCCATAACAGTGAGATATTATTGTAGCAACAGGACTTCACAGGCAGCATACCAGCTTGGCCATATTATGGTGATCCTACGTTATATAATGTACAAACATTTCACTTTTATGTAAGTGCTTTTAGCCCACTTTCAGATTGCAACTTCAACACTACTTACACTACAAATAACTTTGTTAATACAGTAAGAACATTGCTGAGAACTTCTCTGTGTTTTTATTATATTTATGTAAAGTATTTGAGAGGGTTTTTTTTATTAATGTACTAATTAATGCAACAGATATGAGAAAAATTGCTAATACTGTAGCCACCTGGAAATGTATTAAGACACTAGCTGGCAGCTTCACAGATCCAAGAAACTGCATACAAACACACAGCGGCAGTCGCAGATCATCTGGGTACCCTATGGTCAAGGAGAATGGCTGCAGGATCTTAGACGTTGGCGCCATGTTTTCTGCATACGGGATCGCACATGTAAACTGAGACAAGCCTCGGACTTGGTCGTAGGTCGTGACACTTCTGAGTTTTGCTGCCACTCCCTGATACTGCCCCCAAATGGTTCCTGTCAATCATTTTTCAAAGATATCCTCACTGCAAGAGACATTACTAAGGTACCTTGGTGTCAAATGTGGCCAATAATTGCTCAACTTCACAAATATCAGCAGTGCGTACATCTCAGGCCCTCTGTGCTTTATCCAGGCAGGAAAACCTTGTTTAGTTGTTTTTTCTGATGTCCTATAAATGTGGCGAGACCAAAAACAAGCAAGGTTTTCATAACGTAGTATCCTGCACATCTTTCAACGTTCCACTGAATCATAGAGCTTAAGTGAATCTGCCCTCTAGTGTAGCCGCAATTTTATTACATCAAATGAATGAAAAGACATCAGAATGTGTCTGTGGGCCTAATTCAGACCTGATCGCTGCTGTGTGTTTTCGCACAGCAGCTGATCAGGTCTGAACTGTGCATGTGCCGGCAGCCAATGGCCATCTCAGCCCAGCGATCGCCTCTGCCTGATTGACAGGCAGAGGGGGGGTCGATAGCATCGAGATTCAATAAAAGCAAATATGCAGCAATCATTATCAACAACTGTAAAGCTTGTACCCAGTTTACTTTTTTGTATTATTCCCATGTTTTAATATTTATGTAATTCAAAATAAAATGGGCCAAGCTTATCTTGTGCTTACATGACTTTCCTGGTCTGACTTGCATACATTTTGCAGAGATGTTTCTTTAAATTGTGCAAATGCCAATGTAGCATTCTGTACACTGAACATTTAGTAGTATATATTATTTTTTTATCATGAAGGTATATTGCTGGCTTACTGCAAATAAAAACAACAAGCAGGTGCTTTGTCTGAGCCACGGCCGCAGGTCTTTTAGGTGTAGAATTCATTGCGTGGGTGTTGGATGGGTGTTAGACATGAGTGAATGCACAGAGTTTAGGTTTAGAGAGATTTATTAAAAATGTTTTAAGAGTAATGTGGGCATGTAGGGCCGACAGAGGATGTCGCTGACGACCCGCGGGAACGTGCATTGTCAGCGACATGGTGTGTACATACTGGACAATGTGCCCGCTGCTGTATGTCAGTCTGATCTGCAGCATCAGATGACATAACGTCTAGTGTGTACCCAGCTTTACATATTTAATTGACTTGATTGTTTTGCAATTTATTTCCTTGTTTTTCTTTTGGAGTTTCCTAACGCTGTTTATACTGTGGGTAAATTTAGATAAATAAGACAGGTTCAGAAGCTATATAACAGTGTAAAATAAAGTTACCTTTGCCACTAGGAAATATATTAAGGCAAGACAAGAAGAAAAGCGATGGCAATGCCCACTCCTGACCAGACAAACTTATTATATTCAATAAAAATATATTCATTTGTATAATATGCTCATTTGATATATGTTACATAGTGTATATCATACGGGATGTACTAAAAGGATGATCACAGAAAGGGATGATCGGGATGATTGCCTGTAGTTCCTATTCACACCTCTAGATGTCACTATATTTTTTAACCTCAACTGAGAATTTACAAACTACAGCAGGCACATAAAGCTTTTAAATGATATATTCATAGTTTAAAAAAAAGTAACAGTATTTATATTGTTTCTGCATCGGTTTATATCAACAAAGCCACCTATATCATACACAATAAAATTAATGTGTATCAAGAAACAAAACAATATAATGGGGTTCTTTAGAATAAAAATTGCCTATTTGCATAGTACAGAACGCATACAATGTTAAGGGTTAAAAGTGACCAATAAAAAATAAATAAAAGAAGTTTAATAATGCTATTCTCACATTGGATGTAAAACACTTCTAGCCGTGCTACACTTATAAAATTCAATAAAAAATTAATGCTGGGACAATGGGGGTAATTCAGAGTTGATCGCAGCAGCAAATTTGTTAGCAGTTGGGCAAAACCATGTGCACTGCAGGGGGGGTGGCAGATATAACATGTGCAGAGAGAGTTAGAGTTTGATGGGTTATTTTATTTCTGTGCAGGGTAAATACTGGCTGTTTTATTTTTACACTGCAATTTACATTTCAGTTTGAACACACCCCACCCAACTCTAACTCTCTCTGCACATGTTACATCTGCCCCACTGCAGTGCACATGGTTTTGCCCAACTACTAACAAATTTGCTGCTGCGATCAACTCAGAATTAGGCCCAATATTAGCACAGAATATATAAAATCTGAAAGTATACCTGTGTTGAAAGCCAGCACTTTGTTTAAGACCCATTCAATTATAACAGAATTTGTGATTAGTACAGTGCCTGGAAAGTTAATAATCCAAATAGCAAATAGAGCCTGTCAGTGTACTCAACAGAGGCAATCCTCTGCTCCATAGCATGTAGCTTCCAAATATAACGGGGAATGTTGAACTCCACAGTGGTCATCAGCGGAGGGCCCGGTTTCCATTCTTTATTTGTTGGGAGGTATGCAATTGCCCAAAGTTATTATGCTGTTAGAGCTGCATAAACTTTTAGAGACTATCAAGAGCACTTAGAGGTACATTTATTAAACAAGCCACTGCTTATTTTCAGAGCTGGATTAAAGCAGGCGCGACAGGGGGGGGGGGGGGGGTCATTCCGGGGCCCATACACATTAGGGGCCCCCAAACACTGCTGTATGAATTGGAGGTGTCTCAGTTCGGTGGCTCAGTTGTTCATTAACAGCGGCTGCCGGGGAGTTTCTCTGTGTATAGTGCGTGTCGCCGGATTGTGCAGTGACTTCCTGCGACACACTGAGGCGGCCACTTCTGCTGCTGCTGCTGAGGCCTGCGCACAGGCAATCCTGGACTGGCAGAGTGGCTGTGTGCAGCCTGGCTTTCTTCACTGTGTAACACTTCCAGCAGCAGCTTCAGGGACAGCTCCCGTGAAGACAGATGAATGCTGCTTTCGGTTAGGTCACATGACCCGCTACCCAGCCTGGACCAGCCTATCTGGCCATCGGGGGAGGGGAAGGGGCATTGGGGGCAGAGGCGTAACTCTGGGAGGCAACGGAGTCATCTGCCGCCGGGCTCCTGCTCTGAAGGGGGCTCCTCTCCTCCCATTCTGTGACACCATTGAAATAAATTAATTGATAGCTGCCACTATCTTTTCAGTGGCCGACTTCCTCACTGGTTCTTGAACCTTACAAATCACACCCTTTTTATTATACTGTAAATACAAATTTTAAAAAGTGTCATACCCAGGATTAGAACCCACAACCTATTACACTGGAAGCAGATGCCTTACTGATGAAGCTATTTGCTCCTGTACAGGAAATATGAGAATTCTAACTATATGAAGATACTTCTCTGAAATTTACAAGTTACTTCATATAGGTAGAATTCTCATACTTCCTATACAGGAGCAAATAGCTCCATCAGTAAAGTGTCTGCTGTCAGTGTAGCAGGTCATGGGTTCTAATCCTGAATATGACTGCTAAGATGTGTGTGATTTAAAATAGAAGACAATGAAATGTATATATACAGTATATCCATTTTTTTTGTGTATATATATATATATATATATATAAATATATATAAAAAATACACACACTTACATGTATATATTTATCTAAGTACGGGGGGGGGGGGGGGGGGGGGGCACCATTATTTATCTTGCCTCCGGGCAACTGGGACGAACTTACGCTACTGATTGGGGGTGCACTCAGGGGTATAGTAGTGGGGGCCCCCATAACTTAGTTGCCCCTGGAACCCCACCACCCTTAATTCAGCCCTGCTTATTTGCATGTTTACGCAAGACATTTAAAGCAGCAATACTGTTCACAGCAAAACATGACGTACTGTACAGTATTGACTTTTACAATTCCTGCTTAATCTGGGCAGCAGTGGCTTGCTTAGTAAATGTACCCCTAAGAGCCTGATTCAGAGTTGCACATACAGATGTAGTCATGCTCGTTGTGGCTGCATCTAGTCGCACCTGCGATTGTATTGTCGCAATGCGCACGCACATCAGCATACACGTGCATATATTCGTACACGCGACCCATATGCATTGCCGGGTATCCGGACTCCAGGTGGACAGCAAAAAGGTCGACACACCTTAGGTCGACGCCAATTTGTCGACACACCTTAGGTCGACGTGGACAAAAGGTCGACATGGAAAAAGGTCGACATGAGTTTTTCACAATTTTTTTCTTTTTTGGAACCTTTTCATACTTAACGATCCACGTGGACTACGATTGGAACGGTAATCTGTGCCGAGCGAAGCGGTAGCGGAGCGAAGGCACCATGCCCGAAGCATGGCGAGCATAGCGAGCCATGCGAGGGGACGCGGTGCACTAATTGGGGTTCCCGGTCACTCTACGAAGAAAACGACACCAAAAAAACATAAAAAACTCATGTCGACCTTTTTCCATGTCGACCTTGTTCCTGTCAACCTTTTGTCCATGTCGACCTTTTGTCCATGTCGACCTAAGGTGTGTCGACCAATTGGCGTCGACCTAAGGTGTGTCGACCTTTTTGCTGTCGACCCTCAGTCCCAGACCCGCATTGCCGTGTCGCGGTGCAAATAAGCATGGACAGGTACAGCCAGGTGTTGCCATGATGCGTGCGTAGGCATCGCAGCAACAATGAGCCTGGCTACATCTGCAAAGTGGCCGCAATTGTCCCCATCCACGGACTTATGAAAATAGCTGTCATCACCTTTAGCACATAATTACACCAGCCCAATACTTAGTGCTAGAGATCCTTCTGAAATAGGACAGATCACAGTATACTGTACATACAACTCTGAATAGCTTGCATTTTACTAGCTTGCTTGCCCATGATAAACCCATAGCATTCTCAAGAGTTTTGATATAAAAATTATTAGAATAATACAAAGGAGATATATAAATATCTTATGTTTATTGTAATCATTTTTATAGTTAAACACACCAAATTTGTGGAGCTCCCGAGAATTGCAGTGAGAGACAAGAGGTGAGGACAGCCTGCAGAGCTGGGGTCAGGGCTGCCATCAGAAATTGTGGGGCCCGGGACTGACAAAATAGGCAGGGTCCCCCCCCCCCCCCCCCCTAAAAAATGTTATTTATATATATATATATATATATATATATATAGTAAAAAATATATATTTAAAATATAAATAAATCCTGTGCACATACGGAGCAATACTATATTAATGCCCCTTGCACCATATTAATGCCCCTTGCACCATATTAACGCCCCCTGTAGCAGTGTTGCTTATACACATAATGACCCCCAATAGCGGTGCCGCTTACACACAAACTGCCCCAATAGCAGTGGCGCTTAAACGCAAACTGCCCCCTGTAGCGATAACGCTTATACATAACTGTAATAGTAGCACCGCTTACACATAATGACAACACACACATAAATACAAACACAGATACACACATACCCATACATACATACATACATACACACACACACACACACACACACACATACATACATACATACATACATACATACATACACACTTTCTCTCTTACTCACTCTCCCTGTGGTAGCATCCAGCCTGGTTGTGTGTAGCCCCGCCTTCTCCATTCCATGCCCGAGTTCTGGCACTGTCACAGGAGGAGGGAGGGGACGCTGCAAGCTTCAATTGAAAAAGTCCCTCCTAAAATGGCCGCCGCCTCAAAGGAGACAGTTATTAAAGATACTAGAGGAGGGACGTTAACAATTGATGCTTGCAGCATCCTCTCCCCCTCCTGTGACAGAGTCATATCTCGAGCACGAAAAGGGGGCGTAGCAGAGCGGTGGGCGGATGGCGGTATGAGTGGCCCAGGCCCTCTCCTCTCTGTTAGAGAGGCTGGGCCCATGACTACTGTGCCCGCAGCACCCCCCTTATGGCGGTCCTGGCTGGGGTGATGCCATACCAGGGCCAGTAATACTGCACAGGAAAAGAGCTAAAAGAGGCATGCCTCACTATGGAGAGGGTGGGGGTGGGGGCAAGGTTGTGCCTTGAGCGCTGATGGACATCTTGGATGTGTTACGTGACCAGGAAGTGCACTGCTCAGAGACTGGAGATCGGGCTCATGTCTTAGGGGTGGAAGAAAAGACACAGTGATGCAGTTAGGAGAATCAATGGACACTGGAGCTTTAGAAGAAAATTATAGCTATACACAGGGAAGTAGCCCAGAAAGCAGTAAACACTAGCTGGGTGTAGTGTAATGACACTGAGTAGGGGTGAAACAGGCTCCCAGCATTCAGAAACACCCCTATGTATGCCTCCCCCGCCACAAGGGATTCGCAGCGCCCAATTACAAAATCAAAATCGGAAAACAGTGACTTACAATATAGGACAAGAGGTGCTGAAAGGAGAGGGAGTAGCCAAGGATTACTCAAAGACATAATTTAAATTCCGGGGAGGTTGGCACTACGTGCTGGGAGGTGACTCAGGAAAATAATAACTGCCTTGGTTCCCCATGTGATAGCGCCATCCATGTTGACACTAAAAAGATTTTGGAATATATTCTGCATATTAGCAGTATAACTGTAGACATGTTATTTGTAGAATGGGGGTAATTCCAAGTTGATCGCAGCAGGAATTCTGTTAGCAGTTGGGCAAAACCATGTGCACTGCAGGGGAGGCAGATTTAACATGTGCAGGGAGAGATAGATTTGGGTGTGGTGTGTTCAATCTGCAATCTAAATTGCAGTGTAAAAATAAAGCAGCCAGTATTTACCCTGCACAGAAACAAAATAACCCACCCAAATCTAACTCTCTCTGCAAATGTTATATTTGCCTCCCCTGCAGTGCACATGGTTTTGCCCAACTGCTAACAAAAATCCTGCTGCGATCAACTTGGAATTACCCCCAATGTCAGGAACCAGACGTTGGCACATCGGCATTTACTGGCTCACTGATGGGGGTAAACTTTCTGTCAGTCTCTTGGTGCCCGCTACTTCCCCCAGTGACAAAGCTGTGGATACAGCGAAACGCGTTGGTTTACAGGAGCCGGGCACCACAGATTCCACTATTTCATCTTGGAAAACGCCTAGAAGTCCATTTACAAGCTATATGGGGATTTGGCAGATGTCCACAGAGGTAAAAGAGAACCAGCTTTAAACAGGACTGAGTTTCTGTTCAGAATTAAGCAAAACAAGAGGTCTGTCTTCATTATCCATGTGGACTAATATCTACCAGCATTGAAAACTGCACCCAGGACTGTGGCTTAATTTCCTTGGATCCCCTGTCTGTCTACCCCTCCACTTAGAATGTAAGCTCTCACGAGTAGGCCCCTCTTCCCTCATGTGCTTATACGTTAATTACTTTCTCTGACGTCCTAGTGGATGCTGGGTACTCCGTAAGGACCATGGGGAATAGACGGGCTCCGCAGGAGACTGGGCACTCTTTAAAGAAAGATTAGGTACTATATCTGGTGTGCACTGGCTCCTCCCTCTATGCCCCTCCTCCAGACCTTAGTTAGAATCTGTGCCCGGCCAGAGCTGGATGCACTTAGTGGGCTCTCCTGAGCTCACTAAAAAAGAAAGTATTTGTTAGGTTTTTTATTTTGAGTGAGATCTGCTGGCAACAGACTCACTGCTACGTGGGACTTAGGGGAGAGAAGCAAACCTACCTGCTTGCAGCTAGTTTGTGCTTCTTAGGCTACTGGACACCATTAGCTCCAGAGGGATCGAACACAGGGCCCGACCTCGATCGTCCGTTCCCGGAGCCGCGCCGCCGTCCCCCTTGCAGAGCCAGAAGACGGAAGATTCCAGAGAAAATCGGCGGCTCAAGACTCCGGTCTTCAATAAGGTAGCGCACAGCACTGCAGCTGTGCGCTATTGCTCCCACAGCACACCACACGCTCCGGTCACTGGTGGGTGCAGGGCGCTGGGGGGGGGCGCCCTGGGCTGCAATTTGTATACCTTACATGGCAAAATGCACATAATACAGTTCTAAACTGTATATGTGCCTAATCCCCCACCATAAATATTATTAAAAAAGCGGGAGAAGCCCGCCGCTGAAGGGGCGGGGCTATCTTCCTCAGCACAGCCAGCGCCATTTTCTCTTCACAGCTCCGCTGGAAGGACGCTCCCCATGCTCTCCCCTGCAGTATACACTACGGAAAGGGTAAAAAAGAGAGGGAGGGCACATAAATTTAGGCGCAATTGTGATAATAAGCAGCTATTGGGGGGAAAATTCACTTTGTACTAGTGTAAATCCCTCTGTTATATAGCGCTCTGGTGTGTGCTGGCATACTCTCTCTCTGTCTCCCCAAAGGACTTTGTGGGGTCCTGTCCTCAGTCAGAGCATTCCCTGTGTGTGTGTGTGTGTGTGTGTGTGCGGTGTGTCGGTACGGCTGTGTCGACATGTTTGATGAAGACGCTTACGTGGAGGCGGAGCAGGTGCCGATAAGTGTGATGTCGCCCCCTGCGTGGCCGACACCAGAGTGGATGGATATGTGGAAGGTATTAACCGACAGTGTCAACTCCTTGCATAAAAGGTTCGATGACGCAGCTTTGGGACAGCCGGCATCTCAGCCCGCGCCTGCCCAGGCATCTCAAAGGCCATCAGGGGCTCAAAAACGCCTGCTACCTCAGATGGCAGACACAGATGTCGACACGGAGTCTGACTCCAGTGTAGACGAGGATGAGACAAATGTACAATCCACAAGGGCCATCCGATGCATGATTACGGCAATGATAAATGTGTTGCACATTTCTGACATTAACCTGGTTACCACAAAAAAGGGTATTATGTTTGGGGAGAAAAAGCAGCCAGTGACTTTTCCCCCATCTGATGAGTTAAATGAATTGTGTGAAGAAGCGTGGGGTTCCCCAGATAAGAAACTAGTGATTTCTAAGCGGTTACTAATGGCGTACCCTTTCCCGCCAACGGATAGGTTATGAAGGCCCCAACAGAGGAATTTCAGCTGGGTCGATTTCTGCACTTCCTACAGTCAGGAGTGACTATGGGCCTAAAATTGGGATCCATAAAAGTCCAGATTTCGGCCCTGTCTATTTTCTTTCAAAAAGAACTGGCTTCACTGCCTGAAGTTCAGACGTTTGTTAAGGGAGTGCTGCATATTTAGCCCCCTTTTGTGCCTCCAGTGGCACCTTGGGATTTTACTGATTGTTTAATTATTTAATTTATGTAATAAAATACATTTGGTTTTCATATCCAGTTTTGGAAGCGCTGTATACACCTTCCTTTATTGTTAACCTGAGGGGCTAACTACCCCTTCAAACAGCAGCTTACAGGATAAACAGCTCCTCTTGATAGCGCCGGGCTTATTACCTTGGTAATTTCCTTTCCTGCAATTCCCCCAGTGTTCCCCTTACTCACCTGTGTGTGCCCCGCAGGTCTTCCTGCCATCTGGTCACTGCCATGACACTTGTGGTCAGATGAGTCCGATCCTCCAACCACAAGCTCCACAGCAGTCAGCTAACTCAAGCTTCCAATCACTGCTGGGCAAGAGGTTAAGGAGGCCAGTCTGGACAAGCAGCAGGTTCCCTGAACAACATTGCTTTTCATAGTCGCATCCCTTGGCTTCATGCTTCTGTGATTCAGTCTCTATCCACAGTAGTTCTGTTCTCAATGCGTAGTAAACTACAGGTCTTGGCCTATGCTACTCTACTGAATTTCCATTGCTCCTGCCTAATACCCCTTTCAGGTCGCTAAAGTCAAATCACACCTGGGATTTGTACACGGGGCCTTCCTGGGTGTGACTCGGCTGAGAACCCTTTCAGACTGGTGGCCTAACCTGGGTTATTGCCAGGTTGGTGACGTCACCGTCGGTGCATTCCTAGGCGGTGCTTAGAGATAAGATGAACTCCAAGTGCCGCCTTGTCCTATTCAGTGAATGGGTGCTGGGTCACAAAGACCCGGCTTACCTGTTCACACTGCACCGTGAGCGGGTTTGAACCTGTTTTCAACCCTGCTCGCTACTTGAGTTGAAATACCGGGTCTCTCGATCCGGGTTATCTCAACTGGCCCCTATCGAACTGTGCCGCAACTCCCGTTTGGTGCGCATTTACGTGCAATAACCCAGATTTTTGTTGGCGGTCTGAAAGGGGTATAAGTCTGCAGTTTCCCACCAGTACTCATAGCACTCTGTGTAGGAGCTAGGTCCCAATACTACGCTCCAGTCTGGCTCAGAGGCACTGTCAGTTCCAGTCTGACTTCAGTACCATTCTTGCTGGTTCCAGTCCAGCTAAAGAAGCATTGTCGGTGCCAGTCAGAATTCAGTAGCATTCTTGTTGTTTCCAGTCAGGCTAAAGAAGTATTGTCACTTCTAGTCTCATGACAGCTGGTTCCAGTCCTGCCAAAGTAACATTGCCAGATCCAGCCTGGCTCCAGTGCCATTCTAGTTAATTCCATATCATTACTACTCTGCCAGTCTCATCCTGCACCTCGCAAGTACAGCTATAGTTCTTATTCTCCATCACTACCTCATGTGCAAGAATTACACAAAGCGATCTAAATTCCTGCAATCTGCTCCAACCACTCACCTGCTAGTGTCACCTCTGGGAACACAAGAATCTCATGACGTGACATATAATGATTGTCGAGAAGTGTGGGTATTACATGTATTTTAGCTTTGTAATTATCCTTGACACAAGATATGGGTTCGGCTGCCAGGCTTTGTACTACTAAATATAGCTCTATATATTAGAGCTGGCAACTGGTTTGGCACTATACAGTAGACTTGGCACCAAATACAGATTTGCATATTAGACTTGGTGCCAGATATGGGCTATAAGACATAGCTCTGTATTTTTGACTTTGCCCCAGCTATCGTTGGTTTTACTTTATTAGGATTCTGCATATTACACTTGGCACTAGGTATGGGTTTGGACATTAAAAGTAATCACGTGATGCAGCTTTCCACATTAACATTGGCACCAGATATGGTTGTTACTCTGTTCATGCACACATAACATGCATGCTAGTCACAGCTTTATTTATTGATTTTACATGTATGTATGTATATATATATATATATATATATATATATATATATTTACCGAGTCAGACTTCAGATGACATATATAATAAATTAATAGATTGAAATGGAGAGAGACTGACCTGGTATTGCATGGTCAGTTTCTTTCTGAGTATTATAGGTCGAAACATATCCCAGGAGGTTTTAGAATAAATAATGTTCCTACTTTGGGTCGTAGAAACCCAAATTTCTGCAGCAAATGGTGTGGAATACTAAATAAATGTTCCTTCGACCTCCTCTTGCTAGTGATAGAAGAGGTAAGTAGTGAATTGAAACAAACTAGAGAGGAAATTACTACTTTTGAGAAAGAGTTTAACCCTGTCCTATTATCTGATAAAACAGAAAGTTGATTGGATAAGTTGCAATCACAGATTGATAAATATAAGGCAGACATTATCTCTTTTAAAAGAAAAAAGCTTGATACAGTGGAGCAGGATTATAAAAATCACACAGTGTACATATGGCTATACGGTGATGGGTCTACCAGAAGGGGGCCATTTGGTCCATGTTTCAGGAGACAACTGTCACAACCCGGTCCAGTTTGCCCTGCCGATGGGTCACTTACCACTCCTGCCGCATGCAGATTCGCTCCATCACAAAGTACCCGTGTCCGCTGTCACTTACAAGACATACAGGCTTCAGTATTTCCCGGCCTGGTAGGCCACAAGCTACATCAAAGCCTGACCTAGAGTACTGCTGTGCCAAGTCCCAATCACCTGACCATGGTTCAGCCAATCGTTAGCCAGTATGATCTCTCTGCACCATCTGATTCTGCTCAGCCTATCCAAACTAGCCAAGGGGTATATGTTCTGGTTACTGGCTCTCAGTCTTCGCTAGTTCATTGTCTAGCTCAGCTCTAGCTGAGTGTACTACCACAAAATCAGAGATCTGTGTCTATAACCACAGCGCTTTAACACAAAATTATAGACAAATAAAAATCACCATAACGTCCCTTAATGAAGGTTCCTGTAATGGAGTCCTCAAAGCGAATGTTCTGATGGAATTTCTCCAGAGTATAGTAACATGTAAGGGAATAAAAAATAAAGACCAATGTGTAGTAGATTCCTTTTATGTATCCACAGTTCTTAGTGTATTTTGTATTTGATCAAATGGTGGCTTAGGAGCGTACCCCACTCACACTCTGATTAAGAAGCTATAGGCTCATCAAGGTTTCTTTGCCCAATGCCGTGGCCTCGCCCACTTGAACTACGCCCGGCGTGATGTTTTATGATGGAAATATATATATAAATGAAGCGTACCCAAGAACTCACACTCGCAAGGTGGGTGTTAAACACATCAAGGTATCTTTAGTATGGAAAGGAGTGAAATATGGGTCCACTCAAGCGTACCCCAACTCAGTGCTCGGTGTGATGATACGCCCATAAAGGTATCTTTCAGTTCTGTTTCCCGGACTGTGTTCATAAAGTGGTAATGTTGGCTCCCCAAAGAAACTCACTCTCCTCAAGTGGAAGCAGGGGGGTACACAAATTTAATAAAAATCACAAACATGAACACTTAAAATGGAGTCCATCCACAAAAATAAACAAATAGAAAAATAGCAGCACAAATCGGCAAAGGGGTTAAAAGTTCGAAAGCAGCAAAAAAGTTTTTGTTTGAAATATCCAATAGGTAAATAACTACTCACACTCCTGTTGTCAACATGTTTCAGCCCTGGCCTGGGCCTTTATCAAGACATCTCATGAGGTCTGCTATACCATAGCTGCTGAGCGCCTGTTCTGGAACACATCATAACCATACTGTTTTGCTCTAGCTGAGTGTAGTTAACTGTGCTTCCTTGCATTCCATTTCCCTGCAGGTGCAGTTTCTTTCCTAAGTGCTGCACAGTATCGTTATCCAGCTCTACACCTGTGTATGCCTTTCCTTTGGCTGCACAGGTAATCTCATCAAGCTCCTGACTGCTGGTGCCAGCCAGCACCTGACATTCCAGCCTGTTCCAGTTCCCTGGATCCACTCCGGTTATTCACAAACTACCATCCAGTGTTCAGTTTGCATCCAGTCCAAGTCATCTAAAGAGTGCTTCCTGATCCAGTTCTACAGTGACCATCCAGTCTGAAAGCTGGTTACCACACTGCTAAGGTCAGCCACTCCCCCATACTGGACTGCAACTACAAGTAAGGAGAGTGTTGTACATCATTACTGTATCATCCCAGTGTTAGCCTGGTTACTACTATCACACTCTTCACTCCCCTCATACATCATCCATTCACCACCCCCAAAACCCTTGGTGGTCTAGTGGTCACGATCCGGCATTTTCTTGCCGAGACCCGGGTTCGATTCCCGGCCAGGGGATGGTATTTGCCAGCTTACTTATACACCTCCAAGTACTTGCACAGACATTTCCTGACTCCGGATTCGCAAACAAATACCAGTCTGACAACAACAAAGGTCATATGCCTATGATACAATGTCTTCCAATTCAGCTTCTGAGTCAGAAAATTGTGATGAACGCCCACCATCAGGCAGTTTTCTTAGGGGTCGCTACGAGATCCCATACAGGGGAGGGCCCAAGAGCCGCACCTAAGGAGGGGCGGCCACAAGAGGTCAGAAACAGGGAAGAAGAGGGACAACGAGGAATTGTATCTCTCAAGTCATTTGTAAACATCTGCAGAGATTTCTTTGCTGAGCAAGGGCTTGAGTTATGTACCCACTTGCGGTTTTCACCCCTTTGAGTGGTCAGTTGATCAGTACAAGATGGGTAAAAAATTGAATTAAAGGAATTTTTTAGTAATTCAATTAATAGTGATACCACACAAGCTGCTGAGGTCTTTAAGAGGACTGGAAAATTTGATCCTTCTTCTAATAATTCAAGCATAAAAACCTTCCTTAGGATGGTCAATGAAGAAGTACTGAAGGAAAATAAGAATGATGCTGTGAAATATGACAATTTGAGTGGTTCTGAGAGACAAGGCCTGAAAGCCCTTCGTGACAATCAATCGATTGTTATAAGAAAAGCAGGTGAGAGAGGGGGCGTGGCTTAGCCAGCAAGCCGAGCAGTTGGGTCTAAGGAGAGCTCTGTCCGAAATCCCCCTAGATTCAGCTGTATTATCCCTCCCTGGCCTCTTTTTCTCCCCAATCCAGTCGCCCCTATATATATCTGATACCTGGTACCTGCAGGTCTGACCCACGGACCCGGAGGGTGCTGGTATATTTGCGCCTGCGAGTTGTGGCCTGCCTGCCCATGCCAAGCCGGGACCTAAATGTCCTCCCTTCAGGGGGGCGCAACGGAGCACCAGCCTTATTGGCGAGTGTCTGCTGGCCTCTGTGGGCTCCCCTGGGGTGACGTGTGCCTAGTCTTGTAGCAGGAGCCCAGCCGCACAGTGTGAAGGAGAGTTCATGCTGATAGCGCCTGAGGCGAGTGATCCCCTGAAGGCGTGCTGCAGCCGCGATGCGCGGCTGGAGGTGAGAGGTAGAGGCAGCCTGCCAGAGAGTGACGCAGTGTCTACCTGCCGCGTCGAGCACCGGCTGGGAGGCTTTACACGCGGGCTCTGTGTTGCTTAATTACGCTGGGGATTTGTGCTGTCGTCGTGAGGCTCCAGAGATCCCGCAATGGGGATCAAAGTGACGGCCCACTGTTGGGGGTCTGCGGACAGCGGCCATATTGTGAACATGCGATATGGACTCTCTTCAATTACACTTACTACCCTCAGTATTCCTGGTTGCACTCCTCTGAGAACACTATCTGCCAGGCTCAGATGAAGGTGTGTCTGTGAAAGGTACATTGACTTTTGATGTCTCTTCCCCTGTTCTCTCTCCCTCTTATATTTGAATATTGACTCCTTTTTTTTTTTTTTTGCCTTCCTGGTTGTGAGCTTACTTTCAGATATAATACATTATATGTGACTTGATATTCATTGTGATGTATGACCACAGCTACCTTCTTCACTGACTACGTATGAGCCTGCTTTTGGATATAATACAATCTGATGAACATATCATCCAACCATTGCTGAAATAGCATGCTTTCTCTCGGGTGGTACTGAGCTATATCTCTACAGCATGTGCGCCCCCTTGTGGCAGATAGACACAGTTTCACCCTTCATTGAACATATGGGAGTTTGCTTTCGGATATAATACAATATATTGGATTACTATTCAGCTTTTGATACATTCGCAAACCTGTCCTCAGTAGATACTGTGATATATTTCTAAGATGTGATCACCCTCTTGTGGCAGAGGAACACAGCTGTATTTCCCGCTGACAACATCGGAGCTTACTTTTGGATATAATACAATATATTACCCATAACATTCAGCTATTGTTGCCATAGCGTACTTGTTCAACGATCATTGTCTGAAGGTGTGTACACACGGTAAGATCTTTTCTTCCGATTCTGACTATATAGTCAGAATCGGAAGAAAAGATAGTGCAGATCGCAAGGTGACAGTCACCTTGCGATCCCGATCCGATGCCGATGCGCGGACCCGCGCGGTCGGCATCAGCCGAAAAAATAGGCTGTGCAGGCAAGTCAATCCTGACTATCTCTATAGAAGAGATAGTCAGGATTGACACTTAGCCAAAATCGCACAGAACCAGGATCGCAAGCACACTCATTATGTGCTTGCGATACTGGCTAAGTGCCGACCCGGCCCCCCGTCGCACAGTGAGAATCGGATAAGTCCGAATCTCACCGTGTGTACACGGCCTTAGTGTTCAGCTGTTTTTACAGTTCCTGGACTACTCGGACACTAGCATCACGAATGAAAGGAAGCCATTTGGCGCTCTTTACCTGACTTCCTGAACCTCTATGTTTTGGGAACTCAAATTGCCGTGAGACACTGTAGAAGGCTCCAATATAGATTGATAGCCACACTAATCAGCTCTTAGGGCCAGAAGAAATGTGAGAAGACTGAGTGTCTCCTTCTCTCTCTCCCTCTCCCGCTGCTCTGTGATATTATGAGACCACAATGACATGTAGCTGGCAGCCACTGGGGGTCTGCGTCCACCGACATCTCCCTATTCCAACACTTCCACTATGCTGTCACTGTTCCATTGACTCCATCTCCTAATCAATAAAAGTCTTGTTGAAGTATGGGCAGAACTGGAGAATCGGCTCATAAGAAAGATACATTTTGTCCTAAAAAGCATAACTCCCAATCTGACCTGAGGCCTTTTCTCCTTCCTACACCATCGACTCCGAATCCTAGCCCAGATAGATAACCTATCTCCTCCACTCCTCCAAGTCCTCTCATGATGGGCGAGTCACCTTCTCAAACGTCCAGCAAAATGGGTAAAGAACTACAAGAAATCCTGACATATGTCAAAGCTTTACCTACTAAGGAAGACCTTCAAACCACTATTATACAACAGTTACATCTAGTAACATAGTAACATAGTAATTGAGGTTGAAAAGAGCCAAATGCCCATCGTGTTCAACCTGTATTCTGTATTAAGTTGAGTTGATTATAATGTACCTGTTGAAGAATGTTTTATGACTAGTTAACAACTATAAATCATGTAGGATTTATACAAGGGAGGGAAGCAAGGGACAATACGACTAAAATACTTAATATACAGTAATCCAACATACTTCCAGAATAGACACTCCCATTATACTTCTGTCCACAGATGCTGAAAAAGCTTTCGACAGAATAAATTGGACATTTATGAGATCTGTGCTGGAGCATATGGATTTGGGACCGATTACCCTACACAGGATTTTGTCCCTTTACACGAGTCTGATGGCAAGAGAAAAAATTAATGGTTCCCTATCCGAAACAATTGCAATCAATAATGGCACGTGCCAAGGCTGGCTCCTATCCCCCCTTATATTTGTGTTGTGTATCGAGGCTTTAGCCATTGCTATAAAATCTAATCCCCAGATTTCCGGGTTTCAGGTGGGAGGGTCGGAATATAAACTTGCACTGTTTGCGGATGATTTGCTCGCCACTATATCTCATCCTATAACCTCGCTAACTCATCTTATGCTAGAATTCAATAAATTTGGTACACTTTCTAACTTTAAAATCAATTTCTCTAAATTATCAGCCCTGACTTTATCTGCTCCCTATAAAATGATAGACGGCTTGAAATCTGCCTTTCCATTTTTGTGGCATCCCACACATATCACTTATTTAGGGATTAAGAGAATGAAGGACCTCTCCCTTCTTTTCTCCATGAATTTTTCTCCAATGCTCTCCTTCTTGAGGTCTGATTTCACAATGTGGGATATGAAACAGCTTTCTTGGCTGGGTAGTATTAATGCTCTTAAAATGAATACACTCCCCAAACTCCTTTACCTTTTTCAAACCCTACCCATACAAATACCTGAGGCTTAGTTCAATTCCCTTAACTCACTGTAGACAATTTATATGGGCTAGGAAATACCCTAGAATTAAACTGTCATTTTTAACTCGGACTAGACATGTAGGTGAACTCCAATTCCCAGACTTTTAATTATACTACCAAGCGATTCATCTGAATAGAATCCTTGAATGGACCAGGGACAGGGACAATAAACAATGGGTTGCCTTGGAGGATTGTTTCATGACTTTACCCATCGAAATACTGCCTTGGCTCCCTTAAATCCATAAACTTTCCTCCCCTCACCCTACTGTCTCGCCCACATTGGTTGTTTGGAAATCTATTAGAAACACAACAAATATATCCTCTGCCTTCGGTCCGTAAACCTAATTTTTGGCGAATCCATCCTTTACTCCAGGTCTCCAACTGTCATATTTTTCGGCTTGGGTTCAGGAGGGTCTTTTTAGGGTAGGTCAGCTGGTGTCTAACTCAGGAATTAAATCTTTCGAAGAGCTTCGTGACAAATGGAAAATCCCCCAGATGGATTTCTGGAAATTTTTACAGATTCGTCACTTTTTATCAACAGAACATAGGTTGAATTTAGCTAAAAGAGAGCTTACAAATTTTGAGAAAATGTGCATTGCTACTAATTCCCCCACACAAAAAAATCTCAACTTTATACAAAATTTTATTGCATAGACAAGATTCTCTAATTCCTCACTGGGCTAAGTCCTGGGAAAAGGAATTGGGAATGTCCCTATCAGACACAGATTGGCACAACATTTTCTTAAAAATTCATTCTAGCTCTACGTGTATCATGATAAGGGAGACACAATATAAAATTCTCAGGTGGTGGTATAGACACCCCTCTTTACTACATGCTATATACCCTACAACAACCAAAACCTGCTGGAGATGCTTATCGAACACAGGAACTTTGGAACATATCTGGTGGAGTTGTCCCAAACTGAGTAATTACTGGTCGTATATAATTCAAGTTACTCAGCAAATATTGAAGATCACAATACCCTTTGACTCAGCTTTTTGGCTTCACTCTCAGACTCCCTTGTCTGAATTTAAAGTGTCTCTTCTTAGACATATAGGAAATGCAGCCCGCGCGGCTATACCGGTTTTATGGAAATCTACAACACCTCCTTGTCGTAGAGACTGGTTTAATAAACTGAACTATTTTATGTCAATGGAGGACATTCTAAACTCAATACCTGATAAAATTGTCTGACTTTATAGCCACTTGGCTGCCGTGGTTAGATTACAAAACTACAGATGACTATAAACTATATACTGTATGCCATCTACTTAATTTCCCGGATTGTTTTAGTCTTATTTAAGGAGCTGATCCCTTCCCTGTTCCCCACTCTCCCACTTTTCTCCTTATCTTTTACTATCTTTTACCGAATTTCTTCTTTTCCTTCTCCTTTCTTTTTTCTTGTTTGTGATTTCTTAATTCTGTGATATATTGCGTTATTTTTGGACATATGATGTAAAAGAAGAGACTCAGATTCACTGTTTTATTGAAATGTTTTTATTAATATGATACCTGCATCAATTGTCTGCTTACTATTTCTATCAAAATTAATAAAAATTGATTACACAAAAAAAGAAAAGAAAAGCACTTAAGGGTGGAGTGGTGGTCCTGCAGGATATGGTAAACTATGATATGGAAATTAAACATCAGCTTAGTGATGGTCAGACTTCTAAAAGGATTTTGTTCAGTCCAATTGTTAGAATTAAGAAGGAGGTTGACCAGTTAATTGATCTAGCAGTTGATAATGGCTGGATTGATGATGTAGTGGCCACATTTCTTACAGTAGAACACCCGCTGTGCCCAATACTGTATATGCTGCCAAAGGTGCACAAGTCCTTAATTGACCCGCTGGATAGGCCGATTATTTTGGCGAGGGGGTCAGTTTTGCAGCCTTTGGCACAGCTGGTTGACTTCTATTTATAACCATGTGTAAAAAATATTGAGAACTACGTGAAAGATACTGGAGATTTCCTTGAATGTATAAAAACACTAAAGGATTTGCCTGACGATTACCTTTTAGCAACCATGGAAGTAAGTTCACTCTATACCGTGATTCCACATCAGGGTGACATAGAATTTGTTGGAGAGTCCTTGGTTAAGGGTCCATACACTGGCCCACCTACTGAATTTGTTGTTGCTTTGCTTGAGAAGGTGTAGTTTTTGAACCACTTTATGTACCAAGACGAATATTATATGCAGGTGTCAGGGACAGCCATGGGCTCTAACCTGGCACCTGCATATGCTAATGTTTGTATGAACCACTATGAAAGAAGTTACATCATGGCAAAATTTGGGCAGGATATTGCCTACTACCAACGTTTTATCGATGATATATTCATTGTTTGGAAAACAGGTGCTAATCAGTTTTTGGAGATGGTGATTCATTGAATTCCCTGAATACCCCTATTCATTTTACAGCCTGTATTGATGATTCAGAGATGAACTTTTTGGATGTTAAGATCTTTAAGATAGAAGGTAGGTTCGCATACGCTCTTTATCGGAAAAGTACAGACTGCAATACATTATTGTAGGCAACAAGCCACCACCCTGATGAACTGAAGAATGGACTTCTGGTGTCCCAGTTCATGCATGTTTTACATAATAATTCAGAGAAAAATCTTACTGAGATTCAACTGATCTAGGTCAAGCAAAGATTCTTGGACCATGGCTATAATTCAAAGACTGTTGCTAAGTGCCTCACCAGGGCAAGAAAACTTTTTGGAAAAAGGAAAAAATCAGTAGTGGCTAATGAGAGTGACCGATTGGTGGTCAGTGTGCAATGTGACACCAGATTGCGGACGGTTAAGAAGTCTATCAAAAACATTGGCCACTGTTACATACAGATCCACAGCTGAGTACGGTGAACTCTAAACCACTATTTGGTGCTCGAAAGGGTCCTAATTTGAAAGATCTGCTCTATCGTACAAGTCTAAGTACACAAATATCAGAAACAGGAGGCTGGTTATCAACCCAGAAGGGATGTTACCGCTGCTTAGGTTGATCGAAGCATCAATGATTACAGGGCTTTTCCACATCCGCATAGTGGAGAAAGAATTACCCTGGGATGCAGACTAACTTATATGATGGACCATGTAATTTATTTCCTGCAATGCCCATGTGGCTTGAATTATGTGGGTAAAACCACAAGGACGTTCCGTGAGCGAATGACACAACATCGATCTGACATTCGATTGGCTTATGCTAAACAGAGCATGGATAAACCTGTGGCTGCCCACTTTTTGAAGTTGGGACATCAGATAGACTCTTTGAAATATATGATAATCGACAGGGTACCACCGTCAAAAAGAGAAGGTGATCGGGGCATGGCTTGTATGTACATCCTTGACAATTTGCCTGTATTTGTGATATCAGCACAGTATATGATAATCCGCTCCAAGTCGGAGCCTTACGTGTAGCTTCCATAGAAGGCATGCGGTGGGGTGAGGCAGGTGGGCAGAGCCTTTCCTGTCATGCTAACGTTTATGCCAGAGTTTTTACTGTATAAAGTATATGAAAAATACAAAAAATATGTTTGAAATATCTTCTTTGCATTATTCTAATCATTTTTATAGCCCAAACTGTGGAGTAAAAAGTCTATGGCAGGTGAGGCAGTGCCTCACCTGTCTATCTTTTCCGCACATCTCTGATCAAAACTCACAAATTTTCAGGAGTTTATACTGCTGTATAATGCCCAGATGTACCATTTGGCTCATATATTGCGTGTAAATCTGGCTCTGGTTCTAGCCAGTGCCTCCTGTGCAATTTAGCTCACCGCACATCCCTGCTCCACAAGTAATCCATACCGGGAATTATCAATCTCTCGATGTTATCACAGCTCTGTGCTAAGATCATGGACTATAAAAATATTTTTTCGTCTACAACTTGTCATTTGTTTTTTATATTTTTTTTATATTTTCTAACAATATTTTGTGTGCACACATTACATGGGATCCACCTCCATAGGGAAATTAAATATGAAGTGCTAAAATAGTACAGAGATCTTTTTCTATATTAGTCTCGATACGTGTGATTTTTATTGTATTGTGACTGGTCAATTATAACTGTTTTATTAAAACACATAATTTAAATTATTGGAATTGTAATCAGTTGAATTCTTGCCATACCGTGTATCTGATTTTATAGCACAGGGGAAAAGTTGTTTTAGTGTTTCTATTATGTACACCAGGTATTTACAGGTGTTCTTTTTTTGACTTGTAACCACAAGTCAATATCTCACTGCTTCTTACTAATTTATGTAATAAAGGTTAAGTTGAGTCCTATATTAGCGCCCGGTTACTTCTTTTGTGTTTTACTCCTTAAGAAGAATCCAGATGGATGCAAAGGCTGGACACAGTGGCACCCAGGGGGTTAAATGAATACAACCATCTCTGTATTTTTTTTATGATGATTTCCATTTGTGCTCTTGGATTTTGCCTGGTATTTTAGCACTGCACTTTATGTCTGACACCTTTTTATGTAAATGTTTTATGTAAATTTCTATGTAAATTGTGTGTTTAATACGTGTGTTGGTTATGGTTTATTGTATACCTGGCTCTCCCTAAATATGCCTGACACAGTGTATAAACGAGCATAGGTCCGGCACTCCTCGATTAATGAAACTGCTGCGCTGGTGCCCTCACATGTACTGCTTGTACAATAATATATTTACCACCGTGCGGCACTCAGCTTGCTGTAACCAAGACTCTGGAAACCAGATGAATTTCAACAACGTTTCAGTGCTCGCAAGCACTATCGTCAGGTTTATATAGTTCAAAAAAGCAAATTACATACCTTATATACCTATACACCCGTGACTCATGCCGCACCTGGAGCCGAGGTGGACCCTCCTCCTTTCCGGCGGGACTTGATGACCTCATTCTCAAGGGACACCCATCACCATAGCAACAAGTAAACATGAAACAACGGTTCTAAAAGATATAATTGTACTTATAATAATATGGCAGGGCATCTATCAAACATATATAAGCACCATATACATTTTAGAAGATTATTCATCCGAAACAACCATAGCTCAGATATTCATTTAACCCCCGAGGGGCTAACACATCTAATCGGTGGATCCATTGAACCTCACGTTGTAATAATAACCGATTACGGTCGCCTCCTCTAATTGGTTTCTTAACCCAGTCGATCATACGATATCGTATGCTTGCAATAGAATGTTTTTACTCTGCAAAATGACGGGCCACTGGCTGCTCCGATTTTTTATCACTAGCCAGTGCAGCCCTAATTGCAGATCTATGCATCGCCATGCGGTCTTTAAATCTACCCTGGGTCTTTCCTAATACGAAAGACCACAGGGACAGATTATTTGATAAACCACATAACTAGAATTGCAGGTAAGATGATGGCGTATTGTGAATTTTTTACCTGTGTGGGGATGATAAAATGTATTAAAAAACTACATGTTGTACAACCACATTTAAAGCAGCCAAGACTTTTCTTGGAAAGAAAATGTGTTGGTTTGTCCGAATCACAATTGCCTATATCTGCATGTACTAGTAGATCTCTAAGGTTTTGTCCACGTGTGTAACATGGCATAGGGTCCACATCTTTAAATGGTAATTGTGGGTCTGATTTAATAACATGCCAATTATCCTTAATAATCGAGCATACCTCTCTAGATTGTATATTAAACCGATTGACTATCGGTATCTTTTTGCTTCTCTCTTTAGTTTTGGTTTTCTTAAGCAGTGAGGTGCGGTCAATCTTCAATACTCTTGCTTTAGTCTGTGATAACATCTCTTTAGAGTATCCCCTTACTACTAATTTACCAATTAAAACATCAATTTGGTCAGCTGCTGTATTAACATTAGAGTTTATCCTCCAAATGCGTAGCATTTGGGAATATGGCAATGAGTTTTTCAAATTAACAGGGTGGCAACTATTATATTGTAACAGCGTATTCCTATCTGTCGTTTTTACATGTACTGATGTTTCAAACTGATTATCAATTAATCTAATGTCTACATCTAAATAATCAATGTGTGTCTGGCTCATGCGGAAAGTGAACTTAACCGAACCTTCACCAGAGTTATTATCTTCCATTAAATTAACAAATTGATCTTTAGACCCTGACCAAACAATAAATAGGTCATCTATAAAACGAGTGTATAGAATAATATTCGCTGATATATTCAACTCTGAGAAAAATATTCCCTGCTCAACACTGAACATAAACATGTTCGCTATTGCTGGGGCTACTGCAGAGCCCATTGAACAACCACTTAGTTGTGTATAATACTTTTTATCAAACAGAAAATAATTCTTCTTAAGAATAAACTCCAGAAGAATTAAGCAGAATTCAATATATGTCACGTCAAAATTACCACTCTCAATCATAAAACGTTTGACAGCTTGTAAACACATATCATGCGGTATTATTGTGTATAGACTGACCACATCTGCGCAGATCATCCAGGAACTCTCCGGGATCTTACGCAGTGTGGTCAGCTTATTCAAAAACATGGTTGTATCCAATAAGAAGTGTTTATGCTGTTGGACCAAGGGTTGAAGTACTGAGTCCAGATATGTGGAAATAGGTTGTGACAAAGAGCCTTTAGCCGAGACAATAGGACGTCCCGGCGGGGGAGTTAACCCCTTGTGTATTTTGGGAAGAGTGTATAAAAGCGGTGCTATTGGGTATTTGGGTAACAAAGCATCCGCCAATTTTTGATCAATGACCCTATTCTGTACCGCATTTCTTAGAATACCCGTTAGTTCTTTATGAAACATATCCACTGGATCGCATGCTAGCACTTTATACGTCTTCCCATCGTTCAATTGTCGCAGGATCTCCTGACGGTAATCTTGAATGTCCTGTAAGACAATAGCCCCGCCTTTGTCACCTGGCCTTATAATTAAATTTGTATTTTGCGAGAGAGACTTAACTGCTCTCCTTTCCTCTGGTGTTAAGTTGGGATGAACATCTTTTGGCCGACTCGTCACATTCTGAACTCCCTTGTCCACTAAACGCATAAATGTCTTAAGACTGGCATTGTTAGTATTCGGATCAAATGTCGACTTAGGCATAATTTTCCTGAGTTGTTCTGGGATAGGATTATCCCGTTCCATCGGTTCTACTGATGATTTATTAAAGAACTCCTTAATTTTTAATTTTCTAAATATCTGGTATTTCTCTTGTTGCCACTTAAAGTCGTCAAAATAAGTGGTCGGAATGTATGACAAACCTTTTTTCAATAAAGAATGTTCAGCCCCAGATAATTCATATGAAGAAAGATTCAGAATTATTTCTTCCGTGCTGCAGGTGGTTTCTTGCCTGGGTCTGAGCCTTTTGCCTTGGCCCCCCCTCCTTGTTGTTTTCCATCTTTTGCCAGCAATTTTGCCCGAGTTTGTGCCCCTAAAGGGGCTGACCCAGATGTTGATGGTTCTGAGTCGCTATTTGTGCTCATATATTCTTGGGAGGATGATCCCCCAAATCTATCTTTCCTTTGGGGGCGACGAAAAAATGGTCTTTTGTTGTTATTACTTCTACCACCTGATATCCATTGGTAGACAGTATGTGACTCATAGTCTTGTTGGACTTTAGAGAATTTTTCTTTCTTAAATTTCAGTAATTCCCGTCTATATGTGGCCACTTGATTTTCCAATTTTTTCATCCAGTCCCCACTTGGGTCCATGCTCATTGTGGGCGCATGCTCGGATTCAAAGAGTTTAATCTTATCAGCTAGTATTGTTTGTTCTTTTTTGGCAAATTCTATAATTAGTAGCATCAAATCAAACGAGCAACGGTTCAATATTCCAATCCACTTCTTACAAAATGATGGATCTTGCCTACCCACAGTAGTCCCGTTTTTCATGCGTAAACCCCTAGGTATAATTTTTGCTCTGTAGTGGTCGCTTAATGAAACAGCATGAAAATGGTAGTCAATCTCTTTCCTTTTCATTTTCCACAATTCTTTATATAAAACATCACCAGTAATTGCCTCAGGTTGTGTGTTTAAACCCTGTATCTCTAAAATTGCCTCTGCCTCCACATCGGAAAAACCAAACACATCACTCCCAGAAAACAGAGCTGGATTAAAAGGATAATCAGATTCTATTTCTCCACCTTCAGCCATGTTTGTTAGTAACTTATAGGTGCACACCTTGTTAGATATACCGTCCGTTTATCAACTTCAACACAATGTATCAAGTACAATAGCATCCAGCGTTGTAACAAGCCGGGGATGAAGAACCGCTGTGACAGTTTAGCAATGTATACTATAAACAAGTCCAAAAACCCGAACGGGTAAACCAGTATCAAGATATTAGTGATTCAATATCAGGTGCCATGAAAAATTAGGAATGTTTGCACAATCCATTGTATAAATGAGCATAGGTCCGGCACTCCTCGATTAATGAAACTGCTGCGCTGGTGCCCTCACATGTACTGCTTGTACAATAATATATTTACCACCGTGCGGCACTCAGCTTGCTGTAACAAAGACTCTGGAAACCAGATGAATTTCAACAACGTTTCAGTGCTCGCAAGCACTATCGTCAGGTTTATATAGTTCAAAAAAGCAAATTACATACCTTATATACCTATACACCCGTGACTCATGCCGCACCTGGAGCCGAGGTGGACCCTCCTCCTTTCCGGCGGGACTTGATGACCTCATTCTCAAGTGACACCCATCACCATAGCAACAAGTAAACATGAAACAACGGTTCTAAAAGATATAATCGTACTTATAATAATATGGCAGGACATCTATCAAACATATATAAGCACCATATACATTTTAGAAGATTATTCATCCGAAACAACCATAGCTCAGATATTCATTTAATCCCCGAGGGGCTAACACATCTAATCGGTGGATCCATTGAACCTCACGTTGTAATAATAACCGATTACGGTCGCCTCCTCTAATTGGTTTCTTAACCCAGTCGATCATACGATATCGTATGCTTGCAATAGAATGTTTGTACTTTGCAAAATGACGGGCCACTGGCTGCTCCGATTTTTTATCACTAGCCAGTGCAGCCCTAATTGCAGATCTATGCATCGCCATGCGGTCTTTAAATCTACCCTGGATCTTTCCTAATACGAAAGACCACAGGGACAGATTATTTGATAAACCACATAACTAGAATTGCAGGTAAGATGATGGCGTATTGTGAATTTTTTACCTGTGTGGGCATGGGCGGATTGGGAACAAAAAGCGGCCCTGGAAAAATTTGTACTAGTGGCATGAGCAGCACCAGAGGTGTAAGGTCTAGCCGTGGGCCATGGCAGCAGCACCCTCCCCCCAAGACTTTCTAGATAGTGGGCATGTTCAGCATTAAGGGGGAAGTTAAAAAGAAAGAAAAATTTAATATTATGAGCACATTATATGATACACCTTCAGAATTTAGGAAACTGTATCATTCTTTAGAAAGATATATTTTCTTGCTTATTACACCAACCGTATCCTAATCACTATTCACTCAATCTTATATGTCAGCCAAGCAGACAGACAGACCATACACTAGATCATCTGCAATCACAGGCTAAGTGGCAAAGTAATTTTCATATATGTCTATAAAAAGGACCACATGTCCTCAAACAAAACAGGCCCCACTGGTGCGTCGGCCCACCGGGAATCTTCCCTGTAAACCCTATGGCCAATCCGCCTCTGTGTGTGGGGATGATAAAATGCATCCCCCGGTATTAAAAAACTACATGTTGTACAACCACATTTAAAGCATCCAAGACTTTTCTTGGAAAGAAAATGTGTTGGTTTGTCCGAATCACAATTGCCTATATCTGCATGTATTAGTAGATCTCTAAGGTTTTGTCCACGTGTGTAACTAGAGATGAGCGGGTTCGGTTCCTCGGAATCCGAACCCCCCCGAACTTCAGCCTTTTTACACGGGTCCGAGGCAGACTCGGATCTTCCCGCCTTGCTCGGTTAACCCGAGCGCGCCCGAACGTCATCATCCCGCTGTCGGATTCTCGCGAGGCTCGTATTCTATCGCGAGACTCGGATTCTATATAAGGAGCCGCGCGTCGCCGCCATTTTCACACGTGCATTGAGATTGATAGGGAGAGGACGTGGCTGGCGTCCTCTCCGTTAGAATAGATAGAGACACTTGAGTTGATTTACTACTAACTTAGTAATTTTGGGGAGCATTAGGAGTACTCAGAGTGCAGAGTTTTGCTGATAGTTACTAGTGACCACCACCAGTTTTATTTATTATTTAATATAATCCGTTCTCTGCCTGAAAAAAAACGATACACAGTCACATACCATATCTGTGCTCAGCCTCAGTGTGCTGCATGATAATATCATCTATGTATATCTGACTGTGCTGAGTGCTCACTGCTCACACAGCTGAATTGTGGGGGAGACTGGGGTGCAGTTATAGCAGGAGTACAGTGCACACTTTTGCTGCCAGTGTGACTGACCAGTGACCACCAGTATATTGTCTGCCTGAAAAAGTTAAACACTCCTGTGGTGTTTTTTTTTTTTATTCTATAAACGCATTCTGCTGACAGTGTCCAGCAGGTCCGTCATTCATTATATTATATAAATATTTACCTGCAGTAGTGTTATATTTTTTTTGTTCATCTCTATCATCTTTATCATCTCTATATTAGCAGACGCAGTACGGTAGTCCACGGCTGTGGCTACCTCTGTGTCGTCAGTGCTCGTCGATAATTGTATACCTACCTGTGGTGGGGGGTTTTTTTCTATCTTCTTCATACTAGTAGTTTAGGAGTCTGCTGACAGTGTCCAGCAGGTCCGTCATTATATTATATATACCTGCAGTAGTGATAAATATATATTTTTTATATCATTATCATCTCTATACTAGCAGACGCAGTACGGTAGTCCACGGCTGTAGCTACCTCTGTGTCGTCAGTGCTCGTCCATAATTGTATACCTACCTGTGGTGGGGTTTTTTTTTTCTATCTTCTTCATACTAGTAGTTTAGGAGTCTGCTGACAGTGTCCAGCAGGTCCGTCATTATATTATATATACCTGCAGTAGTGATATATATATATTTTTTATATCATCTCTATACTAGCAGACGCAGTACGGTAGTCCACGGCTGTAGCTACCTCTGTGTCGTCAGTGCTCGTCCATAATTGTATACCTACCTGTGGTGGGGGTTTTTTTCTATCTTCTTCATACTAGTAGTTTAGGAGTCTGCTGACAGTGTCCAGCAGGTCCGTCATTATATTATATATACCTGCAGTAGTGATATATATATATTTTTTATATCATTATCATCTCTATACTAGCAGACGCAGTACGGTAGTCCACGGCTGTAGCTACCTCTGTGTCGTCAGTGCTCGTCCATAATTGTATACCTACCTGTGGTGGTTTTTTTTTTTCTATCTTCTTCATACTAGTAGTTTAGGAGTCTGCTGACAGTGTCCAGCAGGTCCGTCATTATATTATATATACCTGCAGTAGTGATATATATATATTTTTTATATCATTATCATCTCTATACTAGCAGACGCAGTACGGTAGTCCACGGCTGTAGCTACCTCTGTGTCGTCAGTGCTCGTCCATAATTGTATACCTACCTGTGGTGGGTTTTTTTTTTATTCTATAAACGCATTCTGCTGACAGTGTCCAGCAGGTCCGTCATTCATTATATTATATAAATATTTACCTGCAGTAGTGTTATATTTTTTTTGTTCATCTCTATCATCTTTATCATCTCTATATTAGCAGACGCAGTACGGTAGTCCACGGCTGTGGCTACCTCTGTGTCGTCAGTGCTCGTCCATAATTGTATACCTACCTGTGGTGGGGTTTTTTTTTCTATCTTCTTCATACTAGTAGTTTAGGAGTCTGCTGACAGTGTCCAGCAGGTCCGTCATTATATTATATATACCTGCAGTAGTGATAAATATATATTTTTTATATCATTATCATCTCTATACTAGCAGACGCAGTACGGTAGTCCACGGCTGTAGCTACCTCTGTGTCGTCAGTGCTCGTCCATAATTGTATACCTACCTGTGGTGGGGTTTTTTTTTCTATCTTCTTCATACTAGTAGTTTAGGAGTCTGCTGACAGTGTCCAGCAGGTCCGTCATTATATTATATATACCTGCAGTAGTGATATATATATATTTTTTATATCATCTCTATACTAGCAGACGCAGTACGGTAGTCCACGGCTGTAGCTACCTCTGTGTCGTCAGTGCTCGTCCATAATTGTATACCTACCTGTGGTGGGGGGTTTTTTTCTATCTTCTTCATACTAGTAGTTTAGGAGTCTGCTGACAGTGTCCAGCAGGTCCGTCATTATATTATATATACCTGCAGTAGTGATATATATATATTTTTTATATCATTATCATCTCTATACTAGCAGACGCAGTACGGTAGTCCACGGCTGTAGCTACCTCTGTGTCGTCAGTGCTCGTCCATAATTGTATACCTACCTGTGGTGGTTTTTTTTTTTCTATCTTCTTCATACTAGTAGTTTAGGAGTCTGCTGACAGTGTCCAGCAGGTCCGTCATTATATTATATATACCTGCAGTAGTGATATATATATATTTTTTATATCATTATCATCTCTATACTAGCAGACGCAGTACGGTAGTCCACGGCTGTAGCTACCTCTGTATCGTCAGTGCTCATCCATAATTGTATACCTACCTGTGGTGGGGTTTTTTTTTCTATCTTCTTCATACTAGTAGTTTAGGAGTCTGCTGACAGTGTCCAGCAGGTCCGTCATTATATTATATATACCTGCAGTAGTGATATATATATTTTTTTTATATCATTATCATCTCTATACTAGCAGACGCAGTACGGTAGTCCACGGCTGTAGCTACCTCTGTGTCGTCAGTGCTCGTCCATAATTGTATACCTACCTGTGGTGGGGGTTTTTTTTCTATCTTCTTCATACTAGTAGTTTAGGAGTCTGCTGACTGTGTCCAGCAGGTCCGTCATTATATTATATATACCTGCAGTAGTGATATATATATATTTTTTATATCATTATCATCTCTATACTAGCAGACGCAGTATGGTAGTCCACGGCTGTAGCTACCTCTGTGTCGTCAATCACTCGTCATCCATAAGTATACTAGTATCCATCCATCTCCATTGTTTACCTGAGGTGCCTTTTAGTTGTGCCTATTAAAATATGGAGAACAAAAATGTTGAGGTTCCAAAAATAGGGAAAGATCAAGATCCACTTCCACCTCGTGCTGAAGCTGCTGCCACTAGTCATGGCCGAGACGATGAAATTCCATCAACGTCGTCTGCCAAGGCCGATGCCCAATGTCATAGTACAGAGCATGTAAAATCCAAAACACAAAATATCAGTAAAAAAAGGACTCAAAAATCTAAAATAAAATCGTCGAAGGAGAAGCGTAAACTTGCCAATATGCCATTTACCACACGGAGTGGCAAGGAACGTGTTCATGGCTAGTGGTTCAGCTTCACATGAGGATGGAAGCACTCAGCCTCTCGCTAGAAAAATGAAAAGACTTAAGCTGGCAAAAGCACAGCAAAGAACTGTGCGTTCTTCGAAATCACAAATCCACAAGGAGAGTCCAATTGTGTCGGTTGCGATGCCTGACCTTCCCAACACTGGACGTGAAGAGCATGCGCCTTCCACCATTTGCACGCCCCCTTTAAGTGCTGGAAGGAGCACCCGCAGTCCAGTTCCTGATAGTCAGATTGAAGATGTCAGTGTTGAAGTACACCAGGATGAGGAGGATATGGGTGTTGCTGGCGCTGGGGAGGAAATTGACAAGGAGGATTCTGATGGTGAGGTGGTTTGTTTAAGTCAGGCACCCGGGGAGACACCTGTTGTCCGTGGGAGGAATATGGTCATTGACATGCCTGGTGAAAATACCCAAAAATCAGCTCTTCGGTGTGGAAGTATTTCACCAGAAATGCGGACAACAGGTGTCAAGCCGTGTGTTGCCTTTGTCAAGCTGTAATAAGTAGGGGTAAAGACGTTAACCACCTCGGAACATCCTCCCTTATACGTCACCTGCAGCGCATTCATCATAAGTCAGTGACAAGTTGAAAAACTTTGGGCGACAGCGGAAGCAGTCCACTGACCAGTAAATCCCTTCCTCTTGTAACCAAGCTCACGCAAACCACCCCACCAACTCCCTCAGTGTCAATTTCCTCCTTCCCCAGGAATGCCAATAGTCCTGCAGGCCATGTCACTGGCAATTCTGACGAGTCCTCTCCTGCCTGGGATTCCTCCGATGCATCCTTGAGTGTAACGCCTACTGCTGCTGGCGCTGCTGTTGTTGCTGCTGGGAGTCGATGGTCATCCCAGAGGGGAAGTCGTAAGACCACTTTTACTACTTCCACCAAGCAATTGACTGTCCAACAGTCCTTTGCGAGGAAGATGAAATATCACAGCAGTCATCCTGCTGCAAAGCGGATAACTGAGGCCTTGGCATCCTGGGCGGTGAGAAACGTGGTTCCGGTATCCATCATTACTGCAGAGCCAACTATAGACTTGTTTGAGGTACTGTGTCCCCGGTACCAAATACCATCTAGGTTCCATTTCTCTAGGCAGGCGATACCGAAAATGTACACAGACCTCAGAAAAAGACTCACCAGTGTCCTAAAAAATGCAGTTGTACCCAATGTCCACTTAACCACGGACATGTGGACAAGTGGAGCAGGGCAGACTCAGGACTATATGACTGTGACAGCCCACTGGGTAGATGTATTGACTCCCGCCGCAAGAACAGCAGCGGCGGCACCAGTAGCAGCATCTCGCAAACGCCAACTCTTTCCTAGGCAGGCTACGCTTTGTATCACCGCTTTCCAGAATACGCACACAGCTGAAAACCTCTTACGGCAACTGAGGAAGATCATCGCAGAATGGCTTACCCCAATTGGACTCTCCTGTGGATTTGTGGCATCGGACAACGCCAGCAATATTGTGTGTGCATTAAATCTGGGCAAATTCCAGCACGTCCCATGTTTTGCACATACCTTGAATTTGGTGGTGCAGAATTATTTAAAAAACGACAGGGGCGTGCAAGAGATGCTGTCGGTGGCCAGAAGAATTGAGGGACACTTTCGGCGTACAGGCACCACATACAGAAGACTGGAGCAACACCAAAAACGCCTGAACCTGCCCTGCCATCATCTGAAGCAAGAAGTGGTAACGCGGTGGAATTCAACCCTCTATATGCTTCAGAGGTTGGAGGAGCAGCAAAAGGCCATTCAAGCCTATACAACTGACCACGATATAGGAGGTGGAATGCACCTGTCTCAAGCGCAGTGGAGAATGATTTCAACGTTGTGCAAGGTTCTGCAACCTTTTGAACTTGCCACACGTGAAGTCAGTTCAGACACTGCCAGCCTGAGTCAGGTCATTCCCCTCATCAGGCTTTTGCAGAAGAAGCTGGAGACATTGAAGGAGGAGCTAACACTGAGCGATTCCGCTAGGCATGTGGGACTTGTGGATGGAGCCCTTAATTCGCTTAACAAGGATTCACGGGTGGTCAATCTGTTGAAATCAGAGCACTACATTTTGGCCACCGTGCTCGATCCTAGATTTAAAACCTACGTTGTATCTCTCTTTCCGGCAGACACAAGTCTGCAGGGGTTCAAAGAACTGCTGGTGAGAAAATTGTCAAGTCAAGCGGAACGCGACCTGTCAACATCTCCTCCTTCACATTCTCCCGCAACTGGGGGTGCGAGGAAAAGGCTCAGAATTCCGAGCCCACCCGCTGGCGGTGATGCAGGGCAGTCTGGAGCGACTGCTGATGCTGACATCTGGTCCGAACTGAAGGACCTGCCAACGATTACGGACATGTCGTCTACTGTCACTGCATATGATTCTCTCACCATTGAAAGAATGGTGGAGGATTATATGAGTGACCGCATCCAAGTAGGCACGTCAGACAGTCCGTACGTATACTGGCAGGAAAAAGAGGCAATTTGGAGGCCCTTGCACAAACTGGCTTTATTCTACCTAAGTTGCCCTCCCACAAGTGTGTACTCCGAAAGAGTGTTTAGTGCCGCCGCTCACCTTGTCAGCAATCGGCGTACGAGGTTACTTCCAGAAAATGTGGAGAAGATGATGTTCATTAAAATGAATTATAATCAATTCCTCCATGGAGACATTCACCAGCAGCAATTGCCTCCACAAAGTACACAGGGAGCTGTGATGGTGGATTCCAGTGGGGACGAATTGATAATCTGTGAGGAGGGGGATGTACACGGTGATGAATCGGAGGATGATGATGAGGTGGACATCTTGCCTCTGTAGAGCCAGTTTGTGCAAGGAGAGATTAATTGCTTCTTTTTTGGTGGGGGTCCAAACCAACCCGTCATTTCAGTCACAGTCGTGTGGCAGACCCTGTCACTGAAATGATGGGTTTGTTAAAGTGTGCATGTCCTGTTTATACAACATAAGGGTGGGTGGGAGGGCCCAAGGACAATTCCATCTTGCACCTCTTTTTTCTTTCTTTTTTCTTTGCGTCATGTGCTGTTTGGGGAGTGTTTTTTGGAAGGGCCATCCTGCGTGACACTGCAGTGCCACTCCTAGATGGGCCAGGTGTTTGTGTCGGCCACTAGGGTCGCTTATCTTAGTCACACAGCTACCTCATTGCGCCTCTTTTTTTTCTTCTTTTCGTCATGTGCTGTTTGGGGAGTATTTTTTGGAAGGGCCATCCTGCGTGACACTGCAGTGCCACTCCTAGATGGGCCAGGTGTTTGTGTCGGCCACTAGGGTCACTTATCTTAGTCACACAGCTACCTCATTGCGCCTCTTTTTTTTCTTCTTTGCGTCATGTGCTGTTTGGGGAGTATTTTTTGGAAGGGCCATCCTGTGTGACACTGCAGTGCCACTCCTAGATGGGCCAGGTGTTTGTGTCGGCCACTTGGGTCGCTGAGCTTAGTCATCCAGCGACCTCGGTGCAAATTTTAGGACTAAAAATAATATTGTGAGGTGTGAGGTGTTCAGAATAGACTGAAAATGAGTGGAAATTATGGTTATTGAGGTTAATAATACTTTGGGATCAAAATGACCCCCAAATTCTATGATTTAAGCTGTTTTTTAGGGTTTTTTGAAAAAAACACCCGAATCCAAAACACACCCGAATCCGACAAAAAAAATTCGGTGAGGTTTTGCCAAAACGCGTTCGAACCCAAAACACGGCCACGGAACCGAACCCAAAACCAAAACACAAAACCCGAAAAATTTCCGGTGCACATCCCTATGTGTAACATGGCATAGGGTCCACATCTTTAAATGGTAATTGTGGGTCTGATTTAATAACATGCCAATTATCCTTAATAATCGAGCATACCTCTTGTGTCAAAGCAGACAGTGACCTTAAACCATAAACTAGGAGAGTACTGTATCAACTATAACAAGTTCATAGGAACACACTCCATTGAATCTTGTCATTTAAACCATTGGGTCTAGTGGTATTGAGGGTGTAAATCCATCGAGCCTCTATACGCAGGAGTTGCCCCCCACGGTCACCACCCCTCAAAATTTTCGGAACATGGTCAATAATTTGAAAATTCAACTTGCCTGACAGAGCCATCTTAACAGCTGATCTGTGCATGGTGTGTCTTTTCCTCGCACTTCATATGGTTTTTCCTTCATACTGTAACCTGCATGGGCAGGTAATTAGATATATAATGTGTGTTGTAGTGCAAGAAAGAACATGCTTTATTTTAAACATTTTGCCAGTAGCACTAGATATAAAAGAAGACCCTGTCTGCAGATTGCTACATGTTTTGCACCCCAGGCACTTATAGCACCCTGGTGCTTTGGATAAGAAATTATCCGATGTGACTGTATCAAACCCAGTGATATCGGTGTGTACTATGTGATCCTTAATTGATCTACCTTTAGTAAAGCAAGAAAGAGGCCGCCTGTTTTTAAATACCGGAAGGTTACTGTCAGTAGAGACTATGGGCCATAAAGCTTTAAGCGCTCTGGGGACTACCGGGCTGGAGGTGTTATATTTAGTAACAAATGGAAGTATCTGCTGCTCGACTTTGATTTTGTTCCTTAGCAGATCGGCCCTAGGAATGGTCATAACTTCTTGTTTGCAGCTCATTAGCTCGTTACGATCATACCCCCGTGTTACAAAACGGTCAACCACTAAAGAAAGTGCCTCATCAAGTTTACTGCAGTTACTGGTAATCCTTGCTGATCTTATTAACTGTGAACGAGGGAGCCCCCTCCTTAGTGCCCTGGGATGGTGGCTAATGGAGTGCAATAAAGTGTTCTTGTCAGTGGGTTTATAATACACTTCCGTGTTAATCCTGTTGCTGACAAGGTTTACTCTGACATCCAAGTAATTGATAGACTTGCTGTCACTCTGTGCTGTAATTTTAATAAGTGAATTTCTATTATTGATCCTAGCCACCAATGAGTCAAACTTCTCCTGACCACCGGTCCTCAAAATAAAAATATCTATAGATCTTGAGTAATGCATGATACGTTGACTGTAATCTAGAACATTAAAAAGCATCGCTTGTTCCTCCTGTAACATAAAAATATTACCAAAAGAGGGGGAGACACTACTCCCCATTGCATGGGTGGTGAATATGGGAGATCATATGGCAGCGACCTACGAGCACTATTTGACTTTGAGTTATATACCTCTAGGCCTAATTAGTATATATGCCATGAATGATAAAATGCTGAGGTATGACATGTTCCCTGCATGTATACATTGTGTGTATATTTTTGTATATTTTTTGCATATTCCTTTTGCACCATTGCCACTGTGTTGTTTTAATTGTTTTTTGCACTGCATTGTAATTATTTTTTATATACACAGCCCCTGGACCGGCTTCTCCGGCGCCCTGTTGCCGGGAAGCGCTGGTTGTTATGGTTGCGACGCGATTCTCGGCTACCAGGAAGCCGGCGCTGCTGAGACCATGGGTCTGTACTATGTCACTGTTTCACATGAGGGGGCCCGGGCCGGAAGGGACTCTCACCTCTGTTGCTGGGAGCTCGTCCCGTTCGCGGATCTTCTATTTTATAAAGGTATGTTTCTTTCACTTTTTTTTTTTAACGCAATAATTTTATTATTAGTAATGCATCACTTCACAGTACAAAAACATCAGGTTCAGCAATAAAAAGAAATATGTACATGCAAGTAACCAAATACAATAAGTAGAAAAATCCTCAATGCCAATTAACACCAGATCCTCGGTGTATTATCAGATGTGGTAGTGAACAGAGGCATGTACACATCATAATACCACTGAATACACTTCAGTGTAAATAGACTATAAGTGATAGAACCCCAAGATAAAAAAAAAAGAAAAAAAGAAAAAAAAATTGGGGGAAAAGAGAAAAACCCTGCTAGTCTCCATACTATGGGGTTATGAGGAGGCCGGGACCATACAACACCACCAACAGTCAATTTACTATCACTATGGGAGGGTCACCAACTGCCGATCTAGTCTCATACCACAGCGTTTCTTTCAATGAATTCTTTATTCTAATTTGAAAATCAGTGGGGAGGGTGGCGATATAGCTTTCCCAGGACTCAAAAAACTGCCCCACCAATTTATCTTTCTGTATAGTAGTTTCTATCCAGTGCATTTGAAATAGGTGGTGTAATTTCCCTTTGAATAGAAGTAAGGTAGGAGAATCCTTAAGGATCCAGGCCTGTAAAATCGCCTTTCGTGCAGCCGCACTTATTGCTAAAAGTAACCGTTTGCATCCCTTTGTAACTCTCTGCCCCGATGGAAGAATCCCGAAAATTGCCCATTCCGCTGTGAAGGGAATAAAATTAATCAACTCTTCCATGGCATATCGCCGTACTTGCAGCCAAAAACGGCGGATAATCGGGCATAGCCAAAAACAGTGCATGTGTTAGGGTCTCCTGCCCTGTGCTGCCACGTCGTCATGGCAACCGGGAGACAAGTGCTAGCGGAGTAACCTGAGCGCAGCTGATACTCCGGTTCGGGTCTTTTGCTGTGCAGTGGTTATAGGCTCTGTGCATGGCAGGGGATCCGGTGCTGGTTTTTGTGCTCACAGTCTGTGAGGTCTGAGTGGGGCGTGGACAGCACCTGCTTTATAAGGCCTCTTTTCAGGGTAAGCAGATGCTGCTGAATCTTTGTTGGTTAGTCAGTTTCTGAAAGTTAGCCAGTACTGTGTAGCTTTGTATTTGTTTGTTGCTTACTGCAAATAGGCCTGGGGATTTGGTATTACACTCTGCCAATCCAGACCTAGCAGTAAGACTGGAGTCAGTCGTTTAGCTTGCTGGGGTTCTGTTACTACTCTGTGAACTTAGCAAGTTTGCGGCTGTATTCTAAGACTTGCCTGTCTAATCCTGTCTCACTGTGCTAGGTGTCAGGGGTCAGTTTAGTGGCAGTAAACCGAACCTGTGCACTGCAAGTGAGAATTAGGATTGTGGAGAATCTCCTTGTGTCTATCATTCCATCTCTGACCAAGGAGTTTACTGCCACACCCGTTGGTAACCCTTTAGGGTTTTGCTGTTGCCCTTAGCAACAGCATTTCGGGTTTTCTATGTATTAAAACACAACATCTTGCTTTTCACATCTGAGCAGTTCTAATACAAGGGAGATACCCAGTTCCTTAGTCTCTGGGCTTCTCTGTTCACGTTGTGTGTATTTTGTTACCCTACCACCTTCTGTGTACGTTATGTCATATTCCCTAGTCTGTCTGTGAGTCCATTTGTTTTGCATAACAGTTCAAACACCAGTACATTCCTGCAGGCACTGGAGTGCATAACAGTCCTGACACCAGTACTTTCCTGCAGGCACTGGTGTGCATAACATATTCAGCAGCCCAATACTCCTGTTAAAATTTTGTGGGAATATGGAGCATACCCCTCAAAATACGTTGCAACAGGTGGTTGATCAGGTGCAGGTCCTGACTCAAAAATGTATGATTTGTCCATTAAAATGCACACCTCCCAGGCTGCTGGCGGAGCTCCCGCAGCAGCAGCACCTGCAGGGGTTAAGGAGCCGAAAGTAAATCTCCTGGATCGTTTTTCTGGAGATCGCTCGCAGTTCTTTTGTTTCAAGGAGAGCTGCAAGCTATACTTCCGGCTTAGGCCTCAGTCTTCTGGGTCGGAGATTCAGCGGGTGGGCATAGTGATTTCCTTGCTACAAGGAGACCCACAGGTCTGGGCATATGGGTTGCAGCCTGACTGTCCGTCGCTTAAAAGTGTTGATGCTTTTTTTACGGCACTGGGCATGTTGTATGATGACCCTGACAAGACGGCCTCAGCCGAGGCTCAGATTTCGATCCTTAAGCAAGGGCGAAGGCCAGTTGAGGTTTACTGTACGGAGTTTCGGAGGTTGGCCCATGATACCCAGTGGAATGACCCAGCCCTGAGACACCAGTACCGAAGAGGTCTTTCTAACCAGATAAAGGACCAACTGGTACAACGTCCCTTGCCTGATAGCTTGGATCAGCTCATGCAGTTATCCATCCGGGTGGATAGACGGCTGAGAGAGCGTAGGCTTGAAAGGGAGACTGAGATTTCCTTCCTTCCCAAGGGAACCTCAGACTCTGAGGAATTTTCCGAGGAGCCTATGCAGATTGGGGCTACCCGCCTCTCCTCGCGTGAGAAGATGCGGAGGAGACAGCAGGGGTTGTGTTTGTACTGTGGGAATAAAGGTCATGTGGTAGTATCATGCCCAGAAAAGCCGGAAAACTTCAGGGCCTGAGGGTGATGGGAAATATCCTGTCAGGCCAGAAGTCAGAATTTCCCAAGAAGACTTTTATCATTCCGGTGACCTTGAAGATCCTCGGTCAAACTGTCAAGACTGAGGCCTTTGTGGACAGTGGGGCCGACGGGGTTTTTATGGACCGCCAATTCGCCCTGAAACACTCTGTTCCCTTAGTACCCTTGGCATCGGAAATTGAGATTTGTGGGTTAAACGGGGAACCATTATCCCAAGGTAAAATTACCTCTTGCACTAGCCAGATTTCTTTGTTTATTGGAGCCACACACTCTGAAAAATTGTCCTTTTATGTGACTGTCTGTACTTTTGCCCCATTGGTGTTGGGGTTACCCTGGTTAAGGGCCCACAATCCTCAATTTGACTGGGTCTCTGGGGAGATTCTTAGTTGGAGTACTGATTGTTTCAGGAGTTGCTTGAGCCTTCCAGTCAGGTTCTCGCAGCTAAGTTTGCCAGGATTGCCAGGGTGTTATGCAGATTTTGCGGACGTGTTCTCCAAAAAAGTTGCAGAGGTACTACCTCCCCATCGCTCCTATGACTGTGCCATTGATTTGTTGCCAAATGCTAAGCTTCCCAAGAGCAGGTTGTACTCCCTGTCACGTCCTGAGACTCAGGCTATGGCAGAGTACATTCAGGAGAACTTGGCTAAGGGATTTATCAGACCTTCACAGTCTCCAGTTGGGTCGGGGTTCTTCTTCGTGGGTAAAAAGGACGGTTCGTTGCGACCCTGCATCGACTTCAGGGAATTGAACCGTATCACGATTAAAAACTCATACCCACTGCCTCTCATTTCGGTCTTGTTTGACCAGCTTCGTACTGCCACCATTTTTTCTAAGATTGACCTACGCGGTGCGTACAATCTAATCCGAATAAGAGAGGGGGATGAATGGAAGACTGCCTTTAATACCCACTCGGGGCATTATGAATATTTGGTGATGCCTTTTGGGCTCTGTAATGCCCCGGCAGTCTTCCAGGATTTCATGAATGATGTGCTCAGGGAATATTTGGATAGATTCTTAGTTGTATACTTAGATGACATCCTAATCTTCTCCCATTCCCTGGAGGAACATCGGAAGCATGTACGCTTAGTCCTCCAGAAACTCAGAGACCACCGGCTTGGGGCGAAGCTGGAGAAGTGCGAATTTGAAGTTCAGCAAATCGCATTTCTAGGATATATTATCTCCCCAGAAGGTTTCCAAATGGAGGGTTCCAAGGTACAGGCAGTCCTGGATTGGGTGCAGCCCACTAGTTTGAAGGCGCTTCAGCGTTTCCTGGGCTTTGCGAATTTTTATAGACGATTTATCGCTGGATTTTCGTCTATAGTGGCGCCCTTGGTGGCACTCACTAAGAAAGGGGCGGATGTTGCTCACTGGTCTTGTGAGGCTAAAGCGGCTTTTGCCCGTCTCAAAAGGGCATTTGTTTCGGCCAAGGTGCTGCGACACCCAGATCCAGAGCGTCCTTTTGTGGTGGAGGTGGATGCCTCTGAGATGGGTATTGGGGCAGTGCTTTCTCAGATGGGAGTGTCAGATAATCGCCTTCATCCCTGTGCTTACTTTTCCCGTAAATTTTCGCCTGCCGAGATGAATTATGACGTGGGTAACCGGGAATTGTTGGCTATTAAGGATGCACTCGAGGAGTGGAGACACTGGCTTGAGGGGGCTAAGTTTGTGGCCTCAATTCTCACTGACCATAAGAATCTGGCATATTTAGAGTCAGCGAAGCGTCTCAATGCCAGGCAGGCACGATGGGCTTTGTTTTTTGCTCGCTTTAATTTTTTGATAACATATCGCCCTGGGTCAAAAAACATCAAGGCTGATGCGCTCTCGCGGAGTTTTGCTCCAATCCAGGAGACCACCGAGGAGCCGTTGCCCATTGTTTCCCCATCATGTATTAAAGTGGGCATTACCCAGGACCTCTTATCATTAGTCCTTAGAGCACAGGAGCAGGCTCCTCCAGACCTTCCGGTAGGTCTTTTGTTTGTGCCTCCTAGGTTAAGACAGCGAGTGTTCCTGGAATTCCATGCCAAGAAGTCTGCAGGTCACCCGGGTATTGCCAGAACTCGGGAGTTGCTATCTAGGGCGGTGTGGTGGCCCTCGGTGGCTAAGGATGTGGATCAGTGGGTTCGGGCATGTGACATCTGTGCCCGAAATAAGACTCCTAGAGGGGTTCCTGTTGGCCCACTACATCCACTCTCTATCCCATCTAAGCCATGGACCCACATTTCAATGGATTTTGTGGTGGACTTGCCCAAATCCTCGGGGATGACAGCCATCTGGGTTGTCGTTGACAGGTTTTCGAAGATGGCGCACTTCGTTCCACTGGTTGGGCTGCCATCGGCCAGACGCCTGTCTGAATTATTTATGCTGCATGTTGTGCGTCTCCACGGGTTGCCACTTGATGTGGTCTCTGACCGCGGATCCCAGTTTGTGGCCAAAGTCTGGAGGGCATTTTGTTCCGATCTCCAGATTTCTGTCAGCTTGTCGTCGGGCTACCATCCGCAGTCTAATGGGCAGACTGAAAGGGTGAACCAGTCCTTGGAGCAGTTCCTCAGGTGTTATGTCTCCAAGTGTCAGACTGACTGGGTTGCTCATCTGTCCATGGCGGAGTTTGCCTATAACAACGCGGCTCACTCTGCTACAGGGATCTCTCCCTTCCTTTGTGTGTATGGGCATCATCCTAAGGCCAATTCTTTTGACCCCCTGGACTCCACGCCTGGTGGTTCCTCTGTGGTTTCGGTCCTTAGAGGTATTTGGCGGAAAGTGAAGAAAGCCCTTGTGTCTGTGTCATTAGTGACCAAAAGGGTTTTTGATAAGCGGAAAAGACCCTGCAGCTTCAAATTAGGAGACTTCGTCTGGTTGTCTACCAAGAATTTGAAGTTGAGACAGCCATCTCATAAGTTAGGCCCCCGGTTCATCGGCCCTTATAAGATCACCAGGGTTATCAATCCGGTGGCATTTCAGTTAGATCTGCCCCGTTCTTTGGGTATCAATAAAACATTTCATTGTTCCCTTTTAAAACGGGCGATTAGTAATCCTTCTTCCAGTGGAAGACCTTCCCCTCTTCTGATACGTGGCCAGAGGGAGTTTGTTGTTGAAAGGATTCTTGACTCCAAGGTGGTTCGGGGTCGGCTGTCATTTTTGGTGCACTGGAAGGGGTATGGCCCGGAGGAGCGGTCGTGGGTGCGCAGTTGTGATCTTCATGCCCCCAGACTGATACGCTCTTTCTTCTCGCAGTTCCCCGATAAACCCGGTGGTAGGGGTTCTTTGACCCCTCGTCAGAGGGGGGGTACTGTTAGGGTCTCCTGCCCTGTGCTGCCACGTTGTCATGGCAACCGGGAGACAAGTGCTAGCGGAGTAACCTGAGCGCAGCTGATACTCCGGTTCGGGTCTTTTGCTGTGCAGTGGTTATAGGCTCTGTGCATGGCAGGGGATCCGGTGCTGGTTTTTGTGCTCACAGTCTGTGAGGTCTGAGTGGGGCGTGGACAGCACCTGCTTTATAAGGCCTCTTTTCAGGGTAAGCAGATGCTGCTGAATCTTTGTTGGTTAGTCAGTTTCTGAAAGTTAGCCAGTACTGTGTAGCTTTGTATTTGTTGCTTACTGCAAATAGGCCTGGGGATTTGGTATTACACTCTGCCAATCCAGACCTAGCAGTAAGACTGGAGTCAGTCGTTTAGCTTGCTGGGGTTCTGTTACTACTCTGTGAACTTAGCAAGTTTGCGGCTGTATTCTAAGACTTGCCTGTCTAATCCTGTCTCACTGTGCTAGGTGTCAGGGGTCAGTTTAGTGGCAGTAAACCGAACCTGTGCACTGCAAGTGAGAATTAGGATTGTGGAGAATCTCCTTGTGTCTATCATTCCATCTCTGACCAAGGAGTTTACTGCCACACCCGTTGGTAACCCTTTAGGGTTTTGCTGTTGCCCTTAGCAACAGCATTTCGGGTTTTCTATGTATTAAAACACAACATCTTGCTTTTCACATCTGAGCAGTTCTAATACAAGGGAGATACCCAGTTCCCTAGCCTCTGGGCTTCTCTGTTCACGTTGTGTGTATTTTGTTACCCTACCACCTTCTGTGTACGTTATGTCATATTCCCTAGTCTGTCTGTGAGTCCATTTGTTTTGCATAACAGTTCAAACACCAGTACATTCCTGCAGGCACTGGAGTGCATAACAGTCTTGACACCAGTACTTTCCTGCAGGCACTGGTGTGCATAACAGCATGAGATCGGATTCGGGTGTATGGCATTTCAGACACCTATCCGAATCCGTCATGCCTGCCAAATATTGCTTATATGGGGAGAAGTAGGTCCTATGGATAATATTATAGAACATTTCTTGATATTGTGCCGAAGGCAATAACTTACAGGGTTGAAGCAGGCTGTTTAAAAGTATTTCACATGTAAGCCTAGGGAAATCAGATGTCCATTTTTTGCATCCCATATTGAGATGCAGAATGATCGATTAAAGTGGTAAGTTTTCTATAATGTATGGACATAGCTCGTTTCGTGGCAGGCGGGCTCAGTAGCATAGTATCTAAATCGTTGGTGAAATCCGCCCCCGAGAGAGTTGTGATCACTGAGCTGGCATAATGTTGCATCTGAAAAAACGCTAACAGGAAATCAGAGACAAATGGGTAAATCTCCCGCGCCTCTGCAAATGTTAATGGCTTCCCTCTACCCTCATCAATTACGTGACGTATGTTTTTCAGGCCCCCTTTAATGAACAGCGTGAACGGAAAGACCGCCTCCCCATGTTGGAACTCCGGATTGCCCAGGAACATCAGAAACAAGGATTTGTGCCCACCTAAATTCCTAGCGCATCTAAGAATATGCCACAGACGATATATCGTCCACAGAA